>NC_041382.1:747396927-747421319 GCF_002162155.2 Triticum dicoccoides | reverse complement strand
GCTGCGATGCCGGAGTCAGGGCCGCAGAGGCTGGGCGCGTGTGGCTGCCCGGCTCGAGGAGGCAGGGCGACGACGGTGGAGCCCGAGAAGGCAGGGTGGCGACGGTGGAGCGGGCGGTGGAAGGAGGGGGTGCGCGTGAGGGTGTGGCGAGGGGGGAAGTGGATCTGGCGAGGGGGGAAGTGGATCTGGCTAGGGGGGACATTACTAATGGCGCACCCCCTGGCGGTGCGCCATTAGGATGTTTTTTTGATAGCAATGGCGCACCCCCGAGCGGTGCGCCATAAGTAATCTTTTTTTTGTAATGCAATGGCGAACCAGCCAGCGGTGCGCCATAAGTTATTTTTTTATTTTTTGTTGCATCTAATAATTTTTTAGAAAATGCATATGAATATGAAATAGTAATAATTTTTTATAAAAACCGTAATATTTTTTTAAAAAATATCATCAAATTTGATATTTGAAAATATCATCAAATTTGTTATTTGAAAATATAATCAAATTTGTTTTTTTGGATTTTTAGTTGCATTCATTTGTGACGGTGGAGCGGGGGAGTGTGCGGGTGGGATCGAGATGGAGGGGGAATCGAGATCGAGATGGAGGTGGATCGAGATCAAGTGTCCTCATGAATTCAAAAAGTGCCCATGAAATTTAAAAATATTCATGATATCAAAAAGTGCCCATGAAATACAATCGAGAAATGAAGACTACGATTTAAATACAATCGATCTTAGCTAGCTATCTGTTCACAATCTTCTTGCCCTTCTTTTTCGCAAATGGAGTTCTTCTGTGGAACGGACGTCCTTTAGGTAGGGTGGTCCTGCTTCTTCTTGTGGTGTGTGCTGCTACTTCATCGTCGTCGTCATGTTCGATCTTCGGGTCGCCGTACTTGTCGAAGTCTTGCTCATTGGCTACTCCATCCATTCCGATGATCTTCCTTTTGCCTCTCCTCACGACAACACGACTGGGCTTTGACGGGTCGGTAATGAAGAAGCATTGGTCCACTTGGGAAGCCAGTACCCATGGCTCATTTTTCGCGGTGACGTTTGCGCCCGCGGTCTTGGATTTGGCTTCGGGTATAACCATGGTGGTGAGATACCGGTCTTCTTTTAGGACGCTCTTGGCCCATCTGACACGGAACATCGGGACCTTCTCTCCAGCGTAGCTCAGCTCCCAGATCTCCTTGATCCTTCCGTAGTATCTGTCCTTGTCGTTACCGGTGTAGGATTCCATCATTACCCCGGAGTTCTGATAACCATCGCTCTTCATGTCCTTTTTCTCGGTGTAGAATGTGTAGCCATTGATATCGTACGCCTCATAGGTCATCAGGTTGTGCTCGGCGCCCTGTGACAAGGCGAATATGAGTTGTTCTTACGCGGAAGAATCCTCATGTAAAGGGTACGACAGAAGCTTCTGCTTGAACCAACGCGTGAAACATGAGTTGTGCTCTTTGAGTATATCTCCGTCCGTCCTCTGTTGGCCTCGGTCATTGTACATCTTCTCAATAAAGGCTTTGTGCTCTACCACCCAAGGATCGACCACGTCTATGTGTTGTAGCACGACTAGGTTTGCTCTTTCAAAGTCGGCGAGTCGACCCTCGAAGTCGACATGCATTTCGCGGCGACCCTCACGGTGACCCCATCCAGCGAGCCTGCCGAGGTGCCTATTGACGGGCAGACCAACGGGGTTCTCGATGCCTAGATAATTCGTGCAGTAGGAGATGCACTCTTCGGTTAGAAAGCCCCCGGCTATACTTCCCTCTGGACGTGACATGTTGCGAACGTATCCTTTGATGACACCATTCATCCTTTCGAACGACATAATGCTGTGCAGGAACGTTGGCCCGAGTTGGATGATATCCTCCACGATATGGACCAGCAGATGCACCATAACGTCGAAGAATGCGGGCGGGAAGTACATCTCAAGCTCGCATAGTATCACCATGATCTCTTCCTATAGCCTTCTGAGTTGCCTCACGCCAATCGACTTCCGAGAGATGACGTCGAAAAAGTTGCATAGGCCAAATAGCGTTTCACGGATGTGCGCGTCCATGATCCCACGGATTGCAACTGGAAGTATCTGCATCATCAGCACGTGACAGTCGTGAGACTTCATCCCGCTGAACTTCTGCTTCGCTGGGTCTAGGTATCTGCTTATCTTCCCCGCGTAACCATAAGGAAGTTTTACTCCTAGGAGGCAGGTGAAAAACTGCTCGATCTCCTCCTGACTTAGAGTGAAGCACGCGGGAGGGTAGTCATTTCCGGTCTTCTTGGCCTTTTTGCCTTTGCGACGACTTTCTGTGTCCTGCTTCGCCTCATCATCATCATCACTATCATCATTAGCGTGAAGCTCCTGCCTGATGCCCATTGATTTCAAGTCTGCCCTTGCTTTCGGCCCATCTTTGGTCCTCTCTGGCATGTTGAGCAGGGTACCAAGCAGACTCTCGCACACGTTCTTCGTGATATGCATGACATCAAGGTTGTGAGGCACACGGTGGATCTTCCAGTACGGCAAGTCCCAGAAAACAGGCCTCGTTTTCCATACCTTCAGCAGCGGCTCTGGTGCCTTTCGCTTCTTTCCCGGCTCTGGCGCCTTTTGCTTCTTTCCCGGCAGTGGGCAGTCTTTCCAATTTTTCAACAGCTCATCTATTTCCTCGCCGCTCCTCGTACACGGGCTTTTTCGGGGTTCAGTTTCACCATCGAACAGATCCTTGCGTTTCCTCCACGGGTCATCGTCGCGAAGCCACCTTCGATGTCCCATGAACACAGTTTTCGAAGACCCGGGATCTCTATCCAGCTGGCGATACGTTGTGTCATCCATGCACCTTACGCATCTAGAAAATCCGTGGACTACCTGCGCCACGAGATATCCATAACCGAGATAGTCGTGCACCGTCGTGAGCAGTGCGGCTCTCATAGGGAAATATTCTTTCTCTGCGGCATCCCACGTATTGGCTGGCGTTTTCCACAGCGTGTCTAGCTCCTCCTTCAGCAGCCCCAGATATAGATTGATGTCGTTCCCTGGTTGTTTCGGCCCTTCAATTAGCATACTCATGTGAATGTACTTCCTCTTCATGCACAACCAGGGGGGAGGGTTGTACATCCACACAAACACAGGCCAGGTGCTATGTGTGCTTCTCTGGCTGCCAAACGGATTGACTCCATCGGTGCTCGCGCCCAGCACGATGTTCCTTGGATCCTTCCCAAATTATGGGTATTCGAAGTTCAACGCTTGCCACTGGCTCGCATCCTTAGGGTGACTCAGCATCTTGTCTTTTTTATTTATCTCCGGATCATTTCCGTCATCTTCCCGCTTCTTCTCCTCCCTATCCGCGTGCCAACGCAGGAGCTTTGCTACCTTAGGGTCCGCAAAATACCGCTGCAGACGAGGAGTGATCAGAAAGTACCACACTGATTTTCGAGGAGCTTTCTTCCTCTTCTTGTATCGAGTGACGCCGCACACCGGACATATGGTAGACTCCGCGTGCTCGTCCCGATAAATGATACAATTGTTCATGCACACATGGTATTTCACGTGCGGTAAATCCAGAGGACACACGATTTTCTTCGCCTCCTCAAAACTGGTCGGGCACTTGTTCCCCTTGGGAATACGTTCGTGCCAGAATGACATGTTCTTGTCGAAGCATGCGTCGGTCATTTTGTCTTTTACCTTCATCTCCAGAGCCATGAGCGTTACTTTCAGGCAGGTATCCTCGGGCCTGCATCCTTCATACAATGGAGTAACGGCGTCTATCTCCAGTTGATCCAGCTTGGCTTTCTCTCGGGCGGCAGCTCTTGCGTTATCCGTCTGCTTGAGAAGCAGCTCGTGAATATGAGGGTCCTGCACCCAGCCTCCATCGTCGTCTGCTCTGGCATCTTCATCTTCATGATCATGCCCTTCGTCTTGATCTTCCTCATCATCATGTATGACATCTTCTACATGATGACTGTGTACAGCATCACCGTCGTGATCATGTCCTGGAGATTCTTCGTCTTCTCGCCCGCCCTCGCCGCGGTGGTACTTGTCTTGTTACCCTTCCTCATTTCTTGCCCGGCCCCCATGGATGACTTCATAGTCATCTTCATCACCTTGCCACCGATAGCCATCCATGAAACCACGCAAGAGCAGGTGGTCCCGCACCTGCCCGGAATCCGGGTCCGCAATAAGGCTCTTCAGCTTGCATCTTCGACACGGACATCTTATCTCCGTCTCGTTCTTTTGAAGCATCTCGGCCTTCGCGGAGCTCAAAAACCTATTCACGATGCCTTCAGTCATCGTGCGGACCATGGTCGCCTACGGGGTAGAGCAAAATGATATTTTAGAACCAAGAAAAAATTTGGCATGACCTTCCCTAAAAATAGGACCAAAAAGAATGCATAGTGCCAAAATTCTCGCCGAAACAGAAATGAATCAAAACATTCCGGCAAAATATTGGCAACTATCGCATTTCAAATACCGGTACCTTCAAACACAAACATATATGCAACACCACAAACACATGCAACACCACAAACATACATAGATCTAGCTAGGCCACAAAAAGTGCATGTGCACGTTGTTGGAGCAAGCTAGGGAGAAAAAAAGTAGATCTACATCATGAAGATAGCTTTCCCCTTACTTACCTACCAAAAAAAGGAAATTTCACCACTTAATTTTGATGAATCTATGGTGGAAATGAGGTGAGGAGGAGGAGATGGCCGAAAGCTTGGAGAAGGAGGTGGAGGGAATGAAGTGGGGAAAGTGAGTGGGTAGGTGTGGGGCTGTCCAAAATATCTTGTTGGGGTCCCAGGTTACTAATGGCGCACCACCAGCAAATGCGCCATTAGTAACCCTGGTTACTAATGGCGCACCTGCAGGTGGTGCGCCATTAGTAGTTTTGCAAAAAAGTAATAAATAAATAAATATATATACTAATGGCGCAAACTAGTAATGGCGCACTGTGAAACGATGCGCCATTAGTAGTTTTCCAAAAAAAAAGAATAATTTTTTTTACAGTAATGGCGCACTGTCTGCTTGGTGTGCCATTACTACTTAGAACTAGTAATGGCGCACTTCGACCTAATGCGCCATTAGTATGTATGGAAAAATGGAAAAATAATAATTTAATACTAGTGGCGCACCCTGTTTCTGGTGCGCCATTAGTGTCTTCCACACTAATGGCGCATCACCAACCGGTGCGCCATTAGTATATAGTAGTGGTGCACTGCTTCTATGGTGCGCCATTAGTATCAATCCTATCTATAGCCCTTTTCCTAGTAGTGATCCTCCCTCTCCTTCTCTATTTGCCTCTTTTTGCCCGTTTCTTGTTTGCTTGTGTGTTGGATTGCTTGCTTGTCATGATGGCTCAAGATAACACTAAATTGTGTGGCTTTACCAATACCAACAACAATGATTTTATTAGCACTCAGATTGCTCCTCTTACCTATGCTGAATCTTGTGAAATTAATGCTGCCTTGCTGAATCTTGTCATGAAAGATCCGTTTTCCAGCCTTCCTAGTGAAGATGCCTCTACCCATCTAAATAGCTTCGTTGATTTGCGTGATGTGCAAAAGAAGAAAGATGTGGACAATGATATTGTTAAATTGAAGTTATTTCCTTTTTCTCTTATAGATCGTGCTAAAGCTTGGTTTTCTTCTTTGCCTAAAAATAGTATTGATTCGTGAAATAAGTGCAAAGATGCTTTTATCTCTAAGTATTTTCCTCCCACTAAGATCATCTCTCTTACAAATGATATTATGAATTTTAAGCAACTTTATCATGAACATGTTGCACAAGCTTGGGAGAGGATGAAATTAATGATACATAATTGCTCTACTCATGGTTTGAATTTATGGATGATTATACAATTTTTTTATGCCGGATTGAATTTTGCTTCTAGAAGTCTTTTAGATTCGGCCACGGGAGGCACTTTTATGGAAATCACTTTAGGAGAATCTACTAAACTCCTAGATAATATTATGGTTAATTATTCTCAATGGCACCCTAAAAGATCTACTAATAAGAAAGTGCATGCGATAGAAGAATTAATGTTTTGAGTGGAAAGATGGATGAACTTATGAAATTATTTGCTAATAAAAGTGTTTCTTCTTATCCTAATGATATGACTTTGTCTACTTTGATTGAGAATAATAATGAATCTATGGATGTGAATTTTGTTGGTAGGAACAATTTTGGTAACAACGCGTATAGAGGAAATTTTAATCCTAGGCCTTATCCTAGTAATTCCTCTAATAATTATGGTAATTCCTACAACAATTCTTATGGAAATTATAATAAGATGCCCTCTGATTTTGAATCTAATATTAAAGAATTTATTACTTCGCAAAATAATTTCAATGCTTTGATTGAAGAAAAATTGCTTAAGATTGATGAGTTGGCTAGGAACGTTGATAGAATTTCTCTTGATGTTGATTCTTTGAAACTTAGATCTATTCCACCTAAGCATGATATCAATGAGTCTCTCAAAGCCATGAGAATTTCCATTGATGAGTGCAAAGAAAGAACCGCTAGGATGTGTGCTAAGAAAGATTCCTTTATAAAAGCATGTTCTTCTAGTTACCATGATAGTAAAGATGAAGATCTAAAAGTTATTGATGTGTACCCTATTAAATCTTTTTTTTGCAATATGAATCTTTATAATGATGGGACTGAATATGATCCACCTTTACCTAGAAGGCATTCCAAAAATTCAGAGTTTTTAGATCTTGATGCTAAAATTGATAAAAGTGGGATTGAAGAGATCAAAACTCTAGATGTTAATGAACCTACTATTTTGGATTTCAAGGAATTTAATTATAATAGCTGCTCTTTGATAGATTGTATTTCCTTGTTACAATCCGTGCTAAATTCTCCTCATGCTTATAGCCAAAATAAAGCTTTTACCAAACATATCGTTGATGCTTTGATGCAATCTTATGAAGAAAAACTTGAGTTGGAAGTTTCTATCCCTAGAAAACTTTATGATGAGTGGTAACCAACTATTAAAATTAAAATTAAAGATCATGAATTCTATGCTTTGTGTGATTTGGGTGCTAGTGTTTCCACGATTCCAAAGACTTTGTGCGATTTGTTAGGTTTTTGTGATTTTGATGATTGCTCTCTAAACTTGCACCTTGCGGATTCCACTATTAAGAAACCTATGGCAAGAATTAATGATGTTCTTATTGTTGCAAATAGTAATTATGTGCCCGTAGTTTTTATCGTTCTTGATATAGATTGCAATCCTTCATGTCCTATTATTCTTGGTAGACCTTTCCTTAGAACGATTGGTGCAATTATTGATATAAAGGAAGGAAATATTAGATTCCAATTTCCGTTAAGGAAAGGCATGGAACACTTTACTAGAAAAAAATTAAATTACCTTATGAATCTATTATGAGAGCCACTTATGGATTGCCTACCAAAGATGGCAATACCTAGATCTATCTTGCTTTTATGCCTAGCTAGGGGTGTTAAACGTTAGCGCTTGTTGGGAGGCAACCCAATTTAATTTTTATTCCTTGCTTTTTGCTCCTGTTTAGTAATAAATAATTTATCTAGCCTCTGTTTTGGTTGTGTTTTTGTGTTTAATTAGTGTTTGTGCCAAGTAGAACCGTTGGGAATACTTGGGGAAAGTCTTGTTAATCCTGGTGTAAAAAACAGAAACTTTAGCGCTCACGAGAACTGCTGCCATTTTTATTTGGAAAGTGCTATTTAGTTAATTATTTTTGCAGATGATTAATAGATAAATTCCTCACGTCCAGAAATTTATTTTAGAATTTTTGGGGTTCCAGATCTTGCGCTAGCTACAGATTACTACAGACTGTTCTGTTTTTGATAGATTCTGTTTTTCGTGTGTTGTTTGCTTATTTTGATGAATATATGGCTAGTAAAATAGTTTATAAACCATAGAGAAGTTGTAATACAGTAGGTTTAACACCAATATAAATAAATAATGAGTTCATTACAGTACCTTGAAGTGGTGTTTTGTTTTCTTTCGCTAATGGAGCTCACGAGATTTTCTACTTTAAGTTTTGTGTTGTGAAGTTTTCAAGTTTTGGGTAAAGATTTGATGGATTATGGAACAAGGAGTGGTAAGAGCCTAAGCTTGGGGATGCCCATGGCACACCCAAGATATTCTAAGGACACCTAAAAGCCAAAGCTTGGGGATGCCCCGGAAGGCATCCCCTCTTTTGTCTACTTCTATCGGTAACTTTACTTGGAGCTATATTTTTATTCACCACATGATATGTGTTTTGCTTGGAGCGTCTTGTATGATTTGAGTCCTTATTTGTTAGTTTACCACAATCATATTTGCTGTACACACCTTTTGACAGAGACAGTCATGATTCAGAAATTATTAGAATACTCTATGTTCTTCACTTATATGTTTTGAGTTATATAGTTTTGCTCTAGTACTTCACTTATATCTTTTAGAGCACGGTGGTGGATTTGTTTTATAGAAACTATTGATCTCTCATGCTTCACTTAGATTATTTTGAGAGTCTTAAATAGCATGGTAATTTGCTTAAATAATCCTTATGTGCTAGGTATACAAGATTAATAATAAAATTCTCTTATGAGTGTGTTGAATACTAAGATAAGTTTGATGCTTGATAATTGTTTTGAGATATGGAGATGGTGATATTAGAGTCATGCTAGTTGAGTAGTTGTGAATTTGAGAAATACTGATGTTAAAGTCTGTGATTCCCGTAGCATGCACGTATGGTGAACCGTTATGTGATGAAGTCGGAGCATGATTTATTTATTGATTGTCTTCCTTATCACTACAAGAAATATGTCAACTTGTGACCTTCTGTCAGTGACCCTGGAAGAATTGGTCGTAAATCTATGACCATTTGAGACCAATTGGTCAAAAGCAGTGTTCGGTCCCATAAATGTTCGGACCTCTTGGCTTATGTGCCCAATAAGGGCTTTCTACCACGCGTCGAATGAATACGAGGTGCCAGGGCGTTTTTACATTCGCCCCCTAGCCAGATAAATAAATTGTCTATTAAAGGGATGGGGATCCTTAGATCCGATCCATACCATCCTCCCCCAGCGAGAATCCATCAGAGCGCGTTCCGGATAGATCCATTCCATCATGGCCGACCTCCGCAGCTCCTCCTCCCGCCCCCGAAGCCCTAAGCCCGGTGATTGGGAGAGGTGTTCAGTCCCACACAGTCGACTAGCCGAACTACAGACTAAGGGATTTCTCCCTCCGGCGTATATGGTGCCCGTTCGAGCCGGGCTTGCCACCTACAATGGCGAGGAGCAAGCGGAGAGCTTTCCCTGTCCCTATATGGGGGAACGGGTCTGCCTTGTTCCCTATTTATTAAGGGGACTCGAATTTCCAATTCATCCGTTCCTCCGCGGGCTCCTGGAGTTCTACGACCTCCAATTACACAATTTCACCCCGCCTCCATCCTACATATCGCCGGCTATGTTGCTCTCTGCGAGTTGTTCCTGGGCTGCGAGGCTCACTTCGAGCTATGGAAAAGGCTATTTTGCCTCGTCCCTCGCACAGAGAGGGGGTCACTTTATCAAGTGGGTGGAGCCGAAATATGGCGCATCACCGATACCGGATACCTGTCCGGTACTCTGAAGAAGACATCCGAAGACTGGCCTTCAGAATGGTTTTATATGGAGGACGTTGTTGGGGAACGTAGCAGAATTTTAAAATTTTCTATGCATCACCAAGATCAATCTATGGAGTCATCTAGCAACAAGGGAGAGAGGAGTGTATCTACATACCCTTGTAGATCATGAGCGGAAGCGTTCAAGAGAACGGGGTTGATGGAGTCATACTCGACATGATCCAAATCACCGAAGATCCTAGCGCCGAACGGACGGCACCTCCGCATTGAACACACGTATGGAGCGAGGACGTCCCCCGCGCCTTGATCCAGCAAGGAGGAGGGAGAGGTTGCGGAAGAGGACTCCAACAGTAGCACGACGGCGTGGTGGTGATGAAGCTGCAGTACTCCGGCAGGGCTTCGCCATGCTCTTATGGAGGAGGAGAGGTGTTGGGGAGGGGAGGGGCTGCGCCTTGGATGTCGTATGCAGCCCTCCCCTCACCCCTCTATTTATAGGGGAAGGGGGAAGGGGGCCGCCGCCCTCTAGATGAGATCTAGAGGGGGGCGGCGGCCAAGGGGAGGGGGGCTTGCCCCCCAAGCAAGGGGGCTCCCCCCTTAGGGTTTCCCCCAACCCTAGGCGCATGGGCCCTAGGGGGGTGTAGCGCCCAGCCCACTTGGGCTGGTTCCCTTCTCCATACAGCCCATAAGGCCCTCCGGAAGAGGTGGACCCTCCCGGTGGACCCCCGGAACCCCTCCGGTGGCCCCGGTACAATACCGATATGCCCCCGAAACTTTCCGGCGACCATATGACAACTTCCCATATATAAATATTTACCTCCAGACCATTCTGGAACTCCTCGTGACGTCTGGGATCTCATCCAGGACTCCGAACAACATTCGGTAATCACATACAAGTCTTCCTAACAACCCTAGCGTCACCGAACCTTAAGTGTGTAGACCCTACGGGTTCGGGAGACATGCAGACATGACCAAGAAGCCTCTTCAGTCAATAACCAACAGCGGGATCTGGATACCCATGTTGGCTCCCACATGCTCCACGATGATCTCATCGGATGAACCACGATGTCGAGGATTCAATCAATCCGTATACAATTCCCTTTGTCAATCGGTACGTTACTTGCCCGAGACTCGATCGTCGGTATCCCAATACCTTGTTCAGTCTCGTTACCGGCAAGTCACTTTACTCGTACCGTAATGCATGATCCCGTGATCAACCACTTGATCACATTGAGCTCATTATGATGATGCATTACCGAGTGGGCCCAGAGATACCTCCCCGTCATACGGAGTGACAAATCCCAGTCTCGATTCGTGCCAACCCAACAGACACTTTCAGAGATACCTGTAATGTTCCTTTATAGTCACCCACTTACATTGTGACGTTTGGCACACCCAAGGCACCCCTACGGTATCCGGCAGTTGCGCAATCTCATGGTCTAAGGAAATGATACTTGACATTCAGAAAAGCTACAGCAAATGAACTACACGATCTTTGAGCTAAGCTTAGGATTGGGTCTTGTCCATCACATCATTCTCCTAATGATGTGATCCCATTATCAATGACATCCAATGTCCATAGTCAGGAAACCATGACTATCTTTTGATCAACGAGCTAGTCAACTAGAGGCTCATTAGGGACGTGTTGTGGTCTATGTATTCACACATGTATTACGATTTCCGGATAACACAATTATAGCATGAACAATAGACAATTATCATGAACAAAGAAATATAATAATAACCATTTTATTATTGCCTCTAGGGCATATTTCCAACAGACGTTCCCCTTCCGGACCCTGTTCGGCGGGGTCTTCTTGAGTTCAACAATGCTCCTTTGAAGAAACGCCAAAGTTGGCACCCATGGAGCCCCCAGGTGGAAGACAATGGAGAAGTCCTCTATCTGATGAACCGGATTAAAGCACTGGCTCGATCAGGATTGACAGTAATCGAAGTTATGTCGATTTGCATAATGCGGGGAGTGCAACCACTTCAATATCGTGGGCACCCCTTGTGGTGTTTCAATGGGGCGGATGATGCCACCCGCTGCGGGCGTAAGGGTCCGGACAATGCTGCCGCTTTAGCGAAAATTCTGTCTGAATTGTTCAAGGGTGAGGAAGAGGAGTTCACCCGCATCAAGCCACGGGATGGATTCTCCATGTACAATCCTCCAAGCTGGGTAAGTTATATCTCCCTACTCCCATTTTTCCCGCATTCTTTGTCGTAAGTATTCACCTTGCCACTTTGCGGCAGGAACTGCGAAAATCCATAAAGGAGGTCAGCAGCCCTTCTCCGCAACCGGAGGACCCTGACCGGGCCCTTGACTCCGGACTTGAAGAAGATCCGGTTATATTCGTGGAGCTGATAGACCGGCAGTTCTATCAGTTAAGCTGCGATGATGCCATGGTGACCATTACGGCCGACTATCCTGGACTGCTCCCTGCATCGCACGTAAGAAAAACCAAAAATCCCAACTCCAAAAACTAGGATCCCCTTTTAGACACTTCACCCACCATATACACATGGCATTTTTATAGGGAAGGCATTCGGGACGCCCTACCGAACCCGCAGCAACTCGCCCACAAGAGGCACCGAGGCCGGGTAGGCCAAAAAGGAAGGCGGTCAGGACGGAGACGCTGGTGCAAAGGTATGAAAAAAACCCGCTCCGTGGTTGTCGTCTTTCTTGAAATATAATGACACTCGTGTTTCTTTAACAGAAAAAACGCTCGCCGGAATATGTCTGACGATGTTACTAATCACGCTTCCACCAATCGGGCGCCAGGACCGGACATAGATGTTGGGTTTTGTAGTAATTTCAAAAATTTTCCTACGCACACGCAAGATCATGGTGATGTATAGCAACGAGGGGAGAGTGTTGTCTACGTACCCAACGCAGACCGACTGCGGAAGCGATGACACGACGTAGAGGAAGTAGTCGTACGTCTTCACGATCCAACCGATCATGCACCGAAACTACGGCACCTCCGAGTTCGAGCACACGTTCAGCTCGATGACGATCCCCGGACTCCGATCCAGCAAAGTGTCGGGGAAGAGTTCCGTCAGCACGACGGCGTGGTGACGATCTTGATGAACTACAGCAGCAGAGCTTCGCCTAAACTCCGCTACAGTATTATCGAGGTATATGGTGGAAGGGGGCACCGCACACGGCTAAGGAATAGATCACGTGGATCAACTTGCTGTCCCTTTGGTGCTAGCCCTGCCCCTCTATTTATATGTTGAGCCCCGGGGTCGAAACTTGGAGCAAAAGCCTCCTCAAAGTCGGTTTTTCCCGAAAGGCAAGAGTCCCACTCGGACTCCAGGACCAAACGCCACCATCCTTGGCGTCTGGCCCAGACGCCATGGGCCTCGGCGTCTGGCCCAGGGCCAGACGCCAGGGTCTCCGGCGTTTGGGCCCCTGGACTCCGCAAAACTCCTTTTGCACCGATCTAAAGCCTCATGGGCTTGACCCCTTGGCCTAACCATATCATCCAATATATGAATCTTTACGTCTCGACCATTTCGAGACTCCTCGTCATGTCCACAATCTCATCCGGGACGCCTAACTCCTTCAGTACATCAAAACATGTAAACTCATAATATAACTGTCATCGTAACCTTAAGCGTGCGGACCCTACGGGTTCGAGAACAATGTAGACATGACCGAGACACGTCTCCGGTCAATAACCAATAGCGGGACCTGGATGCCCATATTGGCTCCTACATATTCTACGAAGATCTTTATCGGTCAGACCGCATAACAACATACGTTGTTCCCTTTGTCATCGGTATGTTACTTGCCCGAGATTCGATCGTCGGTATCCAATACCTAGTTCAATCTCGTTACTGGCAAGTCTCTTTACTCGTTTCGTAATACATCATATCACAACTAACATATTAGTTGCAGTGCTTGCAAGGCTTATGTGATGTGCATTACCGAGAGGGCCCAGAGATACCTCTCCGACAATCGGAGTGACAAATCCTAATCTCGAAATACGCCAACCCAACATCTACTTTTGGAGACACCTGTAATGCTCCTTTATAATCACCCAGTTACGTTGTGACGTTTGGTAGCACCCAAGGTGTTCCTCCGGCAAACGGGAGTTGCATAATCTCATAGTTATAGGAACATGTATAAGTCATGAAGAAAGCAATAGCAACATACTAAACGATCAGGTGCTAAGCTAATGGAATGGGTCATGTCAATCAGATCATTCAACTAATGATGTGACCTCGTTACTCAAATAACAACTCTTTTGTCTATGGTTAGGAAACATAACCATCTTTGATTAACGAGCTAGTCAAGTAGAGGCATACTAGTGACACTCTGTTTGTCTATGTATTCACACATGTATTATGTTTCCGGTTAATACAATTCTAGCATGAATAATAAACATTTATCATGATATAAGGAAATAAATAATAACTTTATTATTGCCTCTAGGGCATATTTCCTTCAGTCTCCCACTTGCACTAAAGTCAATAATCTAGTTCACATCGCCATGTGATTTAACAGCAATAGTTCACATCACCATGTGATTAACACCCATAGTTCACATCGCTATGTGACCAACACCCAAAGGGTTTACTAGATTCAGTAATCTAGTTCACATCGCTATGTGATTAACACCCAAGGAGTACTAAGGTGTGATCATGTTTTGCTTGTGAGAGAATCTTAGTCAATGGGTCTGCCACATTCAGATCCTCATGTATTTTGCAAATTTCTATGTCAACAATGCTCTGCATGGAGCTACTCTAGCTAATTGCTCCCACTTTCAATATGTATCTAGATCGAGACTTAGAGTCATCTAGATTAGTGTCAAACTTGCATCGGCGTAACCCTTTACGACGAACCTTTTTTCACTTCCATAATAGAGAAACATATCCTTATTCCACTAAGGACAATTTTGACCGCTGTCCAGTGATCTACTCCTAGATCACTATTGTACTCCCTTGCCAAACTCAGTGCAGGGTATACAATAGATCTGGTACACAGCATGGCATACTTTATAGAACCTATGACTGAGGCATAGGAAATGACTTCCATTCTCTTTCTATTTTTGCCGTGGTCGGGCTTTGAGTCTTACTCAACTTCACACCTTGTAACACAGGCAAGAACTCTTTCTTTGACTGTTCCATTTTGAACTACTTCAAAATCTTGTCAAGGTATGTACTCATTGAAAAAACTTATCAAGCGTCTTGATCTATCTCTATAGATCTTGAAACTCAATATGTAAGCAGCTTCACCAAAGTCTTTCTTTGAAAAACTCCTTTCAAACACTCCTTTTATGCTTTACAGAATAATTCTACATTATTTCCGATCAACAATATGTCATTCACATATACTTATCAGAAATGTTGTAGAGCTCCCACTCACTTTCTTGTAAATACAGGCTTCTCCGAAAGTCTGTATAAAACCAAATGCTTTGATCACACTATCAAAACATTTATTCCAACTCCGAGAGGCTTGCACCAGTCCATAAATGGATCGCTGGAGCTTGCACACTTTGTTAGCTCCCTTTGGATCGACAAAACCTTCCGGTTGCATCATATACAACTCTTCTTCCAGAAATCCATTCAGGAATGCAGTTTTGACATCCATCTGCCAAATTTCATAATCATAAAATGCGGCAATTGCTAACATGATTCGGACGGACTTAAGCATTGCTACGGGTGAGAAGGTCTCATCGTAGTCAATCCCTTGAACTTGCCGAACACCTTTTGCGACAAGTCGAGCTTTGTAGACAGTAACATTACCATCAGTGTCAGTCTTCTTCTTAAAGATCCATTTATTCTCAATTGCTTGCCGATCATCGGGCAAGTTAACCAAAGTCCATACTTTGTTCTCATACATGGATCCCATCTCAGATTTCATGGCTTCAAGCCACTTTGCGGAATCTGGGCTCATCATCGTTTCTTCATAGTTCGTAGGTTTCATCATGATCTAGTAGCATGACTTTCAGAACAGGATTACCGTACCACTCTGGCGCGGATCTTACTCTGGTTGATCTACGAGGTTCAGTAGTATCTTGTTCTGAAGTTTCATGATCATCATCATTAGCTTCCTCACTAACTGGTGTAGGTGTCACAAAAACAGTTTTATGTGATGTACTACTTTCCAATAAGGGAGCAGGTACAGTTACCTCGTCAAGTTCTACTTTCCTCCCACTCACTTCTTTCAAGAGAAACCCCTTCTCCAGAAAGTTTCCGAATTTAGCAAAAAAAGTCTTGCCTTCGGATCTGTGGTAGAAGGTGTATACAATAGTTTCCTCTGGATATCCTATGAAGACGCACTTCTCCGATTTGAGTTTGAGCTTATCAGGATGAAATTTTTTCATATAAGCATTGCAACCCCAAACTTTAAGAAACGACAGCTTAGGTTTCTTGCCAAACCATAGTTCATATGGTGTCGCCTCAAGGATTTAGATGGTGCCCTATTTAATGTGAATGTAGCTGTCTTTAATGCATAACCCCAAAACGATAGTGGTAGATCCGTAAGAGACATCATAGATTGCACTATATATCTAATAAAGTACGGTTATGACGTTCGGACACACCATTATGCTGTGGTGTTCCATGTGGCATGAGTTTGTGAAACTATTCCACATTGTTTTAATTGAAGACCAAACTCGTAACTCAAATATTTGTCTCCGCGATCAGATCGTAGAAACTTTATTTTCTTGTCACGATGATTTTCCACTTCACTCTGAAATTCTTTGAACTGTTCAAATGTTTCAAACTTATGTTTCATCAAGTAGATATCCCCATATCTGCTCAAATCATCTGTGAAGGTCAGAAAATAATGATACCTGCTGCAAGTTTTAATATTCACCGGACCACATACATCAGTATGTATGATCTCCAACAAATCTGTTGCTTGCTTCATTGTTCCGGAGAACGGCGTTTTAGTCATCTTGCCCAAAAGGCATGGTTCGCAAGCATCAAGTGATTCATAATCAAGTGATTCCAAAATCCCATCAGCATGGAGTTTCTTCATGCGCTTTACACCAATATGACCTAAACGGCAGTGCTACAAATAAGTTGCACTATCATTATTAACTTTGCATCTTTTGGTTTCAATATTATGATTATGTGTATCACTACGATCGAGATCCAACGAACTATTTTCATTGGGTGTGTAACCATATAAGGTTTTATTCATGTAAACAGAACAACAATTTATTCTCTTACTTAAATGAATAACCGTATTAAAATAAACATGATCAAATCATATTCATGCTCAACGCAAACACCAAATAACACTTATTCAGGTTCAACACTAATCCCGAAAGTATAGGGAGTGTGCGATGATGATCATATCAATCTTGGAACCACTTCCAACACACATCGTCACTTCACCCTTAACTAGTCTCTGTTTATTCTGCAACTCCCGTTTCGAGTTACTAATCTTAGCAACTGAACTAGTATCAAATACTGAGGGGTTGCCATAAACACTAGTAAAGTACACATCAATAACATGTATATAAAATATACTTATGTTCACTTTGCCATCCTTCTTATCTGCCAATCACTTGGGGTAGTTCCGCTTCCAGTGACCAGTCCCTTTGCAGTAGAAACACTTAGTCTCAGGCTTAGGACCAGACTTGGGCTTCTTCACTTGAGCAGCAACTTGCTTGCCATTATATTTGAAGTTCCCCTTCTTCCCTCTGCCCTTTTCTTGAAACTAGTGGTCTTGTCTACCATCAACACTTGATGTTTTTCTCGATTTCTACCTTCGTCAATTTCCGCATTACGAAGAGCTTGGGAATTGTTTCCGTTATCCCTTGCATATCATAGTTCATCACGAAGTTCTACTAACTTGGTGATGGTGACTAGAGAATTCTGTCAATCACTATCTTATCTGGAAGATTAACTCCCACTTGATTCAAGCGATTGTTGTACTCAGACAATCTGGGCACATGCTCACTAGTTGAGCGATTCTCCTCCATCTTTTAGCTATAGAACTTGTTGGAGACTACATATCTCTCAACTCGGGTATTTGCTTGAAATATTAACTTCAACTCCTGGAACATCTCATATGCTCCATGACGTTCAAAACGTCGTTGAAGTCCCGATTCTAAGCCATTAAGCATGGTGCACTAAACTATCAAGTAGTCATCATATTGAGCTAGCCAAACGTTCATAACGTCTACATCTGCTCCTGCAATAGGTCCGTCACCTAGCGGTGCATCAAGGACATAATTCTTCTGTGCAGTAATGAGGATAAACCTCAGATCACGGATCCAATCCGCATCATTGCTACTAACATTTTTCAACATGATTTTCTCTAGGAACATATCAAAATAAACACAGGGAAGCAACAACGCGAGCTATTGATCTACAACATAATTTGCAAAATACTACCAGGACTAAGTTCATGATAAATTAAAGTTCAATTAATCATATTATTTAAGAACTCCCACTTAGATAGACATCCCTCTAATCCTCTAAGTGATTACGTGATCGAAATCAACTAAACCATGACCGATCATCACGTGAGATGGAGTAGTTTTCAATGGTGAACATCATTATGTTGATCATATCTACTATATGATTCACGCTCGACCTTTCGGTCTCCGTGTTCCGAGGCCATATCTGTATATGCTAGGCTCGTTAAGTTTAACCTGAGTATTCTGCGTGTGCAAAACTGGCTTGCACCCGTTGTAAATGGACGTAGAGCTTATCACACCCGATCATCACGTGGTATCTGGGCACGACGAACTTTGGCAACGGTGCATACTCAGGAAGAACACTTCTTGATAATTTAGTGAGAGATCATCTTATAATGCTACCGTCAATCAAAGCAAGATAAGATGCATAAAAAGATAAACATCACATGCAATCAATATAAGTGATATGATATGGCCATCATCATCTTGTGCTTGTGATCTCCATCTCCAAAGCACCGTCATGATCACCATCGTCACCGGCGCGACACCTTGATCTCCATCGTAGCATCGTTGTCGTCTCGCCAATCTTATGCTTCCACGACTATCACTACAGTTTAGTAATAAAGTAAAGCATTACATCGTGATTGCATTGCATACAATAAAGCGACAACCATATGGCTCCTGCCAGTTGCCGATAACTCAGTTACAAAACATGATCATCTCATACAATAAAATTCAGCATCATGCTTTGACCATATCACATCACAACATGCCCTGCAAAAACAAGTTAGACGTCCTCTACTTTGTTGTTGCATGTTTTACGTGGCTGCTACGGGCTTAAGTAAGAACCAATCTCACCTACGCATCAAAACCACAACGATAGTTTGTCAAATAGACTCCGTTTTAACCTTCTCAAGGACCGGGCGTAGCCATACTCGGTTCAACTAAAGTTGGAGAGACAGTCGCCCGCAAGCCATCTATGTGCAAAGCACGTCGAGGGAACCGGTCTCGCGTAAGCGTACGCGTAAGGTTGGTCCGGGTCGTCTCGTCCAACAATATCGCCGAACCAAAGTATGACATGCTGGTAGGCAGTATGACTTGTATCGTCCACAACTCACTTGTGTTCTACTCGTGCATATAACATCAACATAAATAACCTAGGCTCGGATGCCACTGTTGGGTTTCGTAGTAATTTCAAAAAATTTCCTACGCACACGCAAGATCATGGTGATGTATAGCAACGAGGGGAGAGTGTTGTCTACGTACCCAACGCAGACCGACTGCGGAAGCGATGACACGACGTAGAGGAAGTAGTCGTACGTCTTCACGATCCAACCGATCAAGCACCGAAACTACGGCACCTCCAAGTTCGAGCACACGTTCAGCTCGATGACGATCCCCGGACTCCGATCCAGCAAAGTGTCGGGGAAGAGTTCCGTCAGCACGACGGCGTGGTGACGATCTTGATGAACTACAGCAGCAGAGCTTCGCCTAAACTCCGCTACAGTATTATCGAGGTATATGGTGGAAGGGGGCACCGCACACGGCTAAGGAATAGATCACGTGGATCAACTTGTTGTCCCTTTGGTGCTAGCCCTGCCCCTCTATTTATATGTTGAGCCCCGGGGTCAAAACTTGGAGCAAAAGCCTCCTCAAAGTCGGTTTTTCCCGAAAGGCAAGAGTCCCACTCGGACTCCAGGACCAAACGCCACAATCCTTGGCGTCTAGCCCAGACGCCATGGGCCTCGGCGTCTGGCCCAGGGCCAGACGCCAGGGTCTCCGGCGTTTGGCCCCCTGGACTCCGCAAAACTCCTTTTGCACCGATCTAAAGCCTCATGGGCTTGACCCCTTGGCCTAACCATATCATCCAATATATGAATCTTTACGTCTCGACCATTTCGAGACTCCTCGTCATGTCCCCAATCTCATCCGGGACTCCGAACTCCTTCGGTACATCAAAACATGTAAACTCATAATATAACTGTCATCGTAACCTTAAGCGTGCGGACCCTACGGGTTCGAGAACAGTGTAGACATGACCGAGACACGTCTCCGGTCAATAACCAATAGCGGGACCTGGATGCCCATATTGGCTCCTACATATTCTACGAAGATCTTTATCGGTCAGACCGCATAACAACATACGTTGTTCCCTTTGTCATCGGTATGTTACTTGCCCGAGATTCGATCGTCGGTATCCAATACCTAGTTCAATCTCGTTACTGGCAAGTCTCTTTACTCGTTCCGTAATACATCATATCACAACTAACATATTAGTTGCAGTGCTTGCAAGGCTTATGTGATGTGCATTACCGAGAGGGCCCAGAGATACCTCTCCGACAATCGGAGTGACAAATCCTAATCTCGAAATACGCCAACCCAACATCTACTTTTGGAGACACCTGTAATGCTCCTTTATAATCACCCAGTTACATTGTGACGTTTGGTAGCACCCAAGGTGTTCCTCCGGCAAACGGGAGTTGCATAATCTCATAGTTATATGAACATGTATAAGTCATGAAGAAAGCAATAGCAACATACTAAACGATCAGGTGCTAAGCTAATGGAATGGGTCATGTCAATCAGATCATTCAACTAATGATGTGACCTCGTTACTCAAATAACAACTCTTTTGTCTATGGTTAGGAAACATAACCATCTTTGATTAACGAGCTAGTCAAGCAGAGGCATACTAGTGACACTCTGTTTGTCTATGTATTCACACATGTATTATGTTTCCGGTTAATACAATTCTAGCATGAATAATAAACATTTATCATGATATAAGGAAATAAATAATAACTTTATTATTGCCTCTAGGGCATATTTCCTTCAATAGAGGCGGAAGCCGATATGGGGCAGGCGCTGTCGTGGATCTAAGACTGACAGTAGAATGGGGGTAGGTATGAGGAGGCAAGATCCTAACTATGGAGTAGTTGTACACACGAGTTTTATGAGTTCACGCCCTTCTCGGAGGAAGTAACAGCCCTACGTCTCGGTGCCCTGAGGCGGTCGACTGGGTTATATGTGTGTGTGTGAGTTTACAAAAGTGCGAACCCTTGTCCCAAAGGAGGGGGTGGCTTTTATAGAGTGCGCCAGGACCCCAGCTCCCCTCCGTTACACAGGGTTCAATGTTCATAAAGGTAGGGCGTTACTGGTAATGCCTACAATAAAGTGTTATAAATGCCCATAAAGCTATGGTTTAAGTCACGACCATTGCAGAGTGGAGGGCTTCTCATATTCAAGGTGGTCGAGTGTCTTCAAGGTGGTCGAGTGTCTTCAAGGAAGTCGAGTAGGCACATCTTCATGGTCGAGTGGATGATGTTTTCTCTTCGACTGCTTCTGATTCTTTGTAGAGATGTCCTTGGGAAGGGTATGCTGGACAGATCCATGACCCTACCCTAGGTACATAGCTTCATCATTAGCCCCCGAATGGATCAGGGTTTGAGTGGGGAAAGAGTTGGGAACACTTCCGACCCATTCTTTGTGCTACGAGTATATCTCATTCTGGAACAATGAGTTGAGGTGAGGATGTCGACTCCTTTCTCGGTCGCCTTGGTCCATTCTTGGTTTTTGTCGAGTGAATTTTCACGGTAGGATTCCGAATGATGATGTAGAGGATGTTTGTCTTTAGTATGACAGGTTGTTCTGCTCTCCGCGGATCTCACGGGATTCGAATTTTGGGAAGCACGCCAAACGGACAGAACCGAGGTTATCGGGACGGATTAGGCAAGTCTCCTCGATCCCTGCGCCACCTTTTTCGCCACGTATTGCACGCGCGACTGTTGCAAGATTTGTTTAGATCGCCTGGGTCCACTAGTCAGTCACTGGGATGACGACCTTATAAAAGGCCTCGGACCAGGCCTCTGCCCCGTGCGCTCCCATTCTCTCTTCTTCTTCTCTCAATCTCTCCGCCACGCTCGCTTCCGCCCTCGTCGCCGGACCTTTGCTCGAGCTCGACCCGCCGCCATGGGGAAGGAGAGGACGGTGGCGCTGGAACGCGCGAAGAAGGCGACGGCGAAGGCGAAGGGCAAGCGGACCAGCCGGGTGTCAGGACCCCGACTCGATGCCACATAGATCTAGCATGTAACACTTCATATCACTTTGCGGCCTCACGCACGGTATTCCCACGGGTGTCGCCTTACCTTTACCCGGGACCGTTTGCGCCTTTTGGCACACGTATATGACAGTGTCGCTAGCATCCATATGATAAGGAGCCCGGGCTGACATGGCTAGTCGTAAACCCAAAGTGGCACAGACTTACAGGGACAGGCATCCATGACCCAGCATCGAACGTGTCGGTCATCAGCGAGTGAATCCAGGCTGTAGCACTGGGCTAGCAGGACTCCGGTGAACCGGGCTGTAGCGGGCTAACAGGACTCCGGTATTCATCGCGTGACATTTCCCCGAAGGGACAGACACAGGAACGAAGAAGGACACATGCCGACCAGCCTAAGTGTTCCGGAGCAGTAGCAAGCTACCATGGCTCGGTGGAAACACTAGGAGACATTTCCCGGTAAGAGAGGCTACTAAAGATAAACAACTAGATGGTCAGATCCCACACATACCAAGCATTTCAATAGCATACACACAATATGCTCGATATGTGCAAATACAACATGGCATCACAACATGACTCTACGACTCAAGTAATTTATTCAATAGGCTCCGAGGAGCGAGATATTACAAACATGGGTCTCATGACCCAACAATCAGAGCATACAAATCAAAGCACAAGCGGAAGCTATCATGTCTGAGTACAGACATCTATAAATGAAAAAGGCTGAGAAGCCTGACTATCTACCAGATCCTGCCGAGGGCACAAGATCGTAGCTGAGGTAACAAGCTAAACGTCGAAGTCCACGCGAAACTACTAGCGAGACTGAAGTCTCTCTGCAAAAACATAAAATAGGCAAACGTGAGTACAAATGTACCCAACAAGACTTACATCACAACTAACTACATATGCATCATTTTCAACAAGGGGGATGGTGGGGTTTAACTGCAGCAAGCCAGCTTTGACTCGGTGGCTATCCTAAACTACGACTGCAAGTAACTCTTTTGAGGTGGCGCACACGAGTCCACATATTCACCATATCAATACACCACTATGGATCCGCTCCCGTCTCCCTACGAGAACGCCATCCATAGCACTCACGCTTATCTTGCGTATTTTAGGGTATCCACTTTCACTTGTCTATGAACTGATATAAGCAACCCAGAAGTCCTTTACCGCGGACACGGCTATTCGAATAGATGATGTTAACCCTGCAGGGGTGTACTTCTTCATACATGTTTCCACCACTTAGCGTCTGCACACGACATGTGCTCGGCAGACTTCAAGCGAAAGCCGATGTGGGTGTAGACCATGACCTACCTAAACACTCAAGTCTCTAGTCCAGGTTTATCGCCTATTCGGGTTCCATCCATGAGGAGATCCGGCCGGAGTTTCGCTCACAGCCCCAAACGATGTGAACAGGGTTCCCGAGATACCAAACGGGCATCCGGTACACCGTGCCACGTACCTACCGCATCACAGCCCACCCCTACGGTCAGCACTGTCCACGGCCTCCAGTAAGCTACAAACACCAGAAACTACTTGCAACTCCTGGACAGAGGACGAGGGTGAATAAGAAGTCGAGCGGGGTCATATTTCAGGGCCCAATGTATGGTAGTAGCTGAATCATGGATCACAAACACAGAACTCAGTTCCTGAGGACGGCTTCAATGAGACAACCCACCATGTACTCCTACATGGCCTCTCACCGCTACCTTTACCAAATCGTGTTCACACACTTAGCTCACACACAGT
Source organism: Triticum dicoccoides (assembly GCF_002162155.2). Classification (NCBI taxonomy): domain Eukaryota; kingdom Viridiplantae; phylum Streptophyta; class Magnoliopsida; order Poales; family Poaceae; genus Triticum; species Triticum dicoccoides. The sequence continues at coordinate 747,397,551 of NC_041382.1, read as the reverse complement.
AGGACATGTTCACACGCCTCTGATTCATCCCCGATGAATCAGACCTGACTCAACTCTAAGAAGTAGCAGGCATGACAAACAAACATGAATGAGTAGGCACAACAGGGCTCAAACAAATCCTACTCATGCTAGTGGGTTTCATCTATTTACTGTGGCAATGACAGGTCATGCAGAGGATAAAGGGGTTCAACTACCGCAGCAAGTAACAGATGAATCGGTGTTGTCCTAATGCAGTAAAAGAGAGCAGGAGCGAGAGAGTAGGATTGTATCGGAATGAACAAGGGGGTTTTGCTTGCCTGGCACTTCTGAAGATAACATTGAGTCTTCATCAGTGTCAACGATCACATCATCGGTATCACGTCTATCGAGAGGGGACAAATACCGGCAACACAGAAGGGAACACAATCAATGCAATGCACAATATGATGCATGATCATGACATGGCAAAATGAATGTGTTTTGGGCTAATGCAACTAGCAACAGATTAAATGAAGTTGGTTTGAATACAAGATTCAAATTCAAACTCCATATGTGATTATTCAAATGCCATTTAATTGATTTGTGCTAAACAGCAGCTATAAGTTGTTCTAACATGCATGAAAATGGTACAGATGGATTCCTTGA
>NC_041382.1:747387487-747395605 GCF_002162155.2 Triticum dicoccoides | reverse complement strand
TATGGCGAGCGGCGGCGACGGGCTCCGCTCGGTGAGGAGAACAGAGGAGGGGGGGGGAGAGGGTTCCGGGGAGAGGATGAGGACGCGGGAGAGAGGGAGAAGGGAGAGGGGGTCGGGGACTGCGTGGCGTCGCGGGAGGGACCAGGGGAGGAGGAGGCAGCCAGGCAGGGAGGAGGTGGCCGGGGCGCGTGGCCGCGCGCGCCGGGCGCGTGCCCGTCCTCCTGGCAGAGGAGGAAGGCGACAGGGGAGGGAGGCGGCGGTGGGCTGGGCCAGCGGGAGGAGCTGGCCAGCTGGGCCGGCTACAGGTAAGTGGCCCAGGTAGGCTTCTATTCTTTTTATTTTTTTCTTCTGTTTTGTTTATTTAATTTATTTTGCCACTGTTTTGAATTTAAAATAATTCAAACAATGCCAAAAACTCCTCTGAATATTTTATATTGCTAAATGGACTTTTCCAAAAGCTTATAAAATATATCAGGGGTATTTGAAATTATATTATAATTATATGAATATAATTCAAATTCAAATAGCTAATGAATTAAATCCAAAGTCCCAAAAATAATTCCTTAAAAATGTTCAATATTTTGGTTGGGACCAGAACCCTTACCAAAAATTATTAAACATTTAAGAAGAGCATTTTGGAGCAATGAATGAGATTTCTATGGTTTTTGCCCCTCTTTTATTTAAGTTTTTGAGGCTTCCAAAATTCCTCAGTTCAAGTTTCGAAAATTTAAACATGATGCACACATGAGCTAGCCTAGAGCACTACCAGCAGCTAGGGATGTGACAACTCACCCCCACTAAACAAGAATCTCGTCTCGAGATTCAAGCGTAGGGTAAGATGAAGGGGAAACGCAAACTAGTGTAATCTTCACGATCCAGGTTGCACTTCAAATGAACGTTGATTTGAACACCATCTTTGTCTTGTCGTCTTGCTCTGAGAACTCCAGCTAATCATGACAAGAAGAGGAAAGGAAAACTCTGGAAGGATCGGTCTTCTCGAAGATCGAACAACTCAGGATTAACTCCCGGAATGAGACATAGAACCATCTCTCGGGTTGAGACACGAGATACACATCAAGAGGGGTGGAAGAAACGGATGACGAAGGTTCACTAGGTGGACAATAATTCCACACTTAAGAAGGTGGTAAACGATTGTCAACGTAGCGAGGAGTTGAGTTGCCATGATACCACGAAGAAACATCCTGGAGGAGGGTGATTCATAGATTATTACCCTAAGTGGCAAAAAGAATTACCTTTGATCTAGAGATCATTGAAACTCTTCATACCAGCCTAAGGCAAATCACAGCAATCGATTGGCGGGGTCGGTAGAGTGGCATACTCAGACTTGGATGATGTGGACTACCTTGTTGAAGACAACGCAATGTATGATTTTTGCTTATCACCGGAAATGGAAGAGACCCATGGTAGAATGGCACATTGGCGGTGTAAGCTGGGAACAAAATGCAAATGCTGGGAATGATTCTGGTAACTGGGGAAGAACCCAACAACAGAGAGTGAATTCACCATTTGAAAAGATCATAGCATTGCCGAGGAAACTGAGAGCAAACCCAGTTAGTGCCGATGATAACACCTAGCGCTTGTGCGTGCTCTCAAGAACTTGAGCATTTCCATAATCATCAAGGTTTTACCAACATCCGTGTCAAGGGTCCGGCAACACAACTTGCTACCATGATGAATGATGATGGAGGATGCAGATGCAAAGGAAGATGATACCTTCTCAGATTTCACCCTAGCGAGGCCAAGGAAACAAAGTCTGGATGATCGACCGAGAGACATTTAGCACTCCGCTTCTAATGTTCTCCTTGATGTGCTAGTGTAACCCATTCATAGATATGGTTTGATATCTAGAACATCAAGTAAAAAGGTCGGACTTCGGGAGCACAAGAATCCATAAGGAATAACTACGGAGGTAAATCCTGCGAAATCCTTATGGGGAGGTGGCCAACTTCTTTGATCAAGATACTACAATAATAGGTCTTTCGGCTGGGTGGTGCTGGCCATGACATCCACTTTACCGGTTATCGAGGGACCAATATTATAGTTCTTGGAAAATGTTCCAACCATCATATCTGCCTGAGATTCAGATCTGGTTGGTGTTAGGATATTCCAGACTCATCGAGTCTAGGAAGAAAAAACGAAAGTTTGCAACACAAATCGATGAGATGACGTTGCGAGATTCTCGGGGAATGAACTACGATAGTAAGCTCCAAAACATGAGCTGGTTCTGCTACGCATGTGTGAACATGTTGTCTCAGACAAACATGATCACATGGTAGTCTTACAATAAAACACTACCGAGTTCTGGTTGGGAACCATCACCGTGGATAACGAAGTCCTTGCATAAGTCATATGATTAGCTCTTATGAAGGAACTTCTTCTCCTGGAACAAATCAATCAGTGGCTTGGTGTGCTCGGGACACATATGGAATGAAGGTTGCAAGTCTCCAGACCACAGAATACTTCGCACGTGTGCATGACTGATTTGGGATGATTCCAAGGAAACAAAACAATCTTCCTCGAATTCATGGCGGCAACTTGCATCATATACACATGAATTAGGGGAAGTCACTACTTTCATCCAAACATATGCTTCATGAACGAAACACGAAGAAATGCTTACACAAGTTTCCAACACTAGGTTGATGTTCAACATGATTCATGGGGGGGAGACAAAATGCTACTGATGGGCTCAACAGCAACTCATCGGAATTTCCATATCACTGGACTTCCACCATCATGTGAACACGGTGATAGCATTGGTCAGACCAAAGATGTAATGGTGTATGCTCGAGGGATCAACCCCGAGTAGGACAACATTACGAGCATCGTTGGTACTGATTTGATTTGACGATAGCCCACACTCAAATCAAGGGATAGATAAGACAATAGGTCCAGCAACTGATCACAGGGACCAGTCGATGAAGATATCATCTTCTTTCAACACACACTACACAAGAATATCCCTTTGGAACGAACTAAGTCAGGCAAGCTTTTATCTTCCAACTCTCCAAGTTGTCGTTTAGCTTAACCAACTAGCTCAGGGGTATCCAACACGGATTCTTGGAGAAAGGGTGGTTTACAATAAACCAACTTGATCACGAGCTCAACATAGCGGTCAGGTGACAACCTGGTAGTACTTCCGAGAAGATCTTCGGAAAATCACGAACCACCGATATGTTACTAAGCTCGAGAACAATCTTGCTTTTCAGGGCAAGATGATATGATCAAATGAGCGAGGACTTGACAAATCCTAACCCATCAATCAAAGAGTGCACCAGGAAATAAGGACTAGGTAGCACGATCAATCTTAGAATGGTGATTCAATAACCAACATACTAAGGATAAAATTATTATCCTTTAGCTACCAAGCAACGAGGTTGCTAGGAGTATTTATTTCACACATCACAATTCATTTGTCGGTATTCCGGTTGCATCAACACGAGGACCGAGGAATGACTAATGATGGTGAGAAGTATCACTACGTCAAATTCATGAGAGTTGGTGCAGTTCTCATGACAATTCTGACATAAAGGGGGTAATACTCCAAGGTAGAACAGAACCAAAAGCTGGATTGGCGTTTGATCTGCGGAATACAACTACTTTGACCCAATCCTAGATATGGATGAGGTACTGGAGTTTGTTTCTCCTAGTCATTCAGGACGGAATGGCTTGACGGGCCACAAGAGTAATAGGCATCGACAAACGAACGCACGCATACTCTTGACTATCAATTGATAGACGAAGGTCAGAATGCAACTAAAGAGAACAACTCAAAGGAACATACGATTTTCTGAGTTGTGGATGCATGGTTTGGCATGTCGAACGAATTCAACATATTTCTTCCGGGCAATCCATGCGGAAAGGTAGAACTGGCAGAGTCACAATTATGAATGGAGAACCCATCGAGAGCACTCCTGTTGTGATCTTTTGATCCAACAAACTTTTGCCGTAAGTGGTTCATGGTATTTGGAAGAAGGATATACCATGGACCTCGAGGACTATCGCAAGGTTACTAATATCCTAAAGGCGCTAGCAATTACTATCAACATGAAGTAAGTAGAGTGAATCTCGGGTTCAAAGCCCAAGGAGTAGAATATCTACTACTAAGTGGCATCACGGGATGCTTTCGAGAATAAAAGCCAGAATCATCACACTAGGACACAAATCATGGCTAGACCACTAGATGATCCCCTGAGACACCTAGGGTCATAATAATTATTCCAACATAAAGGTCGAGGCAGTAGAATACCTCAACTCAACAATTAGTGTGATTAAGCTGGCATAAAGGAGCATCGAAACCAAAGGAAAAGGATTTTGCAAATGCATCAGACTACTTAGAAACCTGGGATGACTCAGACAGCATAACGGCTGTAAATGCTCAGAAGAGATTTGAGACATTCACAAAAATGGTGGCATAACCACTCAGAAGCACAATATCAAGGTTTCGAGATCAACAATTAGCATATGGAAGTCGTAGGAACTGAACTCAAGCTTAAATCCAACAATCTTATAAGTCTACGGATTAGTAACACGTGATCCTGATAGAAAGAAGAGATAGCCTAGTTCTTAATCCCCGTAGGAAAGATAAGATGACTCAGATCAGAAGGGCATAAGGTATAAGGAGTAAAAGAGCCTTACGTTCCATCCCACAATCAATTCCCTTATATAACTAAAGAATTTCTAGACTCAACTTCGACCAGTTTGGCTTGGTAATCCTACAGGCAGTCAAGCTCTGATACCAACGCTGTCAGGACCCCGACTCGATGCCACATAGATCTAGCATGTAACACTTCATATCACTTTGCGGCCTCACGCACGGTATTCCCACGGGTGTCGCCTTACCTTTACCCGGGACCGTTTGCGCCTTTTGGCACACGTATATGACAGTGTCGCTAGCATCCATATGATAAGGAGCCCGGGCTGACATGGCTAGTCGTAAACCCAAAGTGGCACAGACTTACAGGGACAGGCATCCATGACCCAGCATCGAACGTGTCGGTCATCAGCGAGTGAATCCAGGCTGTAGCACTGGGCTAGCAGGACTCCGGTGAACCGGGCTGTAGCGGGCTAACAGGACTCCGGTATTCATCGCGTGACATTTCCCCGAAGGGACAGACATAGGAACGAAGAAGGACACATGCCGGCCAGCCTAAGTGTTCCGGAGCAGTAGCAAGCTACCAAGGCTCAATGGAAACACTAGGAGACATTTCCCGGTAAGAGAGGCTACTAAAGATAAACAACTAGATGGTCAGATCCCACACATACCAAGCATTTCAATAACATACACACAATATGCTCGATATGTGCAAATACAACATGGCATCACAACATGACTCTACGACTCAAGTATTTAATCAATAGGCTCCGAGGAGCGAGATATTACAAACAGGGGTCTCATGACCCAACATTCAGAGCATACAAATCAAGCACAAGCGGAAGCTATCATGTCTGAGTACAGACATCTATAAATGAAAAAGGCTGAGAAGCCTGACTATCTACCAAATCCTGCCGAGGCACAAGATCGTAGCTGAGGTAACAAGCTAAACGTCGAAGACCACGCGGAAATACTAGTGAGACTGAAGTCTCTCTGCAAAAACATAAAATAGGCAAACGTGAGTACAAATGTACCCAGCAAGACTTACATCAGAACTATCTACATATGCATCATTATCAACAAAGGGGGTTGGTGGGGTTTAACTGCAGCAAGCCAGCTTTGACTCGGTGGCTATCCTAAACTACGACTGCAAGCAACTCTTTTGAGGTGGCGCACACGAGTCCACATATTCACCATATCAATACACCACTATGGATCCGCTCCCGTCTCCCTACGAGAACGCCATCCATAGCACTCACGCTTATCTTGCGTATTTTAGGGTATCCACTTTCACTTGTCTATGAACTGATATAAGCAACCCAGAAGTCCTTTACCGCGGACACGGCTATTCGAATAGATGATGTTAACCCTGCAGGGGTGTACTTCTTCATACATGTTTCCACCACTTAGCGTCTGCACACGACATGTGCTCGGCAGACTTCAAGCGAAAGCCGACGTGGGTGTAGACCACGACCTACCTAAACACTCAAGTCTCTAGTCCAGGTTTATCACCTATTCGGGTTCCATCCATGAGGAGATCCGGCCGGAGTTTCGCTCACAGCCCCAAACGATGTGAACAGGGTTCCCGAGATACCAAACGGGCATCCGGTACACTGTGCCACGTACCTACCGCATCACAGCCCACCCCTACGGTCAGCGCTGTCCACGGCCTCCAGTAAGCTACAAACACCAGAAACTACTTGCAACTCCTGGACAGAGGACTAGGGTGAATAAGAAGTCGAGCGGGGTCATATTTCAGGGCCCAATGTATGGTAGTAGCTGAATCATGGATCACAAACACAGAACTCAGTTCCTGAGGACGGCTTCAATGAGACAACCCACCATGTACTCCTACATGGCCTCTCACCGCTACCTTTACCAAATCATGTTCACACACTTAGCTCACACACAGTAGGACATGTTCACACGCCTCTGATTCATCCCCGATGAATCATACCTGACTCAACTCTAAGCAGTAGCAGGCATGACAAACAAACATGAATGAGTAGGCACAACAGGGCTCAAACAAATCCTACTCATGCTAGTGGGTTTCATCTATTTACTGTGGCAATGACAGGTCATGCAGAGGATAAAGGGGTTCAGCTACCGCAGCAAGTAACAGATGAATCGGTGTTGTCCTAATGCAGTAAAAGAGAGCAGGAGCGAGAGAGTAGGATTGTATCGGAATGAACAAGGGGGTTTTGCTTGCCTGGCACTTCTGAAGATAACATTGAGTCTTCATCAGTGTCAACGATCACATCATCGGTATCACGTCTATCGAGAGGGGACAAATACCGGCAACACAGAAGGGAACACAATCAATGCAATGCACAATATGATGCATGATCATGACATGGCAAAATGAATGTGTTTTGGGCTAATGCAACTAGCAACAGATTAAATGAAGTTGGTTTGAATACAAGATTCAAATTTAAACTCCATATGTGATTATTCAAATGCCATTTAATTTATTTGTGCTAAACAGCAGCTATAAGTTGTTCTAACATGCATGAAAATGGTACAGATGGATTCCTTGAATTTTTCTGATAATTTTTCATATATAATTTATTTAATTTGGAGTTACGGTTAATTTTCTATGAATTTTAGAAGTTTTGGTTATTATCTGAAATTTATAAATCATTTTTGATTTATTTTAATTCCAGAAACAAATACTGCGTCAGCATGACGTATTAGTGACGTCAGCAGGTCAACGTGGCTGGTCCAGGTCAAACCTGGCCAGTGGGGTCCACACATCAGTGTCTTAGACTGGTTTGTGTCGCTGACATGTGGGCCCAGTCAATGCTGACATGGCAAAGTCAACGGTGACAGGCGGGGCCCTCTGAGATTAGTGCTAATTTAACAGAGAGGTTAAACTAATTAATTTAGGCACGGGGGCCCACTTGGCAGTGTCAGCAGGGGGTCAAACCCGGGTCAACTCGCCGGAGTTGACCCGCGGCTCGTCGCCGGTGGAGCCAGAGACGGCGGAGGGGTGCGGGTTTCCCTCCTCCGGCGACCAAATGGCCGGCGGAGAGCGTCTACGTGACGCGGGCGCTCGTCCGCGTCGAGTAGTGGCAGCGGCTGGGCCTAAGATGGCCGGAGTCGTCACCGGCGTCGAGCGTGGCGGTCGCCGGAGCTCGGGCGAGCTCGGGGATGACGCTACGGTGGCCAGGGAGGCTCGTGCGGGGCACCTACGTGTTCCAGGCAGCGCGGGGAGGAAGCTGAGCACGACAGCCGGGCCACTAGGTGGCCGGAGGCACGTCGGCGGCGATCACAGACGGCGGCGGGTTTCGGTCATCAAGGGGGCGACGGCTACGGCAACCAAACGAAGAGGGAAAGAGGGGGAAACGGTGGCGGAGCTCACAGGGGTTGCGACGGTGGCCTCGGGGAGCTCGGGGAGGCGTCGGAGGCGGCGAATCGCCAGCGGTGAGCTTCGGTGGCCGGCGACGGAACGGCGATGGTGGCGGCGTTGCAGGGCTTCCGGAGGGCCGTGGGTCGGTGGAGAG
>NC_041382.1:747381922-747386687 GCF_002162155.2 Triticum dicoccoides | reverse complement strand
GCTGGGCCAGCGGGAGGAGCTGGCCAGCTGGGCCGGCTACAGGTAAGTGGCCCAGGTAGGCTTCTGTTCTTTTTATTTTTTTCTTCTGTTTTGTTTATTTAATTTATTTTGCCACTGTTTTGAATTTAAAATAATTCAAACAATGCCAAAAACTCCTCTGAATATTTTATATTGCTAAATGGACTTTTCCAAAAGCTTATAAAATATATCAGGGGTATTTGAAATTATATTCTAATTATATGAATATAATTCAAATTCAAATAGCTAATGAATTAAATCCAAAGTCCCAAAAATAATTCCTTAAAAATGTTCAATATTTTGGTTGGGACCAGAACCCTTACCAAAAATTATTAAACATTTAAGAAGAGCATTTTGGAGCAATGAATGAGATTTCTAGGGTTTTTGCCCCTCTTTTATTTAAGTTTTTGAGGCTTCCAAAATTCCTCAGTTCAAGTTTCGAAAATTTAAACATGATGCACACATGAGCTAGCCTAGAGCACTACCAGCAGCTAGCGATGTGACACCGGGGCGGATCCTCGTCGAGATCCGGCCTGCCGGCGGGCTGGATCCAAGGCGACTGGATCCACTCGACAATCACCCAGGACGACCTCGATGACCTGGTGGAGGGAGGACTGATCCCCCACAAGTCGGCACGGCTCCCGGGGAACGAAACCGAGCTGCAGCCGAGGGAGGGTGAGTGTGTTCTCCTCGCCACCCACGTAGATCACGGATTCTCACTGCCTCCCCATCCTTTCTTCCGGGTTTTTTTGAACTTCTTTGGGGCTCAACTCCACCATTTCACTCCAAACACCATAGTCTATCTGGTCGCTTTTGTGTCGATTTGCAAAAACTTCTTGGCTTGTCGACCGCATTGGGTTCTTTTCAAACACATCTTCACCTGCCAATCCCAGTCGGTCAAAAAGGCCAAGTCGAGTGAAGAGAAGACACAGGTGATCCAGATGTGCGGGGGTCTGGGGATCCAGATGAGGAGCAAGAGTACTTTCCCAGCCATAATTCTTCCCGACTCGGTCCGGGGCTGGCAGTCGACTTGGTTCTACTGCATGGATCAGCCGACCCCGGGCCAGTCGACTGGACTTCCTCCTTTTTCTTTGGCTCGAGTGGAGAAGCCCGCCCCCCTGAAGGTAGTTCCAAAAGAGAAGGCGCAGGTCAAGGTGCTGGTCGAGCGGGTCGTTCAGCTTGTCCGCGACGGGGTGACCGAGATGGACCTGCTGCAGGTCTTTCTCGGTCGATGCATCCAACCTCTTCAGGCGCGCGATCATCCGATGTGGATGTACTCTGGGCTCGAGGATTCCACTCGGATCCACCCAGAGGACGTCAGCAAGGATACCTTGGAGAAGTGGTTGATGGGGATCACCAGCAACAAAGACAACCCTCGGGGGTCTAGGAGGGTGATTCCATTCGACAACTCGCACCAGTCGGAGTAGGTTTAATTCTGTCTTATCAAGCATCTTTTCGATTCACGGAGTGGCATCTTGTTTATGATCGATTGGATTTCCTTTGATCGTTGTCCTTTCAGGCCCTCATCGACATGTACTCAATGCCCAACGGAGTGCAGGACCAGGAGGCTGAGGAAGAAGGGAGCGGTGGTGAGAGGGTGAGGAGCATTCGGAGGCCGAGGAAGACGAGGAGAGCGACGAATCGACTGACGAAGAAGTCGACTCGCCTCCTCGCAGGGAGAGGAGATCCAAACATGCCCACGACCCAGCGAGTGCTCCGGACTTGGTGGCCGCACCGACTGGTTAGTCTTCAAAGCATCCTAGGACATCTTCCCCGACGCGGACTGAAAAGGCTCCAAAGCAGTCCAAAGTTGCGCCGCCTCCAGCACCGAAAGCGCCGAAAGCCACCTCCTCCAAGCCGCCAAAAGCTTTGCCCGGGATCAAAGTGACCGTTCCTACTATCTCCGGGTAACCATCTGACTTGTCCTTCTCGTCGACTCAATTAACCGGACGTAATCGATTGAACGTGGGTCTTCGCAGTGCTGCTACGTCAGGAACCTCTTCTCTCCAATACCGGGACGAGGAAATGGAAGATGCAGTAACCTCCAACCCAGGTATAAACTCTTGCGATTTGATTCTTTGGTCGATTGCATTTGAGTGGCTCACTTGGAGTCGAATGATCTACCTTGCAGCTCCACCCAACGCCATCGATCTTCCAGATGACGACGAAGATGTGGCTCTTAAGCCCAGGAAAAGCAAGAAGGTAACCGCTGATAGGACGTCTCAGCAAGAAACCACTATGACAGCTCCCGTCCGTCAACTTGAAGACGCGGGCAGGGCTTCTGTGACCGTCGCTGCACCTTTGTCGAGTGGGCCTCCCACACCGTCGACTGCGCCTGTGATTCCTTCAGCTGTCCAACTCCACGCCACGGAGCTCCAAGCCGCCGCACCTGGGTCGTCTGCCCACTTTTTCACCAGCTACCCCGTCCCGGACAACCAGTCGGAAGCGGCTGCGGAAGCCATCCGACAAGCTGACATGATGATGGAGTGGGTGAAAACAGTGCATGAGAACAGCCAGGCTGCCTACAACGCCAGCGCTGCTCTTCGGGCCAATGTCCAGGTGAGTAAACTTTCCGACTATTTGTTCTCTATGAGGAAATGTTACTCGAAAAATCTACGTCTACACAATCTCCTGTTGTTTGCGTCGAATTAGAGCACCCACTAGGTGTTTTGTTGATTTTGGTAGTTTCGCTCTTCTACTCGATCTGGGCGAGTGGAATCAGAACCGGTGGGGGCACGATAAGTGCACCCACTGGGTGTAGTCCCCAAAACTGCGGTCGACTGCTGGCAGTCGACTGGGGTCTGAGTTCTTCTTTCCTCCTTACACTCGACTCGGGCGACCGGTCGAGTAGTTTCGTTCTTCCACTCGGTCTGGGCGAGTGGGATCTGAACCGGTGGGGGCACGCAAAGTGCACCCACTGGGTGTAGTCCCCGAGACCGCAGTCGACTGCTGGCAGTCGACTGGGGTCTGAGCAGTTTTTTTAGTTGAGTCTTAGTCAGAGGGGGCACGCCAAGTGCACCCGCTGGGTGTAGCCCCTGCGACCGCAGTCGATTGTGTGCAATCGGCTGAGGTCTAAGCGAACTTCTTTAGGCTTTATTCACTTGGAAGTAAACAACCTTTTGATCTTATCAACTGATCCGTCTTTTGCCTTCTGAAGAAGTCTTGCACTCTTATTTCTAAGTTTGCTAAACTTGAGGAGAAGAAGAGGCAACTCAACCTCGACTTGGAATTAGCCCAGCTGAATCTGAAGAAAGCTCAAGACGAAGCCGCTGGTATGGAAGGTAACTGACTGTCGACTGACTTTCAATACATTTCTTTGATCTCTTCTCTGATTCGATTGCTTCTTTTGTAGAGAAAATGAAGTTGGATCTGGAGAAGAAGGACTCGGACCTCGCCGCCGCGCAAAAAGTAGCTCACGATAAAACTGCTCTCGCAGACCAGAAGCTTGCTTCAATCAGGACGCTGGAAGAAGAGGTGACCAAACTGAAATCTTGTCTTAACGAAGCTAACCGCAAAGTGACCAGTCTGAAGAAGGACAAGGTCGCCCTGAATGAAAAGCTGGAGTCTGTGATACGCAAGAGGAATGACACGGAAGCTTATCTAAGGACTCTTGCCAAGAAGCTTTATCTCACGCTGGAAGGTATTTCTTTTAATCCGACTGTGTTGACGCTTGCGATCGGATCTTGCTTGGTCGATTGACTATTTTTTGTTGCAGAATTCTGTCAAGACTTCGACGAGGAAATTGGAAGGGTCGAGACGGGCCTGGACCCTATCGCTTCGTTAGTCTGCGACGAAACTGCAATGAACATGCTCCGACTGGAGTCCCGTATCGCCAGCGCCATAAGCTACCTCGCGCGCCTGAAGGAGGTAGTCTCCCGAATCGACTCATCGCTTTGGCCGGGGGCTACGCTTAAGAACGACTTGGAATCCTTGATGACTTGACTGAACGAGATCCCTGACCGAGTGCAAGAATGGAAGAAATCCTCCGCCCGGTGTGGTGCTGATGTGGCGCTGTCCTTGGTGCGAGTCCATTACAAGGAGGCTCGTGAAGACAAGCTGGTTGCGATCAAAGTTGCTAACACCAAAAAGCATGACTTCCAGTCCTTCATGGATACTTTCATTGCTGCCGCCACTCGGATCGCTGATGGGATCGACCTGGACTCATTTGTGGCGCCTGCCAGCCCTCCTCCGACCGAGTGAACAAACTTATGAAACTTGAATCTGCTTTAAATTTGCCTCAGAATGCCGAGTGATTGCTATAACCGTTGAACTCCTTCGGGCTTGATGCCCGAGAACTTTTGATTTGCTGCTTGGAACTTTTAGGATTTATTCGAATTTGGTTTATCTCCGAATGTGCTTGTGTTTGCCTTCGAATGGACTTTGCTCACTGCTTGGAATAGTCTTTGTGCTGGAGACGCAGCTCTGAGGGGGCAACTCCAGTCGACCCGTGCTTCGTCGTTCTCGCGGATAGGGATGGATCGGACGTTGTATTCGCGTCGTAGCTCCAAAGGAGAAGGTTGTAGTCGACCTGCACCGCGTCATCCTTGCGAATGGGGATGGAGCTAGCGGATGTTGTATTTGTGCCGTAGCTCCGAAGGAGAAGGTTGCAGTCGACCTGCACCTCGTCGTCCTTGCGGATAGGGATGGAGCGGACGTTGTGCTTGTGTCGCAGCTCCAAAGGAGTAGGTTGCAGTCGACCTGCACCTCATCGTCCTTGCGGATAGGGATGGAGCGGATGTTGTACTTG
>NC_041382.1:747380955-747381574 GCF_002162155.2 Triticum dicoccoides | reverse complement strand
GTACTTGTGTTGCAGCTTTGAAGGAGAAGGTTGCAGTCGACCTGCACCTCATCGTCCTTGCGGATAGGGATGGAGCGGACGTTGTGCTTGTGCCGCAGCTCCAAAGGAGAAGGTTGCAGTTGACCTGCACCTCGTCGTCCTTGCAGATAGGGATGGAGTGGACGTTGTACTTGTGCCGCAACTTCGAAGGAGAAGGTTGCAGTCGACCTGCACCTCGTCATCATTGCAGATGGGGATGGAGCGGACGTTATACTTGTGCCGCAGCTCAGAAGAGGAAGGTTGCAGTCGACCTGCACCTCGTCATCCTTGCGGATAGGGATATGTTTCAAACTTAGGCAAGTACTGGACTGCAGCTAAGTCTCCTAGTGAGAGAACTTAGGCGAGTGCTGGACTGCAGCTAAGCCCCCGAGTGGGAGGGTTGCTCTCCACTCGGTAGGATTTTTTTCAAACTTAGGCGAGTACTGGACTGCAACTAAGTCTCCTAGTGGGAGAACCTAGGCGAGTGATGGACTGCAGCTAAGCCCCCGAGTGGGAGGGTTGCTCTCCACTCGGTAGGATTTTTTTTCAAACTTAGGCGAGTATTGGACTGCAGCTAAGTCTCCTAGTGAGAGAACTTAGG
>NC_041382.1:747342635-747380824 GCF_002162155.2 Triticum dicoccoides | reverse complement strand
GTAGGATTTTTTCAAACTTAGGCGAGTACTGGACCGCAGCTAAGTCTCCTAGTGGGAGAACTTAGGCGAGTGCTGGACTGCAGCTAAGCTCCCGAGTGGGAGGGTTGCTCTCCACTCGGTAGGATTTTTTCAAACTTAGGCGAGTACTGGACTGCAGCTAAGTCTCCTAGTGAGAGAACTTAGGCGAGTGCTGGACTGCAGCTAAGCTCCCGAGTGGGAGGGTTGCTCTCCACTCGGTAGGATTTTTTCAAACTTAGGCGAGTACTGGACTGCAGCTAAGTCTCCTAGTGGGAGAACTTAGGCGAGTGCTGGACTGCAGCTAAGCCCCAGAGTGGGAGGGTTGCTCTCCGCTCGGTAGGATTTTCTTTTGAACTTAGGGGAAACGGATTCGCGACTAAGCCACCCACTGGGGGATTTCAGAAGTAAATAAGAACACAACAATCGAATGATAGGACCATAAGCTCTTGTCTTTGATAAGTAAATTACAAAGGTGTTTCTTATTACATTTTATTCAAACGAGTGCTTAAGTATAAAAGGGGCGGAGCAGCTCCGCGTCCCAAGCCCGTGGCTCGTCTCTCTGATGCTCAATACTGTAAAGATGGTATGCTCTGTTGTGGAGAACTTTGGTGATGATGAAGGGGCCCTCCCAAGTCGGGGCAAGCTTGTGTGGTTTCTGTTGATACACTCGAAGAACTAGGTCTCCTTCTTGAAAGGCTCGACCCCTCACATTTCTGGCGTGGAATCAACGCAAGTCTTGCTGATAGATGGTCGACGGATCAAGGCCATCTCTCTTTCCTCTTCCAAGAGATCGACTGAATCTTGTCGGGCCTGTTCTACTTCCTCTTCGGAGAAGAGCTCGACTCGGGGTGCGTTGTGGAGCAGGTCACTTGGCAGAACAGCTTCGGCCCCGTAAACCAAGAAGAAAAGGGTTCGTCCGGTCGACCGATTAGGGGTTGTCATCAAGCCCCACAGAACTGACGGAAGTTCGTCAACCCAAGCGCCTGCTGCGTGTTTGAGATCACGCATCAGTCAGGGTTTTAGTCCTTTGAGAATTAGGCCATTGGCTCTTTCTGCTTGTCCGTTCGACTGCGGGTGAGCGATCGAAGCATAGTCGACTCGAGTGCCCTGAGAGGTGCAGAAAGCTCTGAACTCATCAGAATCGAAGTTTGACTCGTTGTCCGTGATGATGTTGTGTGGGACTCCATATCTGAATGTCAATTATCTAACAAAACTGATAGTGGTGCTTGCATCAAGGTTCTTGATAGGTTTAGCTTTGATCCATTTGGTAAACTTGTGGACTGCAACGAGCACATGAGTGAAGCCACTCCTACCAGTTCTCAGTGGTCCAACCATATCCAGACCCCAAACAGCAAAGGGCCAGATGAGGGGGATGGTCTTCAGGGCTGACGCTGGCTTGTGAGACATGTCGGAGTAAAACTGGCAGCCTTCACATCTGTCGACTATATCTTTCGTCATTTCATTTGCTCGTGGCCAATAGTCCAGCTCGGTATGCTTTAGCCACGATGGCCCGAGAGGAGGCATGGTGACCACAGGTCCCCGAGTGGATGTCATTGAGGGTCACTCGACCTTCTTCTGGTGTTATGCATTTCTGACCGACTCCAGTCACACTTTCCCTGAACAGCTGCCCTCTTATCACAATAAAGGCCTTGGATCGACGGACGATCTGTCGAGCCTCTTCTTCATCCTCTAGGAGTTCTTTCCTGAGGATGTACGCAATGTAGGGCACCGTCTAGTCGGGAGTAATGGCCAGAACCTCCATGGTCAGGTCGACCACGGCTGGGACCTCGACTTCAGTCGGATCTGTGGCGCTCTTAGGTTGCGGGGGCTCTTCAGTAAAAGGATCTTCCCGAACTGTCAACGAGTGGATATGCTCCAAAAATACATTGCTGGGAATGGCTTCTCTCTTGGAACCTATCTTTGCCAAATCATCGGCTGCTTGATTTTTCAGTCGGGGTATGTGGAGTTCTAACCCCTCAAACTTCTTCTCAAGCTTTCTCACCATGTTGCAGTAACCAGTCATGGCTGGGCTTCTAATGTCCCACTCCTTCATCACTTGATTAACTACCAAATCTGAGTCGCCATAGACCATGAGGCGACGGACGCCAAGTGAAATGGCCATGCGCAACCCATACAGGATTGCTTCATATTCCGCTTCATTGTTGGAGGAATCAAAGTGAATCTGGAGGACATATCTGACCTTGTCTCCTCGGGGGGATAACAGAACTACTCCAGCACCAGAACCGTTCAGCATCTTGGATCCATCAAAGAACATGGTCTAGTGCTCAAAGTGAACTTGAGTCGGCAGTTGCTGTTCGATCCACTCGGCGAGGAAATCTGCTATTGCTTGGGACTTGATAGCTTTCTTTGCCTCAAACTTGATATCCAAGGGAAGGAGTTCAATCGCCCATTTGGCCACTCGACCAGTTGCATCTCTATTGTGCAGAATCTCTGACAATGGAGCATCGCTGACGACTATAACAGAGTGATCCGAGAAATAGTGTGCAACCTTCTTCGTGGTCATGTAAATCCCATAGACGAGCTTCTGATAATGAGGATATCTCTGCTTTGACGGGGTTAGGACTTCAGAAATATAATAAACTGGGCATTGAACCTTATAAGCTTTTCCTTCTTCTTCCCGCTCGACCGTAAGTACTGTACTGACGACTTGTCCAGTGGCTGCTATATAAAGCAGTAGAGGCTCTTTGCTGATTGGAGCAGCAAGCACCGGCTAGGTGGAAAGCAGTGATTTTAGCTCTGCAAACGCTGCATCAGCTTCTGGGGTCCACTCGAACTTGTCTGATTTCTTCATCAGTCGGTAAAGAGGCAGCGCCTTTTCACCGAGGTGAGAAATGAATCGACTTAGGGCGGCCAAGCAACCAGTAAGCTTCTGGACATCATGCACACGCACAGGGCGCTTCATTCGGAGTATAGCGCCTACTTTCTCTGGGTTAGCATCGATTCCTTGTTCGGAAACAAGAAAACCGAGTAACTTTCCGCATGGAACTCCAAACGCGCACTTCGATGGATTGAGCTTGATATCATACCTTCTGAGGTTGGCAAAGGTTTCATCAAGGTCAGTCAGTACGTCAGAACCTTTACGTGACTTGACTACAATGTCATCCATGTATGCTTCCACATTATGACTGATCTGAGTGAGCAGGCACTTCTGAATCATCCTAATGAATGTGGCTCCGGCGTTCTTCAAACCGAATGGCATCGTGGCATAACAGAAGAACCCAAACGGGGTGATAAAAGTTGTCTTTATTTCGTCGGGTCCGTACAGACGGATCTGGTGGTACCCGGAATAGGCGTCCAAAAAGGACAAACGCTCGCACCCTGCAGTCGAGTCGACTATCTGATCGATGCGAGGGAGAGGGAAGTGATCTTTCGGGCATGCCCTATTGATAGGCTTGAAATCAATACACATACAAAGTGAGTCGTCTTTCTTTGGGACCATGACAACATTGTCTAACCACTCGGAGTGATAAATCTCTCGGATAAACTCAACTGCCAAAAGCCGAGCCACCTCTTCACCGATTGCCTTTCTTTTCTGGACGGCGGACCGTCGAAGATGCTCTTTAACTGGTTTCACCTTCGGGTCGACTCTCAAACGATGCTCAGTCAGTCCCCGGGGAACACCCGTCATGTCAAAAGGCTTCCATGCAAAGATGTCCTGGTTCTCAAGGAGGAACTGGATGAGCGCTTCTTCCTATTTGGAGTCGAGTGAGGTTGAAATGTGAGTCGGAGCAGCATTAGGATCTGTCGGGTGAATGTGAATCGACTTCGTTTCACCAGACGACTTGAATGCTGAATCGGTGGATGGCTTCTTGGCTCGCAGCAAGTCACTCGGATCTGCATTTTTCTGGTATTCTTGCAATTCTACCACTGCCATCTGGGCATCGGTGATCTTTCAGTCCTTCTAGAAGCACTCTTCTGCCTTCTTCCGGTTACCAGAGATAGTGATCACTCCTCTGGGACCAGGCATCTTCAGTTTGAGGTACACGTAACATGGTCGAGCCATAAATCGTGCATAAGCTGGCCTGCCCAGAATTGCATGATAAGCACTCTGGAAATCCACAACTTCAAACGTCAACTTTTCTTTGCGGTAATTTTTGGAATCACCGAAAACCACGTCGAGAGCAATCTGACCGAGGGATGCAGCCTTCTTGCTGGGAATGACCCCATGGAAACTCATATGGCTTCCACTGACTCTGGACATCAGAATGCCCATTCCTTTCAACGTTTCTGCGTACAGTATGTTCAGACCACTGCCACCGTCCATCAGGACCTTTGTTAGTCGAGTGCCTTCGACCACCGGGTCGACCACTAGTGCTTGCCTCCCAGGTGTGGCGATGTGCGTTGGATGATCAGACTGGTCGAATGTAATGGCAGTCTGTGACCACTTCAAGTAACTGGGTGTCGCCGGAGCGACCATGTTCACTTCCCTATTGATAACTTTCAATCGACTTTTGCTCTCAACATCAGCAAAAATTATCAGAGTGGAATTCACGTGGGGATAACCATCATCATCCTCACCCTCATCCTCAGCCTTGTCTGCTTCTTTCTCCTTCTCCTTGGGCTATTTCTCTCGGAACTGCTGGATTAGGAGACGACACTGCCGAGTAGTGTGCTTCGGGTAAATGAAGTTGCCTTCTTCATCTTTTTTGGTGTGGATATGGCACGGCAAATCCAACACGTCATTCCCATCTTGATATTTTACTTTCTTGGGGTTCCATGGCCCTTTGGGCTTCCCCTTGAACTTTCCTTGAACCTCAGCCAAGGCTTCACCCGGAGCAACTGGCTCGGCCTTGTGCTTCTGTTTCCGACTGAAGTTTCCTCCTCCGGCTTCGTGGGCGACTTCTTTATGCTTGCCACTCCAGAGTCGCTCTTCTTCTTCACCATTGGCATACTTGGTGGCAATTTCCATCATCTGAGCCAGAGTCATATTTCCTGTCCGGCCGAATTTCATATTCAACTCCCTATACCTGACGCCTTTCTTTAAGGCACATATTGCCTGATGATTTGACACATCTTCTACCGTGTGGTGTAAGGTGATCCATCTCTAGATATAATCCCTCAAAGTTTCATTCGGCTTCTGAACACAACACTGTAACTCTGTCAAACCTGTCGGTCGTTTGCAAGTGCCCTCGAATGTTCTGACAAACACTCGGGCGAGATCTTCCCAAGTATAGATGCTGCCAGGTGCTAACTGATTCAGCCATGCTCTAGCTGAGCCCTCCAACATCAGAGGAAGGTGTTTCATGGCCACTTCATCGTTGCCGCCACCAATCTGGACAGCCACTCGGTAGTCTTCAAGCCAAGTGTCAGGCTTGGACTCTCTCGTGAACTTACTAACTCCAGACGCCAACCTGAAGTTGGGGGGAATCACCGCAGCTCTGATAGCTCTGCTGAAGCACTCTGGACCAGAGACATGCACCCTGTTGCTGGTTTGTGGACCTCCATCATGGCCCTCTCGGTGAGCTCTGTTTCTGTCGACCAAGCCCTGCACGAGAATAGATCTCGCATCAAAGCCTGGCTCCCTGGGGTCAATTGGAATACCTCGCCCAACACTGTGAGGGCGTATGTCTTCATGCTGCCGAGGCACGTACGACCCGCTCCTCGAGGGAGGCGTGGGCACTTGACGACAATCATCACGATCGACTCGGCGATCATACTGCTCTCGGTTTCTATACTGATCTCGTCGATCCCCACGTCCCTCACGCCTCGGAGGCGATCTTGGGCTATGGGCCGACTGAACTGTGTCTGCCATCACGGATCTGCTGTGGATCCTATCCCGTGACTGAGATACAACTGTATTCTGCTCTCCCGTCACCCGGAGCAAGGCTCGGATCTGCACCAAACCTCGATCAGCTTATGACTGGGAGGGTTGGATCGACTCTGCTATCCAGGCAGCAACAGCTAGATTCTGGATCGGGGTTCGGTATACCTGAGTCGGAGGAGGAAAAAGTTGGTGTCGACTGGATTCGGGAGCGCGCTGTCGAGCGCGATCGTCGAGTGCGTGCTGGAGGTTCTCCAGTCGAGTGCGCTCAGCCAGGTTGGCCAAACGCGCCTGCTCCAAGTCCTGGGCCTTAGGTGTTTCTCCAACTATAGGAGTATGCAATGCATCCATGTTCCGGCGGCGAAGTTCCTCCCTCTGCTGCGAGGAGAGGGGTTCGAGGCGGTACTCCTCATGAACGCGCGACGGATCGCCGTTCCCGTCACCTCCGTCTTCATGGTTGAAGCCAGGAGGGCTGCGTGGTCCATTGACCATCAGAACTTCAGCCGCTGGGTCGCTGTTGTCGCACTCAGATGCGGTCTCTACGGAGCCAGTCGACAGATCGAACAGGCCGTAGAGAGTTTCGTCGGGCTCGATCACCGTGACTTGAGGGGTGGCCGACTGGCGGGCCACCGCATGCCTCACCCACCGCTGAAGCCTCGACCGACTGGAGCGTTTGCTCCGGCGAGCCGCAGGGAGGGGGAAAGCTGATGGAGTCGACTGGTACTGGGTCGACGGTTGCCGCAGGAGGACGTCGCAGACGCACGCGCGAAAGTGCGTCGCCCCGCGGGCGAGGAGCGCGTCAGCGTCGAGTGGAGCCTACTGAAGCCAAGCGGAGTCGTCGGCGACAAACACGAGCGCGCCGAGACGGATCTCGCGGCCCTCAATCAAACCTCCGCTTGGAACCATGATGAAGGGGATCGTAAAAATCGCAACTTCTCCAACAAGTCGCTAAGACACCTGCCCCAAGGTGGGCGCCAACTGTCATGGATCTAAGACTGACAGTAGAATGGGGGGTAGGTATGAGGAGGCAAGATCCTAGCTATGGAGTAGTTGTACACACGAGTTTTACGAGTTCAGGCCCTTCTCGGAGGAAGTAACAGCCCTACGTCTCTGTGCCCTGAGGCGGTCGACCGGATTATATGTGTGTGTGTGAGTTTACAAAAGTGTGAACCCTTGTCCCAGAGGAGGGGGGTGGCTTATATAGAGTGCGCCAGGACCCCAGCTCCCCTCCGTTACACAGGGTTCAATGTTCATAAAGGTGGGGCGTTACTGTCTACAATAAAGTGTTATAAATGCCCATAAAGTTATGGTTTAAGTCACGACCGTTGCAGAGTGGAGGGCTTCTCATTTTCAAGGTGGTCGAGTGTCTTCAAGGAAGTCGAGTAGGCACATCTTCATGGTCGAGTGGATGATGTTTTCTCTTCGACTGCTTCTAATTCTTTGTAGAGATGTCCTTGGGGAGGGTATGCTGGACAGATCCATGACCCTACTCTAGGTACATAGCTTCATCAGGCGCCGGATAATCCCCCTACAGAGGATGCGGATAGATTGTCCACTACAAACTCAGAAGTGGAAACCGCCATGAATCATAGGCGCCGCCGGGCCGTACTCTGTGATGCTTGTTTCTCACCAGAGGCATTTGATGCCTTCAATTCTGGAGAGGCGTACCTCCGAGCTGCTCAAGATGGTCTAGCCAGAGCCATGGATCTTTATGTAAAGGATGTACGGGTAAGTAAATCTGACGATTTATATGTATCAGTAGCCCCTCAGACTTGAAACAGTTAGCAGAACTGTTTTAAGGATCATCTTTATTGTGTAGGTTCTTACAGAGAAGAATACTAGGCTGTCATAGGAGCTAGAGGAATGCAAGACCCAACTGCGGGCCGCTGTTGCCGCATTGCAGGAACCGAAAAAGTCACATGCCGGTAACATTTACTTTAAAGAATGATGGTTACCATATAATGTGTGGCGTGGCTGCAGATCTAACAATAGATGTTGCAGATGAATCCGGAGAGAATCCGGAGGACCAGCATGTTATGCGACAGCTAGAGGCTGGCAAACGCATGCTGACTGAGGTTAGGCGGGAGAAAAACAATCTCGAAGACGCCAATATCAAGCTGAGCGTGGAACTAAAAGACGTTCGAGCCCAGCTTGCAGACTTCGAGAAGGAGAATAAGCGGCTTCGGCGCGGCATTTTCAGTAAGTGCTTGAACGAATCCTTTTAAAGGAGTTCGGCAAAGAAGCCGACTAACATCGTTATGTCTATAGGTATGCTGACGGGTCGTCCCGCGGAGGAAATGCCCGGATCTGCGGGTGATCTTCTATCCGAGCTCTCACATCTGCACGAACAAGTTCGGCAAGTGATGCAAGGTGTTGCCCAGGCCTTGTGGCCGTCCGTCTCCCTGCCAGAGGGTGTTGAAGAGCTTGCGGAGAAGCTCAAGGGAGCACGGCGGCGCTTCCGATTATGGAAGATATCGGCCTGCCGACAGGGTGCTAGAGAAGCCTGAGCCATGGTGAAGACGCGGTATACCAAGGCAGACCCAAATCATATGGCCGAGGTCGGGCCTGTGGGGCCCGACGGAAAAGAGATCCCCGTTAGCTTAGTTTATGGGCAAGTAGAATTGGCCGCAAAGTATTCCCAACAGGATTGTAAGCTAGACCGCCTGTTGGATGGTATAGAGGAGGAATTTAGTCAGTCTGCATGACTATGTAATGAAAGTGACACGTATAATGCCTTCTAGCCGGATTGTAGATCATTTGTCTTGGTGGACCTTTTCGCTTCAACCTCGGGACCCGATAGTCCGGAGTGTATCCGAATACCCGCTCAGTTATATAAGAACTGGGGTATGCGTGGAGATCAGGCGTAGGGGTCATTAGTGCTTGAACAGACAAGTGCCCAACTAGTTATGTTATATTACATGGGTAGTAAGAAACATCTTCCAGGGAATATAGTCCCGTTAAGGGTTCCTTTCCCTGGGTAAGCATGCCCTAAAGTGCATGTCCGGACTGCGATAGGAAACGCAGGAAAAACATCTGGGGGCAGGTATGGACAATAAATAAAAATCATCTTTTGTTCACCGACCGAATATTCCCTTAAGAACGCTAGCTTTTGGCTTCACCCAGTCTGAGGTACACATCTGGCTGACACGGCAGTAACAATCACAGAGGTGCTCCCCTTATGCCCTAGCCGAATTAATGGGAACATAGGGCATAAATACAAGAGCCAGGCAACCCAGCTTGGCCAAAACTTAAGTCATATCGATGCATATAATGGCGAAAAAAGGTACATGCGGAAGCATGACACATGTTCGGGGCCTGAGGCCCAGATAAATAATTAAGCTTCTGTGAAAGAAGCCCCCAGGTATTATGAGCGCGGCTAGAGCATCTATAATGTGCAAGCGAGGCACAAGTTGGCCCTTAAAGGCCTAGAGAAAGAATAAAAGAAAGGAAGAAAGAAAAACAAGACAGATAATGTATATGCAAAAAATGGACAAAGGGAGGGGACGAACATAGAGTCCGGCGCTAGGCGTAGAATCTTCGGAGCCTGGTCGCGTTCCATGGGTTCGGCTCGAGTCAACTAGTCGATGCATCCCGCAGTCGGTATGCTCCACCGGTCAGAACTTGGTCAATAATGAAGGGACCTTCCCATTTGGGCTCGATCTTTGTTCTTTTTCTTATCCGGAAGGCGTAGAACTAGTTCGCCAACGTTATAAGTTTTGGCCCGTACTTCTCTGCTTTGGTATCTGTGAGCCTGTTCCTGATAAAATCTGGAATGGGATTTGGCTACGTCGCGCTCCTCCTCTAGGGTGTCCATACTGTCCTGCCGATCGAGCTCGGCTTCTCTTTATTCGTACATGCGCACTAGAGGTGAGTCATGAATTATATCACAGGGCAAGACTGCCTCTGCGCCGTACACCATAAAGAAGGGTGTGTATCCGGTACTACGATTCGGCATGGTCCACAGCCCCCAGAGTACGGAGTCGAGCTCCTCTACCCAGTGCGTGTTAGACTCCGTTAAGGAACGCACTAATATGGGTTTAATGCCGCTCATTATAAGACCGTTTGCTCGCTCGACTTGGTCGTTGGTTTGTGGGTGATAGACTGAAGCATAATCGAGCTTGATGCCCATTTTGCTGCACCAGAGTTTTACCTCATCGGCTGTGAAGTTTGTGCCATTGTCAGTGATGATGCTGTGGGGGCGCCATAATGGTGTACGACCCCAGATATGAAGTCTATCACTGGTCCGTATTCGGCTGTTTTAACAGGTTTGGCCTCTATCCATTTGGTGAATTTATCCACCATGACCAGTAAGTATTTTTTCTTGTGGGTTACCCCTTTAAGGGGTCCAACCATGTCAAGCCCCCAGACCGCGAAGGGCCACCTAATGGGGATTGTTTGGAGGGCGGTGGGTGGCATGTGGCTTTGATTTGAAAAGAGCTGGCAACCGGCGCAATGTTGGACCAAGTCCTGTGCATCTGCCCGGGTCGTTGGCCAATAGAATCCTGTACGGAAGGCCTTGCTTACAAGAGCCCGGGCTGCGGCGTGGTGACCGCCGAGTCCGGCGTGGATTTCTGCCAAAAGGTTCCGCCCTTCCTCTTCGGAGATGCACCTTTGAAGGACTCCGGTAGTGCTTTTCTTATACAATTCTCCCTCGTGGATCCTATAGGCCTTAGATCGCCGCACTATGCAGCGTGCCTCATTTTTTATACAATTCTGCCTAGTTAGGTAGGCCAGGAATGGTTCTGTCCACGGGGCTATAATGGCCATTATTACGTGGGCTGAAGGTGTGATTTCGGTGGCGGAGCCTTCGATTGTGTCAGAGTGTTCAGTATCGGGCATTTTTGCCGGGTCCGGACTATGGTTACCTGTGTCCCCTTCCCATACTACGGATGGCTTGAACAGCCTTTCCAGAAAGATGTTTGAGGGGACCGCATTGCGTTTTGCGCCAATGCGGGCGAGGATATCCGCCGTCTGATTGTTTTCTCGAGCCACATGGTGAAATTCGAGCCCCTCGAACCGAGCTGACATTTTTAGGACGGCGTTTCGGTAGGCTGCCATTTTCAGATCCTTGGCGTCAAAGTCTCCATTTATTTGGGATATTGCAAGGTTTGAATCCCCACGCACCTCCAGGCGTTGAATGCCCATGAAGACTGCCATCCGAAGACCATGCAACAGAGCTTCGTATTCGACTGTGTTGTTGGAGTCTGTGTACAATATTTGCAGTACATACTGAACGGTATTTCCGGTTGGGGACGTCAGGACGACGCCAGCCCCTAGACCAGCCAGCATTTTAGAACCATCCAAGTGCATGATCCAATTGGAGTATGTGCCGTACTCTTTAGGGAGTTCGGCCTCCGTCCATTTGGCGACAAAGTCGGCCAATACTTGCGACTTTATGGCTCGTCGAGGTTTGTATGTTATGTCAAACGGGAGGAGCTCAATAGCCCATTTGGCAAGCCAGCCCGTAGCGTCGCGGTTGTTTATAATAGCATTAAGTGGCACTTCTGAGGCTATTGTAATCGAACACTCTTGAAAGTAGTGTCGCAGCTTCCGGGATGCCATGAATACCGCATAGGCTATCTTTTGATAATGTGGGTACCGTGATTTGCATGGAGTGAGGACAGTGGATACATAGTATACTGGCTTTTGAACAGGGAATTTATGTCCGTCAGCTTCTCGTTCGACAATGAGCACCGCGCTTACAACTTCATGGGTTGCCGCAATGTACAACAACATTGGTTCGCCGATGTTTGGCGCGGCCAGGATTGGGTTGGTTGCCGAAATGGCCTTTATTTCTTCCAATCCGGCCGTGGCAGCTACCGTCCACTCAAAGTGTTCGGTGCGCCGGAGGAGGCGATAAAGGGGTAATGCCTTTTCTCCTAAGCGGGAGATAAAGCGACTTAGAGCCGCCACGCATCCTGTTAACTTCTGGATTTGTTTGAGGTCTGTTGGGGTAGCCAACTGTGACAAAGCTCGGATTTTGGTCGGGTTAGCTTCAATACCTTTACTGGAGACAATGAAACCCAGGAGCTTTCCGGCCGGTACGCCGAGAACGCATTTTTCCGGATTGAGCTTGATGTCGTATGTTCGGAGGTTGTCGAACGTGAGCCTCCAGTCGTCTATCAAAGAGTCGACGTGTTTGGTTTTGACGACCACATCGTCTATGTATGCCTCTACTGTTTTGCCGATTTGTTTCTCCAGACATGTCTAAATCATGCGCTGATATGTTGCGCCGGTGTTTTTGAGCCAAAAAGGCATTGTGTTGAAATAGAAGGGACCGTATGGTGTGATGAATGCCGTTGCGGCTTGGTCGGACTCCGCCATCTTGATTTGGTGGTAACCAGAGTATGCGTCGAGGAAACACAATGACTCGTCTCCTGAGGTAGCATCGATAATTTGATCGATGCGAGGGAGGGGGAATGGATCCTTTGGGCAAGCTTTATTGAGGTCCTTGAAATCGACACAAAGGCGCCAGGATTTATCCTTCTTTGGTACTGTCACCAAGTTTGCTAGCCAGTCCGGGTGTTTTATTTCTCTAATGAATCCGGCCTCCAATAACTTGGCTAGTTCCTCTCCCATGGCCTGTCTCTTAGGTTCGGAGAAACACCGAAGAGCTTGCTTGACCGGCTTGAATCCCTTTAGGATATTGAGGCTATGCTCGGCCAGCCTGCGTGGGATTCCTGGCATGTCTGAGGGGTGCCAGGCGAATATGTCCCAATTCTCGCGCAGGAACTCTCGCAGTGCGCCGTCCACGGCGGGGTTTAACTGTGCCCCGATGGAGGCTGTTTTTGTAGGGTCTGTTGGGTGGACTTGGAATTTGACTATTTTCATCCGCTGGTTTAAAAGAGGTGGACTTGGATCTCTTATCGAGTATCACATCGTCCCTTTCCACTATGGAGCGTAGCGTGGCTAATTCCTCGGCCGAGAGGGCTTCGGATAATGCCTCGAGGGCCAGTGCAGCTGTTTGGTTTTCGGCGCGGAGTGCTGTGTCCGGATCACTGGCGAGGGTGATGATTCCATTGGGCCCGGGCATTTTGAGCTTCATGTACCCATAATGGGGTATGGCTTGGAAGATCGTGAACGCCTCACGTCCTAAAAGGGTGTGGTATCCACTGCTGAACGGGGCCACTTGAAATGTAATTTCTTCGGACCTCTAATTCTCTGGCGTATCGAATACCACATCCAGTGTGATTTTCCCAGCGCATCGTGCCTCCCGACTGGGTATGATTCCCCTGAAGGTTGTGCTACTTTGCTCAATGTGGTTCTAGTCTATTTCCATTTTTTGAAGAGTTTCCTCATAAATGAGGTTTAATCCGCTGCCGCCGTCCATGAGTACTTTGGTGAGTTGAAAGCCATCCACAATTGGACTGAGGACCAGTGCGGCTGGCGCGACGGGGTTCCCGCTCCGCTGCTTGGACCCGGAACAACACGTACCTACGAGATCGACCGGCTCACAGAGTGCGGCCAGAGCAGCTTCTGTTCCCGCCAACGCCGTACCCCACGGCAGAACAGCATGCGACGCCTTCGCCCTGTGCTCGTGGAGACGCCGGGCGAGCAGCCGAGCGCGCGCCCCTGGCCCGGCCCCGCGGCAAGGCAACACCGCGGCTGGTTTATTCCTCGTGGTCTCTCGCCATAATGCTCCCTCCGCCTGGTCCACATCCACTGGTTGCTGCTCATCATCCCGGTGCATGACAGGTATGATCTCAGAACGTCAGATCAGGTGTCTGGTGGTCTGCTGTTATACTAGTACTAGTACCTTTGATGAACCAATACTAACCTGGTCCCGAGCTCCGAGGGGATGGAACGATGCCAGCAACAAATAACGAACGTGTGCCTAGTAGTTTACCAAGTACCACCAGGGACGGAGCCAGAAATTTGGCATAAGGGGGGCGACTTTTACACTTGAGCTTTTATAGATTATAATGACTATTGGCCAAGCCAAAAGTAGTTTAAGGCATGCAAAAAGCATAAGCCGGAACTCATATTTTCACTACTGTAAACACTACAAAAATAGCACTACAATATTAATTGTTTAGAAGAAAAATTAGTTGTACAGAAAAAATTGATATACAGTACAACTAGTTGATTCCAAATTTATTTTCCCAGTCAATCAAGCATCAATACTTCATATCAGACAATAAAAATCTAAGATTTCAAATTGAGGCTAATTGGGAGAGTGGACTTACTATAGGCATATAGGATGTCGTATGTTATCAGCTTCGTGGTCACTCATGGTGGTGGTAATTTCCTTGATCCCTTTGTGTTGGCTGATGGCGATGATCGATTTGGGGTTGGATTCAAATCCGATAGGCAAACGTTTTCCATTGTTCTCTTCCTCTTCATATCTACACAACCATAACTATACAATCAAGCATTTCCCAATTAACATTAAATGATTGTAGCTTTTTAATGGCGCAGCCGCACAGATTTGAACAAAATAAAATTCAGGAGATGAAGTAAAAGAGTAAGCAGGATTAACCGTGCACCTATGAAGCCGTATATTTTTAAACTTATTAGTCCGTGATATCGTAATACCTGACAAAGAGGTTGCTGAGCTCAGCCATGGGTGGCACTGCCCAGTCTCTATATTTTCAGTAGTGAAGCTACCACTATTTTTTGTTTTCAGTTTGAAAACTCCAAGTTTCCAGCAGCACGTATTTTCTTTATTATTATATTTTTTGTTTGTCCCAAATACTGCTCCCTCCTATCCAAAATAAGTGTCGTGGTTTTAGTTCAAATTTGTACTGAAACTATGACACTTATTTTGGATTGAAGGGAGTACTTGATTCATGTTTGAAAGTGCAACTATCCCTAGGTGGTTTTGGTAATTCATAACAACATATAGCTCATTGAGCTAATGCTATTCCAAGATGATTATTTCAGGAAAGCTCAATGATTGGCATGGCATGGATGTGAAAGTGGAACCCTCAAAATGCTAAGGACAAAGAATTGGCTCAAGCTCAAAAGTTCAAGACTCTTCATTTTATATTTTAGTGATCCAAGATCACATTGAGTCTTTAGGAAAAGCCAATACTATCAAGGAGGGATGAGGTGTTGCTTAATGAGCCTCTTGCTTTATGTGCTTGGTGATATGCTCCGAAATCCTCAACCACTTTTCCATAGCCAGAAATGACCTAAACCCTAAGCCAAACTCGGTCATACCGATTCTTCAACCCGGCGCCACCGAGTTTCACTTGTCATTTGCCACTGCCAAACCCTAGCAATTCGGTCCTACCGATAAGGATCTCGGTCTCACCGAGATGGGGTTGCAAACTCTCTGTTTCCCTTTCGTAACTTTTCGGTCTCACCGAAAGAGCGAATCAGTCCCACCGAGATTGCAATGTAAACTCTATGTTTCCTTCTTGTAACTTTTCGGTCTCACCGAAAGAGCGAGTCGGTCCCACCGAGTTTACCTGACCAACTCTCTGGTTAGCTTATTGCCAAACTTGGTCTCACCGAGTTTGTGCAATCTGTCTCACCGAGATTATGTTATGCCCAAACCCTAACCGAATCGGTCCTACCGAGTTGCATGTCAGTCCCACCGAAATCTCTAATGGTCACTAGGTTTGCTGAATCGGTCCGACCGAGTTTAACCATTCGGTCCCACCGAGTTTGGCAAATTGTGTGTAACGGTTGGATTTTGTGTGGAGGCTATAAATACCCCTCCACCTCCTCTTCGTTCTAAGAGAGAGCAATCAGAACCCATACACCATTCCAACTCATATGTTCTGAGAAAGAGCCACCTACTCATGTGTTGAGACCAAGACATTCCATTCCAATCATATGAATCTTGATCTCTAGCCTTCCCCAAGTTGCTTTCCACTCAAATCTTCTTTCCACCAGATCCAAATCCTATGAGAGAGAGAGTTGAGTGTTGGGGAGACTATCATTTGAAGCACAAGAGCAAGGAGTTCATCATCAACACACCATTTGTTACTTCTTGGAGAGTGGTGTCTCCTACATTGGCTAGGTGTCACTTGGGAGCCTCCGACAAGAGTGTGGATTTGAACCAAGGAGTTTGTAAGGGCAAGGAGATCGCCTACTTCGTGAAGATCTACCGCTAGTGAGGCAAGTCCTTCGTGGGTGATGGCCATGGTGCGATAGACAAGGCTGCTACTTCGTGGACCCTTCGTGGGTGGAGCCCTCCGTGGACTCGCACAACCATTACCCTTCGTGGGTTGAAGTCTCCATCAACGTGGATGTAGGATAGCACCACCTATCCGAACCACGGGAAAAACATCCGTGTCTCCAATTGCGTTTGAATTCTCCAAACCCTTCCCTTTACATTCTTGCAAGTTGCATGCTTTACTTTCCGCTGCTAATATACTCTGTGCATGCTTGCTTGAATTGTGTGATGATTGCTTGACTCGTCCTAGAATAGCTAAAATCTGCCAAGAACTAAAATTGGGAAAAGGTTAAGTTTTTTATTTGGTCAAGTAGTCTAATCACCCCCCTCTAGACATACTTTCGATCCTACAAGTGGTATCAGAGCTTTGGTCTCCATTTGCCTTGATCTCCATAGCTTTGGTGGTCATAGCCTTGGTTTCACAACCTAGGAGAGTATGGCGTCTAGCGAGGGAAACTATCACCGTAGAGGTCCTTACTTTGATGGCACTAATTTTGCTAGTTGGAAGCATAAAATGAAAATGCATATTCTTGGACATAACCCCGCCGTATGGGCTATTGTTTGTGTTGGTTTGCAAGGTGACTTCTTTGATGGGAGAGAACCAAACCGTGAAGCTACCGCGGATGAGTTGAAGATGTTGCAATACAATGCTCAAGCTTGTGATATTCTCTTCAACGGATTGTGCCCCGAAGAATTCAACAAAATCAGCCGTCTTGAGAATGCAAAGGAAATTTGGGACACTTTGATTGATATGCACGAAGGTACCGACTCCGTCAAGGAATCCAAGTTGGATGTGCTCCAAAGTCAAATTGACAAGTTCAAGATGAAAGATGGTGAAGGTGTCGCTGAAATGTACTCTAGGCTTGCTCTCATCACAAATGAGATTGCTGGCTTAGGAAGTGAAGAAATGACTGATAGATTCATCATCAAGAAGATCCTAAGAGCCTTGGATGGGAAATATGATACCGTGTGCACATTGATCCAAATGATGCCCAATTACAAAGATCTCAAACCAACGGAAGTAATTGGTAGGATTGTTGCTCATGAGATGTCACTCAAGGATAAAGAGGAACTTCACAACAAATCAAGTGGTGCCTACAAAGCGTCATGTGAAGTCCCCACATCATCAAATGAGAAACAAAAATTCAATGAAGAATTGAGCTTAATGGTGAAGAACTTCAACAAGTTCTACAAGAGAAGAAGCAAAGATAGAAGCTTCAAGTCAAGGTCCTACAATGACAAAAGATCTTCTAGTCGAGAGCGAAACTACTACAATTGTGGAAGACCCGGACACTATTCCAATGAGTGCACGGCTCCCTACAAGAGAAGAGAAGATTCTCCAAAGAGAAGAAACAAAGAATCACCATCAAGAGAGAGAAGGAGTAGAGATGATAGTTATGAACGGGGACACTCACGGAGAAGCAAGGATTCAGAAAGGAAAGAAAAATCATCAAGGAGCTATACAAAACAAAGACATCAAGCTCATGTTGGTGAATGGGTATCCAGCTCCGACTCCGACAGCCACTCCGAGAGAAGTTATCACTCCGACTCCGAAGATACTCAAGATGAAGGTGTTTCCGGTCTAGAACTTGTGTCAACCAACTCCTACGACATATTTGATTCACCAAATGAAGGAATTGGAAGATGCTTCATGGCCAAAGGTCCTAAGGTAACACACCCCGAGTATGTTGATATTAATAGTGATGAAGATGACTTGTTAGGTGATGATGATTTGCTTGTTGACAACTCTAGTGATGAGTATTATGATGAAACATCAATCAATCATGCTAATCAAGATAAAACGAATGACAATGATAAGGAGAAGATTGGGGCTCTAACTAAAGAACTAAACACTCTTAAGTTAGCTCATGAAACTATCTTCGAAGATCATCGAGAACTTTTAAGAGCTCATGAGAAATTATGCTTTGAAAAGCTCAATCTTGAACAAGAGCATGAGTTCTTAAAAGCAATCAATGATGATCTCCGCAAGAAAAGTTCTTCTTACATTGCCAAGCGTTTACTATTATCCACTTACATGCCTCAAGTCAACTCTAGTAACAAGAACAAGAAACATTCTTCCTCTAGTAGTAACAATGATCATGCTAAATCCAATATTGTTGCTTCTAGTAGTTCTCTTGATTCCACTAATGATTCTCTTAGCCAAGTTACACTTGAGCAAGAAAATATCTTATTGAAGGGAATTATAGAGAAAGGAGTATACAAAAGCCTTGCCGGGAGTAAGCAATTCGAGGAAATTGTGTGCAAGCAAGGGATGCACCGGAAGAATCAAGGTGTTGGTTTTGAACGAAAGTTCAATGCCAATGGAGTTGAATGGGAAGAAGATCAATACCCCAAGACAAAGTTTCTTCCTCAACAAGAGAAGTATGATACTTCTTTCAAGGGGACACAAGCCCAAGATGATCTTCCACCACAAGACTACAAGCAAAAAGGCAAGGACAAGCTTCAAGAGGAGATTGATGCATTTGAAGAGGCTCCTAAGACCTTAGTCAAGTGGATTCCCAAGACCACGCCAAGTTCCACTTCATCAAGTACGACTACAACTCCAAGGATTCCCATCAAGATGGTGTGGATCCAAAAGAATAAGAACTAGAGAGTTCTTGAGGGTGACTCCGCCAACATATTTCACTCTTACCATTTTGGCAAGAACAAGTGCAATCAACTTCCACATCATGCACTAGTTCAAGGAGTCACAAACCCTCTTGTTGGTAAGACAAGGGACAATGTAACTTAAAGTTTTCATGGACATCATCTTGCGTGTGCATCACTCTATGTCTATGGATATCCTTGTTTGTTCCTTGTGGGACTAACCCATGTAGGTATTGAAAGTGCAATTCACTCAAATGGATAGCTCCAAGTGATCTACGTCAACATTGAGCATCCACATCTTCAACATCTACATGAAGTCATCATCGACAAAACCCAAGGTTAGTTCATCCCTCTTAGGGGGGATATCACATCTAGGGGGAGCTTTACTCTAAGACTTGAGCTAAAGTAACTCTAAAGATGTGAATACAACAATGCTTTATGTAAAAGTGGTAACCCCACTTGAGCTTAAACAATGAGTATGACCTACGATCAAGTGTTCTCACTTGACTCCTAAGTCAAAATACTCATATATAGATGACCTAGTCATCGCAAATTGCTTGATAGATGCTAGAATTGGTTGTGCATGTTTTGCCACATATTTCATTTGCCATCTTATTGTGTGAGCATATTGGTTGCATATTTTACTCATTCAAGAACATCCACTTGTTGTTTTGATTGCTTGGCTTTATTTCCTTTTGCCAAGTGGATGGACAAGAATGCCTAAGAACATCCTCTAGCTATCTATGCTTTTCTCGTCTCAAACTCTATTCATGCTGCATCACAAAATTTGATCAAGTCAGATTCGAACCACTCTGTGTGAGGAGCGCTCGGAGTCCCCGATTCGTCATAGACTTAAACTTCCAAAACCTCTTTGTGATTCTCGGTCTGACCGATTCCATACTTTTGGTCCTACCGAGATCATTAAGTTGATATTGGTTTTCGATCTCGGTGCAACCAATTTGAACCACTCGGTCACACCGAGTTGCAATAACTGTATACAGTTTTGCATCTCGGTGCCACCGAGTTGTTCCACTCGGTCACACCGACAGGGTCGGGCTATATATAGTCACGGGAAATTTTTTGGAAATTTCTCCAAAACCCTTCGCCCGCGCAATAGCCTGCTCTACCTTCGTGGTCTCCGGATCGTCTCCTCGCCGCCAGCCGCCTCCAGTCGCTGGTCTGTGTCGCTGTCAACGGGAATTCTGCCCCACCGTTGCCGCCGTAGCGAGTCTCCGCCGAACTAGGGTATGGACTCGATCTTTGTGCTATTCTCCAATCCGATTCCTAGCACATTGTGATCATCATGATTCTTGCCACGTTTGATAAACTCCTATCCAGTCAATGAACTCGTAGATTAGGTTTAATTCGAAAATTTTAGGGTTAGGTTTCCGCCGAAACCATCTCGGACCCACCGAGTTGAAAAACTCGGTCCCACCGATTTGGCTTATGCCATTGCACAAGTGAAACTCGGTCTGACCGAGAGTTACTTATCGGTGCGACTGATTTTGGAACTCTGTGAAACCCTAGCAGTCTCGGTGCCACCGAACTGTAACTCGGTCTGACCGAGTTCACTAGTTTTGGTGCCAAAACTGCTTCGGTGTCACCGAGTTTAGAAATCGGTAGATCCGAGATGCTTTCAGTGGAAAACTAAAACTAAGTTTTTGAATTATTCTTTTGCAAAAATCTCTGCATTTTGTGATGCTCATCCACTCTATCTCATCTATAATCTATTCACAGGGTCAGCAGTCAGATTTGCATCATGTCAGACCAAAGTGACAGCCAAAATCTGTCAGAGCAGCAAGTGGTGATGAGTGAGGGCACTAGTCCCTCCAACTCTTCAGATGATGGCAGCAGAAGTACCCCAAGCAATCTGCCAGAAGCTGCCACTAGACAAAGGAGGAAGAGAACTTCTGATTCTGAAGATGAAGATTATGTGGCAGAGGAAGAGGCCACATCAAAGAGAATTGAGCCAGCTCAAGGCACAAAGCCAGGGCTGAAGATAAAAAGGCCAGCAGGCAGGCAGCCTATGTCAAAGGCTAGAGCTTCAACTGAGAAGCCTGCCCCAGAGAGCCAATTGTTGCTGAAGGCAAGAAGAGGAAAGAGAGGGTAAAGAAGACTGTGGCTAGAGTGCTTGGCAAAGCTTCCATTATGGAAGACGAAGAGGAAGAAGAGGTTGCTGCACCAGCACCTAAGGCACCCAAGCTAATGGGTGATGCTATCAAATCAGGGGCTACTGCATCTAAGCCCAAAGCTGCATCAAAGGTCAAGACAGCACCAAAGAGAAACACAAGAAGCATCCCAGCTGCTGAAAAGAACAAGGCCCCAGTGCCTGAAGCTGCTGAAGAAGAGGATGAAGAGCAAGTTCTCAGAAAACTCAAGCCCAAGATCCCAGACCACAACGATGCTCATCCTGTGGCTGAGAATATGAAGCTCAGGAAAGATTCAGGGCTGAGGAAGTGGAGAGAGACATATCCCTATGCTACCAGAAGGAGGACTGCTGTGGACTACAGGTTTCACACCAAGGAGCAGCAGGATTTCTATGAGATAGTTTTGCTTGACAAGAAGCCAATAGTTTGTGACATGAGATGGGTCGACTGGACCTACATGAAGGAAAATGAGGAACACTATCCTGGAGTGTATGACAACTTTAGTGCGTGTGGAGTTGCAGACTTTGTTGGGCAGAAGCTCACAAAGTGGAACGAGGAGCTAATCATGCAATTCTACTCCACAACACACTTCTACCCAGATGGGAGAATCACATGGATGTCTGAAGGTACAAGGTACCAATCAACTGTTGAGGAATGGGCAAAGTTGATTAATGCCCCAGAGGAGCAAGAAGATGACTTGGACATTTATGCCAAGAAGAAGATGGATCATAACCCTATGGCAAATATGTACAAGGAGATTCCAACAGATGATCTTGACACTCACCAGTTTGGGTCTGTGAAACACTTGTTGTCAGGATTGCCTACGATCAACTGGATCCTTAGGCACACACTTTTCCCAAATCTGGAGATCACAGGATGATCAGAGGTCATGCCATTAACCTGCTACATATCTTTGATGTACCTCAGAAATTCAAAGTCATGAGCCTCATAGTGGAAACAGTCAAGAGGACAGCTGACGACCAGAAGAGGAGTTGTGGGTATGCCCCACAAATTCAGGAGCTCATCAACTCAAAGATGGGCACGGGCACTTACTTGTTGGACAAGGAACATTTGCCCATCCGTCCAGACTTCGAAGATAATCAAGTTGTTATGACTGAGAATGAGCCATCTTCTGCCCATGCACAAGCCAAGAAAGAGAAGGCGAAGAAGGAGAAAGCTGCCAGGATGCCTACTCAAGAGGAGGCATCTGAATATTTTCTGAAAACCAAACAAGAGCAGCTTGGTTACCTGATTGCGTCCACCCTGCGGATTGAGCAAGGACTAGCCACCCTAACTCAGAACCAGGCAAGCTTAGAGAGGATCTTGGAACAGAGGTTCTATGACATGGACATCAAGGTGACAGAGATACAGACTGCCGTGGAGCAGCTCCAGGATGACATGAATGAGAGGAGAGGAAGGACTATGACTAATGCCTTTGCCAGGGTGCCACGAGGTTCGAGGTCGTCTGCAATGCCAGTTGCTGACACCAAAGCCACCACGTCTGCACCAGCTACAGCCTCAGTTCCACCAGCTCCAGCATCCACTTCAGCCTCAACTCCTACCACGTCTACCAAAGGCTTCGTCCTTGGAGTGCTCCGGACTCCACCACCACCTGAAGATCAAGCCTGAGTGTCGACTTAGCACTATGAATTTTCTAGGAACTTTTTGGTAACTTGTTGCCAAAGGGGGAGAAAATGTATAGATCATAGGCTTCGAGAGAGAGTGTTGCTTTTATTCTCTCTTGTTTTATTTGGTGGTTTTCCGAACTTTATTTGCTTGTGTGTGAGATACTATGCCTTTATCTGTGTGAGACATCGATGATCATGTGTTTGATCATAAGCTACACTTAATGTTTGCTTAATATTATCGTATTATTATCCTATTTATCTTATGTGATCACTCACTATTCTTGGTGATGAGTGCATGTATTTCTTTCTTATCATTTTAAGCGCTCCACCAAGATGTATGTGACATGGAAGAGTAACCCATGACTCTAACTCTTTGTGCATTTGCAGTCCAAAGCAAATTTTAAATATGCACAAATTTAGGGGGAGCTCTTACTCGTCACATACTTCTCAAAGCGACGATATATTTCATGATTATTATCATTTGTCGAAGCTTTGATCTATATGTTGTCATCAATTACCAAAAAGGGGGAGATTGAAAGTGCAAGTATCCCTAGGTGGTTTTGGTAATTCATAACAACATATAGCTCATTGAGCTAATGCTATTCCAAGATGATTATTTCAGGAAAGCTCAATGATTGGCATGGCATGGATGTGAAAGTGGAACCCTCAAAATGCTAAGGACAAAGAATTGGCTCAAGCTCAAAAGTTCAAGACTCTTCATTTTATATTTTAGTGATCCAAGATCACATTGAGTCTTTAGGAAAAGCCAATACTATCAAGGAGGGATGAGGTGTTGCTTAATGAGCCTCTTGCTTTATGTGCTTGGTGATATGCTCCAAAATCCTCAACCACTTTTCCATAGCCACAAATGACCTAAACCCTAAGCCAAACTCGGTCATACCGATTCTTCAATCCAGCGCCACCGAGTTTCACTTGTCATTTGCCACTGCCAAACCCTAGCAATTCGGTCCTACCGATAAGGATCTCGGTCTCACCGAGATGGGGTTGCAAACTCTCTGTTTCCCTTTCGTAACTTTTCGGTCTCACTGAAAGAGCGAATCGGTCCCACCGAGATTGCAATGTAAACTCTATGTTTCCTTCTTGTAACTTTTCGGTCTCACCGAAAGAGCGAGTCGGTCCCACCGAGTTTACCTGACCAACTCTCTGGTTAGCTTATTGCCAAACTCGGTCTCACCGAGTTTGTGCAATCGGTCTCACCGAGATTACGTTATGCCCAAACCCTAACCGAATCGGTCCTACCGAGTTGCATGTCAGTCCCACCGAAATCTCTAACGGTCACTAGGTTTGCTGAATCGGTCCGACCGAGTTTAACCATTCGGTCCCACCGAGTTTGGCAAATTGTGTGTAACGGTTGGATTTTGTGTGGAGGCTATAAATACGCCTCCACCTCCTCTTCATTCGAAGAGAGAGCAATCAGAACCCATACACCATTCCAACTCATATGTTTTGAGAAAGAGCCACCTACTCATGTGTTGAGACCAAGACATTCCATTCCAATCATATGAATCTTGATCTCTAGCCTTCCCCAAGTTGCTTTCCACTCAAATCTTCTTTCCACCAGATCCAAATCCTATGAGAGAGAGTTGAGTGTTGGGGAGACTATCATTTGAAGCACAAGAGCAAGGACTTCATCATCAACACACCATTTCTTACTTCTTGGAGAGTGGTGTCTCCTAGATTGGCTAGGTGTCACTTGGGAGCCTCCGACAAGAGTGTGGAGTTGAACCAAGGAGTCTGTAAGGGCAAGGAGATCGCCTACTTCGTGAAGATCTACCACTAGTGAGGCAAGTCCTTCGTGGGCGATGGCCATGGTGGGATAGACAAGGTTGCTACTTCATGGACCCTTTGTGGGTGGAGCCCTCCGTGGACTCGCGCAACCATTACCCTTCGTGGGTTGAAGTCTCCATCAACGTGGATGTAGGATAGCACCACCTATCCGAACCACGGGAAAAACATCCGTGTCTCCAATTGCGTTTGAATTCTACAAACCCTTCCCTTTACATTCTTGCAAGTTGCATGCTTTACTTTCTACTACTAATATACTCTGTGCATGCTTGCTTGAATTGTGTGATGATTGCTTGACTCGTCCTAGAATAGCTAAAATCTGCCAAGAACTAAAATTGGGAAAAGGTTAAGTTTTTTATTTGGTCAAGTAGTCTAATCACCCCCCTCTAGACATACTTTCGATCCTACAATGTTTCTTCCTTTCCACTATTTGTAATATGAAGCAAACACCTCACGTGTTTATGTTGCTTTAATATTTCAGACCAAGATAGAAGTAAAATCACATGTGGTTCATAGTACTTCTGGATAGTCGCAGCTAAAATGATAGCTTGGTTGTGTATACTACTTCAAGAATTTCTTTGGCCGCCCAATGTTGTTTATAACGAGGCTCACTGGTCTATACACAACTCTCTGAGGCTCGCCTAATCTAATAGAATCTTTTTATATAATGTTTTGGCCAGAATTACTATATAGGAGTATGATTCTTCTTATCTTTCTTACGTGTTACTTCTGCATGAGAATTGAAGAGGTGAAACACTGACATAAATGAAATGATGACACACTTATCAAAGGTGACATGGTACTTCTTTACAAACAGAGTACAAACTACAAGAAAGCTCTTAGAAATTGGTAAACTTATTAGTCTGTGATATCGTAATACCTGACAAAGAGGTTGCTGAACTCAGTCTTAAAAATAGAAAGAGCCATGAGTGGTACTGCCCAGTCTCTATTTCGTTTTTAGTAGTGAAGCTACCAGTATTTTTTGTTTTCAGTGTGAAAACTCCAAAATTTTCACATTGTTAGCCAGATCCTCAAACTAAGTTGACGAACCTTTAGTCTCTATTTTGTACGCTCATGGAGATTTTAGCTGGGTACATTTGCATCAAAATATATCTTATATATGTTGTGGACTATTGTTACCTGTTGATAATGCTACTACAAAAAATATGTGAACGCCATCCCAGGACAGAGAAAGAGGCACTATGGACTAGGGATTACTTGCTGGCTACCAACAACTGAAAATATGAGACATGGATTGACATGGAAACAAGGTATTACAAATTCCGTACTCCCATATAGTATAGAAAAAGATTAGTCGGCCTTTCCTTCTTGAGCTTATTTTCTTTATGGTTCACGTGCAGAGAAAGAAGAAACAAAAATAAGCATTATAGACTAGATGATGAGAACAGTGGTTTCTCTTAGTGCAATATGCTTAGTTGATGGAGCATGCTCTTGGGACATACCAGGCTAAAGTGATGTTCCAGAGTACACATGGAAAGTGACTTGATGGAATTCAACGACATGGTAACAGGGTGATTGGATTTTGTGTTCTTTTGCGCAGTTCATTTATATGTTCATTTCAAATCAGTTAGCAATGACATTCAATGTGGAAGGAAGGTGAAACAACTTATGATTCTAAGTAGGAGTATATATTATTTCCAGGCTTTGGTTTTACTTTTTTTGGCTTTAATGGGTCCTACCAGTGTGCATTGGGAAAAATTATTTCAATCTAAGTGGCAACAGGTTCCAACGTGTATATGTATTATGTGCTAACACACATAAGTCCTCAAGTATATCATCCATCATGTCACTAACTTCCTGTCCATGACACACCCATGCTGCTGCATGTTGTTAGCACATTGAACTCCTTCCGTGACTACCTTAACTCCTGAAGCTGTGGCCCACTCTGTTGGCAGTTTCGTAGAGTATGATCCTTTTTGGCCCTTTTTATGAAGTTGGCTATATTATCCTTGAGCTTAGTTTTATTTGGGAGGGAGAGAGAGGAAGAAAGGTTGATGACCCACCATCCAACAGCCAACCCTACCAA
Source organism: Triticum dicoccoides (assembly GCF_002162155.2). NCBI lineage: Eukaryota > Viridiplantae > Streptophyta > Magnoliopsida > Poales > Poaceae > Triticum > Triticum dicoccoides. The sequence continues at coordinate 747,354,663 of NC_041382.1, read as the reverse complement.
ACTTGGAAATGATAATATTAGGCATTCTATTGCAAGTTAGAAGTACAATAAAACAGCAACATTGTCTATTCATTTGCCTACTTGAATACTAAACAAGATTACTTCCTCAATTTTAACCAGGCATGATGATTCATGAATTTATATATGGGGAAAATTCGTTAGCTTCTTGATGTATTGCTATAATTGTTTTTTACGTATAAGATCTGTTAGATATAATCTTCATATTGTATATATACACGTACTTAAAAAGTACAAAATAAAGGAATTTCCATAGTAGCTTAGTCAAGAGAAAGAACAAGAACTAATTAAACAATATATTACTCCCTTCGTCTCTGTTAGATATAATCTTCACATTGTATATATACACGTACTTAAAAAGTATAAAATAAAGGAATTTCCATAGTAGCTTAGTCAAGAGAAAGAACAAGAAATAATTAAACAATATTACTCCCTTCGTCTGGATTTTTTTAGTGTTAGATACATCCATTTGAGCGACAAATAATTTGGGATGGGGGAAGTATTAGGAAAGACAGATTACGACAGTGTACAAAATGGAACACCCATGTGCTACAAAATGACATGTCCGCATCAATTATGTACTAATACCCAATACTCCCTCCGTTCCTAAATATAGATAGGTTCCATCAGAGACTACATACGAAGCAAAATGAGTGAATCTAAATTCTAAAATATGTATATATACATCCGTATGTGTTCGTATTGGAATCTCTAGATGGACTTATATTTAGGAACGGAGGGAGTAGATTTTAGAACTCAATTCTCATAGACAAAGCAAGAACCTAGGAGTATGCTTAGCTAGCTCAAAAATGACAAAGCTCTAGAATGACCTTAGCATGGTTTACACCAAAATGACTTAGTATGCTTAGCTAGCTCAAAAATGACATAATAACCATACTTAGCTCCAAAATGACCTATTTTACAGATATAAGTTGCATCATAATAATCTTCACATTTTAGTTGCATCATAATAATCTTCTTCTTCTAGTCTTCTTCTTCTAACTTTCTTCTTTCCCATTTTACAGATTTGCTTAAGATCACGGAAGCTTGGGTTGATGGAGTGCTTGTATTTAGTTTTTGTTTTGACCTTGTGAAAGTTGCTACCTATGGATGAAACCGTGTAATATTGATGAAACTATGTATATGTACGGATGAAACTTGCTACTATTGGTAACATGTATTGGATATATGTGTTCATGACTATTGGTAATATGTGTTGAATATGCTATATTGGTCATATAAATATATTTGTGTTTGATTTTCTGTGAAAATGAATTGATATAAGAAAAAACAAAATTAAATGGGGCAATATAGTCACTTTGCCATCTGCTGGCAGATGGCAAAGAAGCCTTTGCCGGCAGGGTTTCAGACAAACTGTTTGCCATCTGCTGGCAAGCCTTTGCCATCCGCCGACCATGCCTTTGCCATCTGCCATGGCAGATGGCAAAGTGCCAGATTCCAGTAGTGAACAGTCCGGCCAAAGGATATAATCCGGATGTCTGAATACCCCCTAATCCAGGACTCCCTCAACGACCAATATAGATGGTCATGATGTTGTATTGGGTGCCACCTCATTATTTTTATCTATGTGTCATGTACATGTGTCAGATTTTGCCTATGTGTCAATTTCGGGTTACGTGTAGGTTTGAACTATACATCTATCTAGTGGGACCTGCCGTAATGACCAGTGGGCACGCCCTACTGACTAGTGGGACCCTCCATGTCAGACCAGCCCCTACTAGTTTGAACTATACAGCTGACAAATGGGACCCACCATGCCACACCAGTCGTAGTAGCACCTGCTAGGTGGGATCAGCCATTCTGACTAGTGGAACCAGCCACACAGACCCGCAAATGCTGACATAAGAGACCCATAACCCGCCACGGAGGCACGCTGTGTGTTGTGGACAATAATGCAGACCTCCCGCTTGCACCTTACATAGTGAACCACCACACCACCATCCACTTCATGATAACAGTCCAAACCGACAATTGTTAAACATAACCTCTGTTGCTGGGCCTGGGCCTCACTAGGACGAGGCCTCATTCTCCCCACCCCTTTTTTCTGAAACTTTTTCCGCATAAGCGAGTGGGCAGACGGCCGATAGTCAACACGAACGAAGAATATCAGTGGGAAATACGTGATTCGCTCAAGTTTGAGTCCACGCATATTTAGGGAGTTCAAATGTTTTTATTAAATCTAAAATGAAATTTCACCATCAACTTTCCATGTAACCTTGGATCGAGATGATCCAAAAATCGATTTGGTTCATCTCAAACGGATGCATAACATTCGTGTTGGCGTACTTCTCATTTTACGTCATCTTAAGTGCATGATCAACTTTTTCAGCTTTTTTACTTCTCATTTTAGTATAAAAAAATTGAATGTGTGAACAAAAGAATGTTAAATTTTATAGGAAAAATGTTGACCATGTATTAAAAAATAACGAGAATAGAGAAAATGTGTCTCACGTATACAAAAATATATAATGTGTACAAAAAAATTATCATGTATTTCAAAAATGTTAATCCAAGCATTTGAAAAATATGTTAAACAATTTTTTGATTAAATGTTGACTATATTTCAAAAAATGATAAATATATATGGAAAAATGGTTAAATGTGTATAGAAAAAATGTTGGCCATGTATTAAAAATGATAATATTTGAAAATGTTAAATGTGTAAAGAAAACAATGTAAAAAGTGTATGAAAAAATGTTGACCATGTATTAAAAATGATGAGAATAGAAAAAATGTGTCTCAGCATACAAAAAATATATAATGTGTATGAAAAAGTTGATGATGTATTTTAAAAATGTTAATCCAAGCAATTGAAAAATATGTACTTAGAAATGATTATGGATGAAAGTTTAAAGGGTCCGCTAGATTGATATTGAAAGGCAAAACCGAGCAAAGCAGACTAGGGGCAAAAATTGCATTTGTTCCTTAAAGTATAGGTTTTCAAAGAATATATAGGATGTGGGATAAAAGTTTAGAGGGTCCGCTAGAGATGCCCTTAATTACCACTCCGAAATGGAATATTTATGAAATGTTCAACATGCCAATAAATTTATCCATTTAGTTAAAAAAACAAATTTATTCATTTGTCCTCACTTTTTTTGGTTATGGAAGGAAGATCGGTTGTGCAATACTAGATGCTAGACTATTAGTATCGATCACTGAGAGAAGCTACACGATGCGCTGATAGAATCATGCAAGAAGCAAGTCCAAACTCAACGAGAACCAAATGCAAATCAATGAGATGCAAGCCTGGAGAAGGAAATATAAAAAGCTTCACCGTGCACTCCTAACTTCTATAATGATATGATTGATACTACTTGGATCAGTAGCAACCGTTCTTCTGGGGCAAACCATTGCATTGGTGATGTTCCTAGCTAGGATTATCCAAATGGTATAAACTTTTTACAGTGATTTATTATGCCAAAATTACCATACTCCACAAAATTTCAGCTCAATCAACCTATCCATTTTAGCCCAGCTTCAACATCCATATTTTTGCCCGATGTGGTACTTTGCAAAGCAAGTGCCATCCAAACTCCTCCATTTGAGCTGAAAATTGCCAAGAAAGTCTCCCTAGTATATGATCATCCTCAGCAAAAACTCAGGCCCATTAGCCTTGTGAATTTCCCATACCGCTAATCAAACACTTGGCTGCTAATTCATGTTTGAGCATAGTTCGGTCTCCTCGTGAGATTCTTCTATTGTTATTTTCTTCCAAGCATATACTTGGGGAGTGACAAACCTACTATACATGCCTAGGCTTCCCAGAATGAATGGCAACGCCACGGTCACGCGGTGACCACGCGGTGGGCATGCAAGTATACGCGCTTTGGAGTTGGGGCCCTGGGCCACGGTCCAAACCCCAATGTATCACCACCAAACTATGTATTTATGCTTAAATAGATACTTATGTATCTAGAAATGATTTTGGAAAAAAAAGAGCAAACTATAAGGCAGATGCAGTTCAAATTTGACTCGCTTCCTACTAAATCGGCGGAAATTTGTCTTTTTCACCAGAGGTGGATAAAATTTTTTCACACCCATCCATTTTGTCAATTGTGCATTAAACATGGCCTAGTATTTTATAAAAATGATTTGGTCCATTTTTGCAACAATTATTTGGTAGTTCCTTCACAAAAAACCTCATTTCGGGAACTCGAAAAATGGAAAATGAATTTTTCGTGCAAAGAAAATGAAAACTTCCTTAGGAAACATTGTTTGTAATTCCAAGATGCACCCTTGTGCACAATATTAGATCATTTTAACAAACTTTGCGATGAATGTGGCCATAAGAGTGATTATTTGGCTTGAAAGTCATGTATCTTCATGCATGATATCTCATTTCTGAGAACATTTTTTTTAAATAATTGCCGTATCACAAGTTTATTATTTTTCCTGGAAACTTGGTCACATATAATGATACAATGCGAAGGTTTTCCCATTTTTTGATTTTTTTTTTGAATTTTTTATGCCCGTTTGAAAATGCGGTCAAACCGGCGGGCTTGACCGTTCCTAGCTAGTGGTTGAATCTTGGAAAACTTTTGACGTTTCTCTGATTAAATAGATACTTATGTACCTACAAATGATTTTTGAATAAAAAATAAAGAGCAAACTATGAGGCAGCTGTAGTTCAAATTTGACCCGCTTCCTACTGAATCGACGGGAATTTGTCTTTTTCACCAGAGGTGGATCAAAACTTTTGACATCCAATCATTTTGTCAATTGTGCATTAAATATGACCTAGTATTTTGTAAAATTTATTTGGTCCAATTTTTGCAACAAATATATGGTAGGTCCTTCAAAAAAAACTCATTTCGGGCACTCGGAATTTGGAAAATGATTTTTCCGTGCAAAGAAAATGAAAACTCCCTTAGGCAACATTGTTTGGAATTCCAATATGCACCCTTGTGCACAATATTAGATCATTTGAACAAACTATGCCATGAATGTGACAATAAGATTGTTCATTTGGCTTGAAAGGCATGAATCTTCATGCATGATAACTCATTTCTGTGAACACTTTTTTAAAATAATTTTCGTATTACAAGTTTATTATTTTTGATGCAAACTTGGTCACATGTAATGACACAATGCGAAGGTTTTCTAATTTTTTGATTTTTTTGAATTTTTTATGCCCGTTTCAAAATGCGGTCAAAACGGCAGGCATGACTGTTCCTAGTTAGTGGTTGACTCTTGGAATTTTTTTATGTTTCTTTGATTAAATAGATACTTATGTACCTAGAAATGATTTTTGGAAAAAATAAAAAGCAAATTATGAGGCAGCTGCAGTTCAAATTTGAACCGCTTCCAACTGAATCGGTGGAAATTTGTCTTTTTTATGAGAGGTGGATCAAAACATTTCACACTCAACCATTTTATCAATTGTATATTAAATATGGCATAATATTTTAGAAAATTGTTTTCGTCCAATTTTACAACAAATATTTGGTAAGTTCTTCACAAAAAATTTATTTTTGCCACAAGAAAAATGATTAAAACTATCTAGAAAGATAAAAAATGCGTGCAAATCGGTGATCATCCATAAAATGGGGTCTAACTTAGTGAAAATTTTAGTTGTGCCGTTTTGCAAAATATTTTGATAGTTGCTTCACAAAATTCTCCTAGTTTTAGTACTTAGAAACTATTATAAATCACTAAATTTCTGAACCAATCAGGGCTCTTCTCACAACTCACCCCACAATTGCCGATCTGAACCGTCCACATCTGAAGGATCCAACGTCTATCATTCACCTCTAGGGTCATAGCAACCCAACCCAAACCCTAGCAGCAACCCAATCCCCCTTTCCCTGAGAACACACCCGCCGCCGCCTATCTCTCCCCGATCCAGATCTCCCCGTCGCCGCCCAAACCCAATCCCCAACCCCGAGCCGCTCTCCTGAGGGCCTGTTTGGTTCCAATAAGTCACCTGACTTATAAGTCAGGTGACTTAAAACCAGTGACTTATAAGTCATGCCCGTTTGATTGTCACCTGACTTATAAGTCACCTGACCACACCTTTTCACCTTGTTTTTTATGTAAAGGTGATGAGACCCACGTAAAAGGGGGTGACTTATAAGTTTTAAGTTGGGGTGGAGCAACTTATGACTTATAAGTTGGGGTGACTTATAAGTTGGGTCCGTTTGGCAAAATAAGTCACTTTTTTCACTTTTCGACTTTAGTGACTTATTTGGAACCAAACAGGGTATGAGTGTGTCGAGCCGCCGCAATCGCTGCTGCATGCCCTCTCGTGAGTGCGCTGACCCGCCGACGCGCCCCTGCTTTGTCCATCTGCATCGCTCGCATCACCCAAGCCCTCCTCCAAATCTCTCGTCCTCCCTCTCAATCTCCTCCTCCTCCTCCTTCTCAATCTCCTCCTCCTCCTGCTCTGTCCATCTGCAGCGCCGTTCTCAAGACCTTCGTGATAGCATGCACGGATGTCTTCGTGGCCTTCGGCAACCTCTTGTTGAGCAGCAGCTGTAGCAGCAGCTTGTCCAAGCCGATGCGTGCCATGGCCACCTCCATGCCGCCCCTGCCGATGCTCAGGTTGAATGGATCAATGTCCAGCGTTGTTAGTACTCTCAAACTTGAGCACGCATGCGTTGCTCTTGCTACTCTGTTTTTAACGGAATGATTAAATCTTTTTGAGAATTTTTTTACAGCACAATATTCTCTCTCTTTTTCTGTGGGTGGAAAGTTGTGATATCTCAGTGTGAATGAGTTAATGATATTAGAGTATAATATGATCAAATCAAGTCTAGGTGCTAGCGCCCAGTGTCCTTTAAGACTTGCTTACCATTTTACCAAGCTCATTCACATTTAATGTCCTTGTGGCAGCCAGCGCCATGAAGACTGCAACGCCACTAGCACAAGACCTGCAGCTGGCCTAGTCTTGTTTTTACTCTTGGTTTTGCCTCATGGGATGCACGCTTAATTTGCTTGGGCAGCGATTAGTTCAGTTGATGACTTGTACCTGCTGATCACCAATACAGATTCAGAACACATCATATGATCATAGTAAGTAAAGTAAGTAGCTCATATCTTAAGACACACATACACATACACATATCTCTTGTTTATATACAGACCAATGTGTACACGTGACGCAACTTTTAATTGCTACACCTTGGCTTAACACATCGACTGCTTACATTACATTACATAGCTGATCAGATGATTAATGGCCTGAATCATTGGTTGAGTTTAGGTCAAAAGCATTTGTATGCCAATAGTTTTGATGTTGTTTTGTGCTATATACTTCAGGGAATAGTTAACTCATTAATTAAGATGCCGAGGTACTATCAACCAGATCTGTTCACACACATACTTTAGTAACCAGCTCCATGAATCATCTGATCAGCTATGTAAACTAATCACTGAACCTCGAAATTATGCGCTTTGATAGAACACAGAAACTAATCAAATGCAGAAGAGTAGTTTCAGTTTGAAGAAGTTTACTTTTGTCAAATTGTTAGTTTCATTTTTCTCAGGTACTATTGAGTTCAGTTTGAAATGTCGCAACTTCAGAATTCTGGGAACTTCCCATAAAGTTTGCATCAGTTTAGTGGGTTCACCTATATTATGTTGTTGGAAGCTAGTTCATGATGAATTGATTTAACTCTCAACTGGAATATTAGTGTTTTTTTGCAGGAGGAATATAGTGTATTAGATGATGTAAATTTGTTTAGGTTCAGACCTATGCTTCCTCCATTGTTTTGTAGAGTTGGCCAATTTTAGGTGCTGCATAATAACCTTTAAGGCTATGGCCAATTTTAGATGCTGCATAATAATCTTTGTACTGCATAATAAAAAATTGCAGTGCCAAAGATGAATGGTCGATTAGTTTTAGCTTCAAGCCATTTTAGTATATTCAGCTTTCACTCTACAATCTTGCTAATTTAAAGTCAGTGGGGGGCTTCCCCCCACTGTCCATAGTTCCTAAAAAAAACCTTATTCAGCTTTGGTCATCCTCATTTGCTATGCTAGGTATAATGTAAACTCTCTTCTGAATTTGATTTGTTCCAGTTTGACTTTCCTAAGTTTCTTTTCTTGTTAGTAGAGCGTACACTATCTTTCTATACGCGCCGCCAGATTCGAGGGTGGAGCCCGAGCCTCCACTGGAGCATGGATCAGCCGTGCAGGAGGTGGAGCTCCGCATGGATCACGACTTGGTCGTCGTGGGGGCCTGGACCATCAAGCTCGCGGGCGAGATGGACGACCTCGGCAACGGAGGCGCGCGTGAGATCCTGGGGTTAACCAATCCACGGGGCGCCAGATCTTCCCTCGGGGTCGCCTGATGTAGCCATACTGTCGCCAGATCTCCTCCCCCCTCTCTCTATGTGTGTTTTTCTGTCAATAGCTAGTAGCATAAGTTGGAGCTGGCTGTACCAGGAACTTAATGTGCATTTATTCAACTAGATGAAGTACAAGTACATTGGTTCGTAATCTTCTATTAATACATCTCCTAGTCATAAATTTCCTGAAGTAGTGCATGTATATATTTAGGTGCTGGTTAATTAGAAAATGGATGTGATTTCTAACATGATTCTTCTAGGCTACAAGATATATCTCTATTGGTTCATCTTGCTGTAGAATATGCCCCTGTTCATTCATTTATGTGTATTGCTATTTGCCTCTAGTGACATGTGAGAAGCACTCATCTATATGTTTATATTTTGAGCAGCTGGGTACAACTACAGTTGCAGAATCATCAAGCCAAATTTTGGGAGGATGGCATAAAAGATTACATAACCCATGCTTTTGAAATCATGGTAAGCTTCACAAGCTTGTAAGGTGTTTTCTATTTTCAAGCGACTTTACATCAAGTTAACTCTTTATTGTTCTCTCCAATTATTTGTACATCCAAGGATGCTTACTTAACTGTATAGCTCTTTATTATTCTTTTCCAGGTATTCTATTTATGCTCCATCCCAAAATCTATTGTGCGCTGCTAAGTCCATGAGGCGAAGCGCTCACTGCTTGACCATTTCTTTACTGAACTGGGAGTGACCATTTCTTTACTGAACTGGGAGCAACAGAGGCAAGATATTCGAAACAAGTTGAAGTCCTTTCGATTCTTGATTTCTAGCATACACATGCAACCTGATTGGTGATGTTACTGTAGATATGATGTAGGTTCAGTGCTTACTATTTTTTGATGTGATGCATGTTACCTTCGTTTTTGTCTATGCCTTCTTTAGTGTTTTGCCAGCTAACTAGTCTATTGGTCGTTTTGAAATATGAAGATGCATGTAAGCACTGTTGCTGGCAATCTGGCACATGTCTTATCCCTTGTTTTGTCACTAGCATACACTACAATCCCTTGTTCTGTCACTAGCATACACTACAGTTTTATTAAAAGGGGGGCATATCGTTTGCTCTATATAATAGTGCTGATTTTGTGCTGATATAAACTTACAACAGTATTACATTGTAGTGTATTCTGCATGTTGTTGTATCACTAGTCTCATTTGAACCTATTACTTGTTTTTGTTTTTATCCTTGATTAGTATCAATTGTTGTATTGTAGACTTAAAATTGTGGTGGTTCCTCTTTTACAGAAGCTCAAGTGTGAAGTGTGAAGTGTGAAATCATGAAGTCCTACTCAGTGAACAACAGCATACTGTAGCATATATGTGTTGTAAAGATTGTAATAGATTTATTTAGTGGTATATTTGATGAATTTTATTGTTCTTTGTTCTTTTTGAAATATTGATTATGTATGTGATTTGAAAACTTGTGAAATGGAAACTTACCAGTGGGGCAACTTATGAAAATAATCTGTCTAATTTGTACATTTCTGACATGTGGGACCAATTTGATAGGTGAAATTGACAAGTGGGACCCATCTGGCTAGTGGGACCAGCTTGAATATATAATGGCTGAAAATACAAAATAAATAGACTCTAAAAGGCCACGGCCTAGAAATAAGACGCCACAACCTAGAAAATAAAATGGCCGAATTGTAGGCTTTGGCCCATGTGGCTGTCTAGAATTAATAGGGGAAAAAATATAAAAGGCTGAATTGTTGGGCCTGGCCCATGTAAAACACCCAATTAGACCGGGCTGATTCTTGTCAACGACCTTTTCAATTGGTCGCAAGTTTGCCACGTCAGATTGCCACGTCGGATCCGACGTGGCTTGGGTAGAGAGCTAGCGACCAAAACAGAAGGTCATGGAATCAACGACCTTTTGTTTTGGTCGTGGAATTCCACGACCTTCTCACAGAGAAGGTCCTTAATTTCAGTTTACGACCGTCAGCTTTTGACCTTCTGTTTTTGGTCAAAAAAAGGTCGAAAATGAAAAATTATGACCTTTCAGCGGCCAATAGTGAGGGTCACAAGTTGACATATTTCTTTTAGTGTATGAGTGGCGGTCGGGGACGAGCGATGGTCTTTTCCTACCAATCTATCCCCTTAGGAGCATCCGCGTAATACTTTGCTTTGATAACTTGTAGATTTTTGCAATAAGTATATGAGTTATTTATGACTAATGTTGAGTCCATGGATCATATGCACTCTCACCCTTCCACCATTGCTAGCCTCTCTAATACCGCACACCTTTCGCCGGTATCATACACCCACCATATACCTTCCTCAAAACAGCCACCATACCTACCTATCATGGCATTTCCATAGCCATTCCGAGATATATTGCCATGCAACTTTTCACCGTTCCATTTATTATGACACGCTCCATCATTGTCATATTGCTTTGCATGATCATGTAGTTGGCATTATATTTGTGGCAAAGCCACTGATCATAATTCTTTCATACATGTCACTCATGAGTCATTGCATATCCCGGTACACCGCCGGAGGCATTCATATAGAGTCATATATTGTTCTAAGTATCGAGTTGTAATTCTTGAGTTGTAAGAAAATAAAAGTGTGACGATCATCATTATTAGAGCATTGTCCCAAGTGAGGAAAGGATGATGGAGACTATGATTCCCCCATAAGTCGGGATGAGACTCCGGACGAAAAACTAAAAAATAAAAAAAGAGGCCATAAAAAAAGAAGAGAAAACACCCAAATAAAAAAATGAGAGAAAAAGAGAGAAGGGACAATGCTACTATCCTTTTACCACACTTGTGCTTCAAAGTAGCACCATGATCTTCATAGTAGAGAGTCTCCTTTGTTATCACCTTCATATACTAGTGGTAATTTTTCATTATAGAACTTGACTTGTATATTCCAATGATGGCTTCCTCAAAATGCCCTAGGTCTTCGTGAGCAAGCAAGTTGGATGCACTTCCACTTAGTTTCTTTTTGAGCTTTCATATACTTATAACTCTAGTGCATCCGTTGCATGGCAATCCCTACTCACTCACATTGATATCTATTGATGGGCATCTCCATCTCCATATACTTATAGCTCTTGGCTTGTCATCGGGGGTGTGCATGATTTAAATACTTTGTGTGGTGAAGATAGAGCATAGCCAGACTATATGATTTTGTAGGGATAACTTTCTTTGGCCATGTTATTTTGAGAAGATATAATTGCTTAGTTAGTATGCTTGAAGTATTATTATTTCTATGTCAATATTGAACTTTTGTCTTGAATCTTTCGGATCTGAATATTCATACCACAATTAAGAAGAATTATATTGAAATTATGCCAAGTAGCATTCCACATCAAAAATTCTGTTTTTATCATTTACCTACTCGAGGATGAGCAGGAATTAAGCTTGGGGATGCTTGATATGTCTCCAACGTATCTATAATTTTTGATTGCTCCATGCTATATTATCTACTGTTTTGGACATTATTGGGCTTTACTATACACTTTTATATTATTTTTGGGACTAACCTATTAACCGGAGGCCCAGCCCAGAATTGCTGTTTTTTTTGCCTATTTTAGGGTTTCGAAGAAAAGGAATATCAAACGGAGTCCAAACGGAATGAAACCTTCAGGAACATGATTTTTGGAACGAACAATACCCAGGAGACTTCGACCCTACGTTAAGCAACCAACAGGGAGGCCACGAGGT
>NC_041382.1:747329100-747342076 GCF_002162155.2 Triticum dicoccoides | reverse complement strand
CTCCACCCTCGTGGCCCCCCTGTTGCTCCACCGACGTACTCTTCCTCCTATATATACCTACGTACCCCAAACGATCAGATACGGAGCCAAAACCCTAATTCCACTGCCATAACTTTCTGTATCCACGAGATCCCATCTTGGGGCCTGTTCCGGAGCTCCGCCGGAGGGGGCATCGATCACGGAGGGCTTCTACATCAACACCATAGCCTCTACGATGAAGTGTGAGTAGTTTACCTTAGACCTACGGGTCCATAGTTATTAGCTAGATGGCTTCTTCTCTCTTTTTGGATCTCAATACAAAGTTCTCCCCCTCTCTTGTGGAGATCTATTCGATGTAATTTTCTTTTGCGATGTGTTTGTTGAGACCGATGAAATGTGGGTTTATGATCAAGTTTATCTATGAACAATATTTGAATCTTCTCTGAATTCTCTTATGTATGATTGGTTGTCTTTGCAAGTCTCTTCGAATTATCAGTTTGGTTTGGCCTACTAGATTGATCTTTCTTGCAATGGGAGAAGTGCTTAGCTTTGGGTTCAATCTTGCGGTGTCCTTTCCCAGTGACAGTAGGGGCAGCAAGGCACGTATTGTATTGTTGCCATCGAGGATAACAAGATGGTTTTTTTATCATATTGCATGAATTTATCCCTCTACATCATGTCATCTTGCTTAAGGCGTTACTTTGTTCTTATGAACTTAATACTCTAGATGCATGCCGGATAGCGGTCGATGTGTGAAGTAATAGTAGTAGATGTAGGCAGGAGTCGGTCTACTTGTCTTGGACGTGATGCCTATATACTTGATCATACCTAGATATTCTCATAACTATGCTCAATTCTGTCAATTGCTCAATAGTAATTCGTCCACCCACCGTAAAATACCTATGCTCGTGAGAGAAGCCACTAGTGAAACCTATGGCCCCCGGGTCTATCTTCATCATATTAATCTTCCAATACTTAGTTATTTTCATTGCTTTTATTTTACTTTGCATCTTTATCGTAAAAATACCAAAAATATTATCTTATCATATCTATCAGATCTCACTCTCGTAAGTAACCGTGTAGGGATTGACAACCCCTTATTGCGTTGGTTGCGAGGATTTATTTGTTTCGTGTAGGTGCGAGGGACTCGCGCGTAGCCTCCTACTGGATTGATACCTTGGTTCTCAAAAACTGAGGGAAATACTTACGCTACTTTGCTGCACCACCCTTTCCTCTTCAAGGGAAAACCAACGCAAGTGCTCAAGAGGTAGCACGGGGTCCTAGCGGAAACTAAGGGATATTAAGGCCTCCATTTAACAGAGTACCGGACCAAAGCATTAACACATAGTGAATACATGAACTCCTCAAACTACAGTCATCACTGGAAGTGGTCCCGATTATTGTCACTTCGGGGTTGCCGGATCATAACACATAGTATGTGACTATAGACTTGCAAGATAGGATGAAGAACTCATATATATTCATGAAAACACAATAGGTTCAGATTTGAAATCATGGCACTCAGGCCCTAGTGACAAGCATTAAGCATAGCAAAGTCATAGCAACATCAATCTCAGAACATAGTGGATACTAGGGATCAAACCCTAACAAAACTAACTCGATTACATGATAAATGTCAACCAACCCATCACCATCCAGCAAGCCTATGATGGAATTACTCATGCACGGCGGTGAGCATCATGAAATTGGTGATGGAGGATGGTTGATGATGATGATGGCGACGGATTCCCCTCTCCGGAGCCCCAAACTGGCTCCAAATCAGCCCTTCCGAGAGAGTTTAGGGCTTGGCGGCGGCTCTGTATCGTAAAATGCGATGAATCTTTCTCCCTGATATTTTTCTCTCTGAACACGAATATATAGAGTTGGACTTGAGGTCGGAGGAGCTCTAGGGGGCCCACGAGGTAGGGGGCGCGCCCCCACCCTCGTGGCTAGGGTGTGGGCCCCCTCGTCTTGATCTTTTGCCAGTATTTTTTATTATTTCCAAAAATAATCTCCGTGAAGTTTCAGGTCATTCCGAGAACTTTTGTTTCTGCACATAAATAACACCATGGGAATTCTGCTGAAAACAGCGTCAGTCCGTGTTAGTTCCATTCAAATCATGCAAGTTAGAGTCTAAAACAAGGGCAAAAGTGTTTGGAAAAGTAGATATGACGGAGACGTATCAGGGGGCACCGCACACGGCTAAGACAAATCTTGAAGTGCCTTTGGGGTGCCCCCTAGCCACGTATATAAAGGAGGGAGGAGGAGGAGGCCGGCCTAGGAGGGGTGCGCCTATAGGGGGAGTCCAACTAGGATTCCCAATCCTAGTTGGAGTCCCCTCCTTTCCAAGAGGGGAGAGAGGGAAGGAGTAGGAGAGGGAGAAGGAAAGAGAGGGGGGCGCCGCCCCCTCCCTAGTACAATTCGGACTTGTCTTGGGGGGCGCGCAACCAACCCATGAGGCCCTTCTCTCCTTTTCCCGTGTGGCCCATTAAGGCCCACTACTTCCCCCTGCGAATTCCCGTAACTCTCTTGTACTCCGAAAAGTACCCGAATCACTCGGAACCTTTCCGATGTCCGAATATAGCCTTCCAATATATCGATCTTTACGTCTCGACCATTTCGAGACTCCTCGTCATGTCCGTGATCTCATCCGGGATTTCGAACAACCTTCGGTACATCAAATCACATAACTCATAATACAAATCATCATCGAACGTTAAGCGTGTGGACCCTACGGGTTCGAGAACCATGTAGACATGACCAAGGCACATCTCCTGTCAATAACCAATAGCGGAATCTGGATGCTCATATTGACTCCTACATATTCTATAAAGATCTTTATCGGTCAAACCGCATAACAACATACGTTGTTCCCTTTGTCATCGGTATGTTACTTGCCCGAGATTCGATCGTCGATATCATCATACCTAGTTCAATCTCATTACTGAAAAGTCTCTTTACTCGTTCTGTAATGCAACATCCCGCAACTAACTCATTAGTCACATTGCTTGCAAGGCTTATAGTGATGTGCATTACCGGGAGGGCCCAGAGATACCTCTCCGACAATCGGCGTGACAAATCCTAATCTCGATCTATGCCAACTCAACAAACACCATTGGAGACACCTGTAGAGCATCTTTATAATCACCCAATTACGTTGTGACATTTGATAGCACACAAGGTGTTCCTCTAGTATTCGAGAGTTGCATATCTCATAGTCAGAGGAACATTTATAAGTTATGATGAAAGCAATAGCAATAAAACTAAACGATCATTTATGCTAAGCTAACGGATGGATCTTGTCCATCACATCATTCTCTAATGATGTGATCCTGTTCATCAAATGACAACACATGTCTATGGTCAGGAAAGTTAACCATCTTTGATTAACGAGCTAGTCAAGTAGAGGCATACTAGGAACACTCTGTTTTTTCTATGTATCCACACATGTACTAAGTTTCTGGTTAATACAATTCTAGCATGAATAACAAACATTTATCTTGATATAACGAAATATAAATAACAACTTTATTATTGCCTCTAGGGCATATTTCCTTCAGATTCGCCTTCCCTCTGGCCGCTGCTCCGGCAACTCATGGCGGGGGCGGGGTGGGGAATCCTGGCGCCTCCACCTCGGTTAGTATTTAAGTTAGGGTTTTTAGGCCTCGCTGGCGCTATGCTCGGGTGGATGACGATGCTTCTTATTCGAGTGTGTCATTCAGGCTCTGATCCTCTCCGAGTTCGTCCGTTTGGACGTAGTTGATGAAGCTCCCGTGTAGATTTCTGTCGTCTTCTTGGGGCGATGAGGTTAGGCTTTCTCGTCATGTGCCGGGATGTGGTGTTAGGTGCTTCAGATCTATGCAAGGGTTCAACGGCGACAACTACGGCTCTAGGGTGCTGGTCCGTAGGAGCACATGCACAAAGACTTCTCGGTTGCCACCGATAAAGAAAAGCCAGCTCCGCTAGGTGAGCGGCGATAGCGGCGCGTTCGTGGCTCGTTCTGGCGGCACAAGCGATTGTTCTGTTGTCTTGGTATCTTGATGTAATTTTTATTATGTTTAGAATGCTTTATACTTTTGGTGAACTGTTATAATAGATTTGATCATTTTTAAAAATATCTAACAGTTGAAGGTTGCTTGCTTTTTTCAACACAATACAAATGCAAGCGCTCATATATATGCGCATACACTCGCCCCTATGAGCACCTCTGAGTGACTGAGCCAGCATATCATCGTGATATTTTACGAAGTCGCCCTAGACGCCTAATGCGAGCACGAGCACTTGAACCCTAATGGGTTGGTATGTCCTTCTAACCATCCAATGACAAAATTGGTTCACACACGCAAAAGGGCCCTGCGTTGCAACTGGAGAAAAAAACCATAATCTCCAATGGCCATGATGACATTTTTCTGTATCATCGAGATAAACTATCACTCTCAATTTCATGAAAATCGTGAACATTTTTTTAACTCATGAACATATTTGAAATCAGGATCATTTTTCAAATTCATGAACATTTTTACAGATTTTTGACCATTTTCTTAAATCATGAAAGTTTTTTGAATTCATGAACATTTTATACTATATGCAAATATATTTTTTCTAAAATTTTGAACATTTTTTAAATATTGTTCTTGAATAGGCGAACATTTTTTTGAAAATTGGTGAAACAATGTTTGAAATTCACGAGCATTTTTTTGATTTAACAAACATTTTTTGAAATGCGTGATCATATTTTGAATCAGCAAACATTTCATGAATCAGTAAACTATTTCGTAAGTTACGAACAACTTTTGAATTTTTAGGATATTTTTCAATTCATGAACATTTTTTGAATTGGTGAACTTTTGTTCAATTTCATTAACACTTTTTAATATGCCAATTTTAAAAAAATCATGAACATTTTTTGATTTCCTGAACATTTATTTTCAAATTTTCAAATTTTTTTGAATATGCAATTTTTTTTGAAAATTGCAAACATTTTATAAATCCATAAACATTTATGAAATATTAAATATTAGTTTAAATTGATTTCAAAATTTCTTTTTTTAATTTTTGAGTTTTTTGAAGTCCTGAATTATTTAAAGTAGAAAAAAACAAAGACAGAAAAAGGAAACAAAAATAAAAAATGAAATTTAAAAAACAGGCCGCCCTGACATGGTCCGGACCCAACAGGCGCACTGTGTCTTCTCCCTACGCGGAGAGCACAGTATAAGGTTCGTGCTGCAACGTTGCTAGTTTTTTTCAACAAAGTGCTGACGCAATCGCTCATACATATACGCGCATATACTCATTCCTATGAGCACTTCCGAGTGATTGAGCTAGCATATTATCTTGAGATTTTAAGAAGTCGCCCTAGACACCTAATGCAACACTACTAGAAAAACCCCTACTAATGGCGCACCTAGTATGGCTATTAATGGCGCATCTGTGGTGCGCCATTAATAGCACGCCATTAGTAATTTTTACTAATGGCGCACCACCTGGTGCGCCATTAGTATCTGGTATACTAATGGCGCACCGCGGGTGCGCCATTAGTATAGGCCAGGGTGCGCCATTAGTATGCCTCCCAGGGGCCATGTATATCCAGGTGCTTTTGCATACTAATGGCGCACCACCACTGGATGCGCCATTAGTAACCGCGGCATACTAATGGCGCACTACCCAGTGATGCGCCATTAGTATGCACTGTCATACTAATGGCGCACTGTCATGTGATGCGCCATTAGTATGAATATTAGGTTTTTTTTGTTTTTTATTTTCTGTTTTTTTGCACAGGTTACAAAATGTATAATTTGACAAAATATAGACAGCACACATCAACAACAGATTCATCAAATACAATAGAAGATTAGTCTTTGAATACAATTCATCATATTAGTCTCCGAATACAATTCATCATATTAGTCTCCGAATTGAAAAGACCGAACAAAGATAGAACATTATATTACAAGTCTCGAGACCGTGAGTGGCGAGTTTGTCTTCACATTACAAGTCGATATCGATCATCTAAACTACCATCACATAGAAGAGAGCTGCAGTCATCACGATAAGCATCATCATGATGAAACTCGTCTTCATCCGGTTCCTCCAACGCTCCCTCCCCTCTCCCGCTAGATAGCGGACGTATCTAGATTCGGCCTCGGCCCTAGTGGTGTACCCTTTGTAACTGTTACCGCTGAATCGGTGAACCTGTCTCCGACACTCCTCCCAGTCATCGTAGACTCCGGGAACCTTACCCTTGTACACGACATACGTCGGCATCGCTATGCACTAGCCAAACGAAAAGTTAGTACCAATTCACAGACAATACATAAGCAATATATAAGTATGCAACAGAACGATTGGAAGAGAAAAGCAAGACAGTAATAGCATCGATTACATCTAAGTTGAACGACTCTTGAAACCAAAGAGACATACTACAAGTTCATTAAAGTTTAATTACAACATGAGCCAATCGATGTTTCAGAACTAGCCACAGCATCACTGCTTTCGACTCGACTCAAGGGACCGGAGCGTGGATGAAGCCGCCGTCTATCGTGGGAGTCATGAAATAACGGTCGTTATCAGCCTGCATTTGTAGCATTGTGTCGTTGTCACTGTTGGACGGTTGTTTGTTGAGGTAGAACTGCCCCGAGGTACGAAGGACATCTTGATGGATGATTTCCGCAAACTCCGACTGGATGCGAAAGAATTCTTGTCGGAGGTCCGTGTCCTGGATTGCCGACACGCTCTTTGCCCAATCTTTGAGTTTACTCGGTAGCAGAAGTTGATGATGGTCCCGTACGATCGCCCGCATGTGATGGATGGCGTAGTAGGCACCCTTCTGACCGCCAGGCGGCTGCTTGACGCAGCAGAACATCGTATTGTGGGAGAATACGTGCTTGCCGTACTTACGAATAGGCCTGGTGAAGGTGCCTCCAGATTTGGCGTAGCCGGGGAGAACATCATCAAGAACCTTCTTGACATTTGTGTAGTCTACGTTCGACTGACGGTCCGGGTCGAAATACGTGGCCATGGAATATTTGGGGCTTAGGAGGATGAGCGTGCAACGTGTGTCACTGCAGAAAACACGGAATGTTAAAAGAAAAACGATCGAAATGTAAGAATTCATATGTTACGGGCCGGTTGAGGGGAGGACTTACTCAGGAAAGTAAGGCACGAGGAAGTTATCCTTATCTTGGTTTGCCAGAATGATGCCTTCGAGGTAAGAACTCGCGACTTACCGGTCCCCAGCGCTGCCCAAGATCTTGGCACGCATGTAGAAGGGGTCGACTATCACGATGTCCGGGGTCTTGTCACGAATGATCCGCATCTCCATACTCAGCGAAAATAGCCGAACGAAGGTGTAGTGCAGCGGATGAAGGTTCAACATAGCGTGGATGTCATCAAAACGCAGGACGATCGTACGCCCGATGGAGTTATCCACAAAGCCCTTGCCCTCTGGCACCTTGGCCGTGAAAACCGGGTATGCCACATCCTTCTCTCTGAGACGCTGCTTCTCCAAAGCAAGAACACTGTCATGCAGACTCCGCATAGCACCGGTTGCAGCATTGAGCATATTTGTCGGTAGCATCGCCCTACCCGCCACATGCACCCTCCTCGAGATATC
Source organism: Triticum dicoccoides (assembly GCF_002162155.2). NCBI lineage: Eukaryota > Viridiplantae > Streptophyta > Magnoliopsida > Poales > Poaceae > Triticum > Triticum dicoccoides. The sequence goes on along the minus strand of NC_041382.1, from coordinate 747,334,485 downwards.
CTGCGGTGAAGGTGGCCCGTCCTGAGCATGGATCGTACTCGGTGCCGGCTGGCTCGCACCCTTCTTAGTCTTTCTTTTGCGTGCCTTCTTCTTCTCCTGTAATGGGACCGAGTTCTGCTCACAGACCGCCTTCTTGAGTGTGTTGGGGCTGATAATATTTCGCACCTTGCCTATCTGAGGCTCGGTGAAGTCGGCAGCTGGAGGCGTCTCCTGAGAGCTGAACGCCAGACGGCGCCTGTTGCAACTTGGCTTCTCCGCGGTACCAGCTAGATCGCACACGTCTTTTGTTGGGTTTGGTTCTTGAGAAGGAGGCCCCATGAAGTCGCCATCGTACCCATGATCGGCAAAGTACTGATCGACGTTGCCAAATGTATCATCGTCGTCGTCGTCGTCGTTCTGATCCTGTGCCATATGCATGTTTGGATCCAATGGCATAGGGATGTCCGGCACCGTTACGGCGGTCTTGCCATGGGGCCGACTTGGCGCCGGCACGACTGGCGGTGTTGTCTTTGGGGTGGTGTCCCCCACCCCCAAACGAATCTGGCTCTTTGGCCAAAGCAGGGTCCAGCTCAGGCAGGCGCTGAGGGTCATCACGTCTTCATCGTCGGCCCCGACGGGTCGAATCGGAGGTAACAAGTCGTCGCAGCCTGGCAGCACCCGAACCAGTTGAACCCTAAACAAGTTGGGTGGCATCTGGGTACTTTGGAACAAGGGGTTGCCCGGTTGAACGATTTTTCCCTTGGCGACACCGACCAACTCGTTGTCCACGAAGTGGAGGAGAGTGCACGGAACGTCGGCGGCGCCCTGCGAAAACATGTAGGGCGTCAGGGATGCCCAGTCAAAGGCAAGGAGATGAAGTCCTCGGCCGAGAGAGGCTTAATTAGTTACCGTGATGATGGCGTCGAGCTCGGCTAATGTCGACGCACCGCCAACGGCGGGCGTGCAGTTGACGGAGGGGCCGCTTGCTGAAGAGGTGCCGGCCGGCGTACATCCGGGTGCATTAAGCTCCCGTGCCGGCATTGGAGACACCAATGCCGCCTCCACCGGAGGCACCAATGGCCCCGCCATCGCATTATGCGAGTTGCTGGCCGTGAAGCTAGGAATCGGGGGCGGCCCCTGTTGGCCGCCCGCAATCCACGCACTCAACCCCGAGATCAAGGTAGGCACAAGGGCGGTGATCGTCGCTCCGAGTCGTTGTTCCACTTGCTCTTGGACAATCTCCGGAATCCGCGCCACCTGTGCCTTGAGTTCTTGAACCTCTCGCGCCTGGCTTTCCGAGCTGGTCTTTTTCTCCTTCCGCACACCAGCGGTATAGTATGACCCCCATTTTGTCAACAAGCCTTTTCCGGCCACACGACCAGCTGACGTCGGCTTACTGAGCTTATCCTTGTTCTTCATTACATTCAACCCCCTATTTAGAGTGGTGTCCCAAGGGTTGCTCTTAGTCGACCCCGCGCTACTGCTTTCAGTCGCCTGCGGAAGGAATGTGAACCATTTAGAAATTCGGCTTCATTAATTAGAATGCAACCATATGGAGCTAATTACGCGAGGGTGTATTCCTTACCAGAACAAGCTCAAGCTGCCTGGTCTTCGGATCCGTGGTAAGCTCCTTTGTTTTCGGGTCCTTCTTGTACCGGGCCCTGACAAAGTTCCTGGTCTGCTTGTCACCGTATTTATCGAAGAGGGGTGGTAGGCCTTGCTCGGCACGGTCCGCCTCCTCCTTGTCCCATATAGGCTCCGCCACTCTGTAACCGCCGGGACCGAGTGTGTGTTCCCCTATGTTCAGCTCCCGCATTTGTTTCCCCCACTCACTTGATTGGGAGCTTGCGGTGCTCGAGCAATTGATCTTGAAGTCTTTGTAGTCATCTTCGGTGATCGAAGGATTTTTCTCCTTGATCTTCTGATAACTCTCACCTTTCTCGATCATTCTCTTCACATTGCTTTTCCAAGTAGACAGGGCCTTGCTCATCTTCGTGAGGGCAACATTGTTCACTTTATTCCCTTTAAGGCTTGTGTTTTCAAATTCAGCGGGGAACTTGTATCGTTCGTGCAGCTTCGTGAAGAGGAGGTTGCGCAAATTCCCTCGGTCAGGATGCCTCAGGTTCTCGGTGTTGATCGAGACGGTGCTCCGGTCAATGCACCCGAGCTGAAGCGAGTACCCCTTGACTATTCGTTCGGGCGCCGTTGGATTCTCGTTGGAGTCCACTTCAGTAACTTCCTCCTTGAGGGTGCGGAGCACGATCGGGCGCCGGTCCTTCCGTTGCCTCTTCGGTTGGCTGCCATCTGTGCGTGCGCCGCCATCATCAGTGGTGGCATCCTCGGCGGCACCATCAGTGGTGGCATCAGTGTGGTCATCCTCGGCGGCACCATCCGTGGTCTCAGGATCGGTGGGGAAGGCGGCGGCCTCATACAAGTGAGGTTGTTCCTCCATCTCCTGGGACAGCTCCTAGAATGCCTTGCCGCCCGAACCCCCGGCCTCATCGTTGTGGGCCATGTTTCTCTCTAAATAGAAACAAAGTTTGGTCAAAAAGTTGGTTATTGTCAAGGAACAAGATCATGGTCTCATCATTTAGGGTTTGTCGACACCGAGGCATCCTAAAATCTAAGCTTTTATCATTGAGGGTTTTTCGACGCCAAGGCACCCTAAAAGCCTAACCTTTCATCATTTCGGTTTTTATCGACACCGAGGCACCCTAAAAGCCATGCATTAGTCACAAGTACGCCGGGGCACTTGATCCTACTTAATTAACTACTAAGATACCCCGGCCCATGCATTAGTCACAAGTACCCCATATGTCCTATTTTTAGCAAAGTCATGCTAAAATTCACGGAAAATTTCAGCATGACCTTTGCTGAAAATAGGACATATGGAGTACCCGAATTTGCCGGAACGGAAGTTAATCGACATTCCGGCAAACTCAAGGGCCTCTCAGGGTACCTGCAAAATCATTATCCCAGGTGGACATGGATGCAATGTCACATGTCACATGGATCCCACACCCACAGGAGCTGGTGAAGCTTCATGTGTATTTCACGAAAACCAGCCTGACTAAAGAGCTTTATGTAGAAAACAAATCACTCCACCAGCTCACACAGGATCATCCCTCTAAGCAATTACTCAAAATGGGCACTAGCAGCAAAATGAACATTTTACAATCTGAACTTTTTTTGTCATCTATGTGCTCATTTAACTTTGATCCAAATAGTATCAAAGTTCTTAGAAACAAGCAGCTCTGCTAACAAAGAACAGTAAAAATGGGGCTTGCCTTAAGATGGGAAGTAAAGTTGCAAAAACTATCACAAAGAATAGTAAAAATGGAACATAGCTCAGCATTTGTATTGATAGGAACAAACATAAAATCAAACCATGGGCATCTACTAGGTAGACCAACATAAAATTTTGACTGGAGTTACATAAGGGGAAATTGATGTGATGAATGGCAGTTTGGGAGCTGAGCTGATCATGTCCATGTATTCTAATTCTACAGTAAGATGGCATTGCTGTTGGTACCAATTTATTTGTTCACAAAGATACATTTTTGGTAATGCATAGACAACATCACCTTTTATTTATCATGGTTGGTTCTGTTCCATAATTATATCAGCCCAGAGTGTCTTATTGGATATCAGACTGAATTGTAATGCACCCATTCTAAAACTTTAAGTGAAAATAACCCTTGGTGTTTGATATGCATAACAATGAAAGATGTTGGTTCACATCTTTGACTGGAGTAACAGAGGCATAAAAGTAGAAATTACAGGTCAGAGGATCATGCTGATTAAGGTTCTGTTTTTATACTGCAAGTTCCAGGTAATTAGAGTATGTGGCACTGTCTTGTGTTGACTAACTCATAAATGATATTATCATCTTTACTCACCGTTATGTGTATCATGGCTGAAATTCCACCGTTATAATACATGCCTGCTTGGCTAATTAGCAAGTAAGTAACTCTTACATTATCAAAGCTTGCCAGTTTCTGAAATCAATTACTGACAGGGAATAGCACAGGCACACAGCAAACCTATAACTTAATGATGGTTATTAGGGAAGACAGGAAATGAGGATGGACAGAACCATATGTTTGGGAAATGCAAATAGAAATAGTGCTATGAGAGTAATTTTTTTCAATTTTCATTGATGTTTCAAATTAGATCGGTGCACATGTGGCTGCAATTTCTATTGGTCATCCAAGATGAGTGTTCATAGTAAAGTACTATATAGTGGCACTAACATAACCAAGGATTGCTTTAAAAAAACATAACCAAGAATCACCTTCCACGTGGCTTCTTCTCTTTAGCCTGGCTTCCTTCTGCAAAGTGGGCAAATACTTCTGTCTGCTGCAGTAGGTACTTCAGTCGCCCTTTCCCTTCTTGTTCTATGATCAAAACCACGATGAGAATGCAATACACACCAAAGAATATCATATACAAGAATTGCAGAAATTAAACAAGGTCAGACCCACACTATCTATTCTTTCTTCATGGCAGAATATCATATACAAGCACGAATTTTGTTCACATTTATATAGCAACAAACATTTATACACTCATATAGCAGCACTAAGTATATTACACTTAGAAGAAGATTTGCTTTTACATCCCACCCAACTTAACAATCTAGTAGAGTTGTGATTTATTAATATTGTCTTTCCTTTGCAGGTTCATGTCAAGTCGATCGAGGATTTCGCGCAGCTGGGTTGTTTCGATGAGAACCAAGACAAGCAGCAGCCCACCAAAGCTTCTTCTACCCAGCAGCAACCCACTAAACCCTTTTCTACCCAGCCGCAACCCGCTAAAGCTTCTTCCACCCAGCTACCGGCCAGAGGGCACCAAGGCCTCATCATTCACATATCTACCTCTGACCAGGACGGCAAACAACGTACTGTGGCCAAGATCAACTTCCTCAGCCTCTCAGGTTTGTGTTGCGATCCTCTCCTGCGTGCACCTTGTCGAGCACAGCACTGGCTCGCTGACCCTTTTCTACCTCCGCCCGAGGGAGTATGGAGGGAGTATTTATATATTGCACTGTAAACTTGCAGTTGTCTTGTTTCAAAAAAAACTTGCAGTTGTGCAGACCTGTTGCCGAGGATCCGGTGGAGCGCGACGATGTGGTCCTCCTCCTGCTGCGAGAAGCAGCCGCGCTTGAGGTCGGGGCGGAGGTAGTAGATCCACCAAGGCAGCAGCTCTTGCCGCAGCAGCAGCCGACGCCGTGCCGGTTGATGCGCAGCCGACGACGAGGACGGCGGGGCGGCGGCGTCGGGAGAGGAGAGGGCGGCGTCGCGGGAGGCGGGGCGACGGACGGTGTCGGGATGGTGCGACGGCGGCGAGGCTTTCTGGGCTCTGGGGGAGAGGAGAGGGCGAGGGAGGGAGAGGGCGAGGGCGAGG
>NC_041382.1:747328344-747328839 GCF_002162155.2 Triticum dicoccoides | reverse complement strand
AGAGGGAAGGCGAGGAGAGGGCGAGGGAGGGAGAGGACGAGGGCGAGGGCGAGCAGTGGGTCGGGGCAGCGGCGGCGGCGGTGGTGGATCGAGAGGGAGAGGGAACTGGCGAGGGGGAGAGGGAAGGGGGGATCGGGCGAAGGGGGAGAGGGAAGGGGGATCGGGCACAATACTAATTGCGCACCTCACCGTGGTGCGCCATTAGTATTTTTTTTATTTCAACTCGAGCCAACAGGTTATGTACCACCAGAACTGATCCACATCAAGTCCCCTCTACTAGCTCGACTGGTCAGCAGCCAGTTCTCACACCAGGAGGTCCTGGGTTCGACTCCCAGGCTCCACAATTTTTTTTAGCATTTAAAAAGCTGTTTGATACTTATTTGTGTTTAAATATGTTCAAACCTGTTTAAATAATAACAGTAATATTTTTTTATAAGACAGTAGCATTTAAAAAGTTGTTTGATACTTATTTTTTTTATAAGACGGTGCACGGGG
>NC_041382.1:747301920-747328173 GCF_002162155.2 Triticum dicoccoides | reverse complement strand
GGTGCGCGGGGTGCGGGGGGTCGGCGGCGGCGGTTGAGTAGGGGAATCGAGGGTGCGGGGGGTCGGCGGCGGCGGCCGGTGGACTGGGGGGTGCTCGGCGGCGAGGGGGACCGGATCTGGCGAGGTGGGATAGCGATCGAGATGGAGGGGGATCGAGATCGAGTGTCCATGAAATTTAAAAATATTCATGATAGTTCAAAAAGTACCCATGAAATACAATCGAGAAATGAAGGCTACGATTTATATACAATCGATCTTAGCTAGCTATCTGTTCACAATCTTCTTGCCCTTCTTTTTCGCAAATGGAGTTCTTCTGTGGAACGGACGTCCTTTAGGTAGGGTGGTCCTGCTTCTTCTTGTGGTGTATGCTGCTACTTCATCATCGTCGTCATGTTCGATCCTCGGGTCGCCGTACTTGTCGAAGTCTTGCTCATTGGCTACTCCATCCATTCCGATGATCTTCCTTTTGCCTCTCCTCACGACAACACGACTGGGCTTTGGCGGGTCGGTAATGAAGAAGCATTGGTCCACTTGGGAAGCCAGTACCCATGGCTCATTTTTCGCGGTGATGTTTGCGCCCGCGGTCTTGGATTTGGCTTCGGGTATAACCATGGTGGTGAAATACCGATCTTCTTTTATGACGTTCTTGGCCCATATGACACGGAACATCGGGACCTTCTCTCTAGCGTAGCTCAACTCCCAGATCTCCTCGATCCTTCCGTAGTATCTGTCCTTGTCGTTACCGGTGTAGGATTCCATCGTTACCCCGGAGTTCTGATAACCATCTCTCTTCATGTCCTTGGCCTCGGTGTAGAATGTGTAGCCGTTGATATCGTACGCCTCATAGGTCATCAGGTTGTGCTCGGCGCCCTGTGACAAGGTGAATATGAGTTGTTCTTCCGCGGAAGAATCCTCATGTAAAGGGTACGACAGAAGCTTCTGCTTGAACCAACGCGTGAAACATGAGTTGTGCTCTTTGAGTATATCTCCGTTCGTCCTCTGTTGGCCTCGGTCATTGTACGTCTTCTTAATAAAGGTTTTGTGCTCTACCACCCAAGGATCGACCACGTCTATGTGTTGTAGCGCGACTAGGTTTGCTCTTTCAAAGTCGGCGAGTCGACCCTCGAAGTCGACATGCATTTCGCGGCGACCCTCACGGTGACCCCATCCAGCGAGCCTGCCGAGGTGCCTGTTGACAGGCAGACCAACGGGGTTCTCGATGCCTAGATAATTCGTGTAGTAGGAGATGCACTCTTCGGTCAGAAAGCCCCTGGCTATGCTTTCTTCTGGACGTGACATGTTGCAAACGTATCCTTTGATGACACCATTCATCCTTTCGAACGGCATCATGCTGTGCAGGAACGTCGGCCCGAGTTGGATGATATCCTTCCACTATATGGACCAGCAGATGCACCATAACATCGAAGAATGCGGGCGGGAAGTACATCTCAAGCTCGCATAGTATCACCACGATCTCTTCCTGTAGCCTTCTGAGTTGCCTCACGCCAATCGACTTCCGAGAGATGACGTCGAAGAAGTTGCATAGGCCAAATAGCGTTTCACGGACGTGCGCGTCCATGATCCCACGGATTGCAACTGGAAGTATCTGCGTCATCAGCACGTGACAGTCGTGAGACTTCATCCCGCTTAATTTCTGCTTCGCTGGGTCTAGGTATCTGCTTATCTTCCCCGCGTAACCGTAAGGAAGTTTTACTCCTAGGAGGCAGGTGAAAAACTGCTCGATCTCCTCCTGACTTAGAGTGAAGCACGCGGGAGGGTAGTCATTTCCGGTCTTCTTGGCCTTTTCGCCTTTGCGACGACTTTCTGTGTCCTGCTTCGCCTCATCATCATCATCATCATCATCATATATAGCGTGAAGCTCCTGCCTGATGCCCATTGATTTCAAGTCTGCCCTTGCTTTCGGCCCATCTTTGGTCCTCTCTGGCATGTTGAGCAGGGTACCAAGCAGACTCTCGCACACGTTCTTCGTGATATGCATGACATCAAGGCTGTGAGGCACACGGTGGATCTTCCAGTACGGCAATCCCAGAAAACAGACCTCGTTTTCCATACCTTCAGCAGCAGCTCTGGCGCCTTTCGCTTCTTTCCCGGCTCTGGCGCCTTTTGCTTCTTTCCCGGCAGTGGGCAGTCTTTCCAATTTTTCAACAGCTTGTTTATTTCCTCGCCGCTCCTCGTACACGGGCATTTTCGGGGTTCGGTTTCACCATCGAACAGATCCTTGCGTTTCCTCCACGGGTCATCGTCGCGAAGCCACCTTCGATGTCCCATGAACACGGTTTTCGAAGACCCGGGATCTCTATCTAGCTGGCGATACATTGTGTCATCCATGCACCTTACGCATCCAGAAAATTCGTGGACTACCTGCCCCGCAAGATATCCGTAACCGAGATAGTCGTGCACCGTCGTGAGCAGTGCGGCTCTCATAGGGAAATATTCTTTCTCTGCGGCGTCCCACGTATTGGCTGGCGTTTTCCACAGCGTGTCAATCTGCTCTTTCAGCAGCCCCAGATACAGATTGATGTCGTTCCCTGGTTGTTTCGGCCCTTCAATTAGCATACTCATGTGAATGTACTTCCTCTTCATGCACAACCAGGGGGGAAGGTTGTACATCTACACAAACACAGGCCAGGTGCTATGTGTGCTTCTCTGGCTGCCAAACGGATTGACTCCATCGGTGCTCGCGCCCAGCACGATGTTCCTTGGATCGTTCCCAAATTCTGGGTATTCGAAGTTCAACGCTTGCCACTGGCTCGCATCCTTAGGGTGACTCAACATCTTCTCTTTTTTATCTATCTCCGGATCATTTGCGTCATCTTCTCGCTTCTTCTCCTCCCTATCCGCGTGCCAACGCAGGAGCTTTGCTACCTTAGGATCCACGAAATACCGCTGCAGACGAGGAGTGATCGGAAAGTACCACACCACTTTTCGAGGAGCTTTCTTCCTCTTCTTGTATCGAGTGACACCGCACACTGGACATATGGTAGACTCCGCGTGCTCGTCCCGATAAATGATGCAATTGTTCATGCACACATGGTATTTCACGTGCGGTAAATCCAGAGGACACACGATTTTCTTTGTCTCCTCCAAACTGGTCGGGCACTTGTTCCCCTTGGGAAGACGTTCGTGCCAGAATGACATGTTCTCGTCGAAGCATGCGTCGGTCATTTTGTGTTTTACCTTCATCTCCAGAGCCATGAGCGTTACTTTCAGGCGGGTATCCTCGGGCCTGCATCCTTCATACAATGGAGTAACCGCGTCTAACTCAAGTTGATCCATCTTGGCTTTCTCTCGGGTGGCAGCTCTTGCGTTATCCGTCTGCTTGAGAAGCAGCTCTTGAATATGAGGGTCCTGCACCCAGCCCATCGATGGTCCAGCGTCGTCTGCTCCGCCGGCATCATCATCATGTCCTGCATCTTCTACATGATGACTGTGTATAGCATCACCGTCGTGATCATCTCCTGGGGATTCTTCGTCTTCTCGCCCCCCCGAGCCGTGGTGGTTGTCTTGCTGCCCTTCCTCATTTCTTGCCCGACCCCCATGGACGACTTCGTAGTCATCTTCATCACCTTGCCACCGATAGCCGTCCATGAAACCACGCAAGAGCAGGTGGTCCCGCACCTGCCCGGAATCCGGGTCCGCAATAAGGCTATTCAGCTTGCATCTTCGACACGGACATCTTATCTCCGTCTCGTTCTTTTGAAGCATCTCGGCCTTCGCGGACCTCAAAAACCTATTCACGATGCCTTCGGTCATCGTGCGGACCATGGTCGCCTGCGGGGTAGAGCAAAACGATATTTTAGAACCAAGAAAAAATTTGGCATGACTTTCCCTAAAAATAGGACCAAAAAGAATGCTTAATGCCAAAATTCTCGCCGAAACGGAAATGAATCAACATTCCGGCAAAATATTGGCAACTATCGCATTTCAAATACCGGTACACCTCCAAACACAAACACATATGCAACACCACAAACATACATAGATCTAGCTAGGCCATAAAAAGTGCATGTGCACATTGTTGTAGGGAGAACAACATAAATATAGCTTCCCCCTTTACTTACCTAGCAAAGCAAGGTAACTTAACCACTTAATTTGAATGAATCTATGGTGGAAATGAGGTGAAAAAGAGGAGGCACCCGAGACAAGGAGGAGGCAGTGGAGAGAATGAAGTGGGGAGAAAGTGAGTGTGGGAGGAGAGGCTGTCCAAAATATCTTGTTGCTGCCCATTTACTAATGGCGCACCAGCAACAAATGCGCCATTATTAATCCAGGTTACTAATGGCGCACCCCCTGGTGATGCGCCATTAGTAGTTTTGCAAAAAAAGGAATAAAAACAATAATAAAAAAATAACATTAGTGGCGCACCTTCTGGCTGGTGCGCCATTACGCCATTACTAGTTACAACTAGTAATGGCGCACCACCAGTGGATGCGCCATTAGTATGTTTGGACAGGCGCACTAGTTCAAATTTTTTTTTTGGTACTAATGGCGCACCGTGGGCAGGGTGCGCCATTAGTAGTTTCAACACTAATGGCGCATCAGAAGGTGGTGCGCCATTAGTATATACTAATGGCGCACCACGTGTCTGGTGCGCCATTAGTGTCATTTCCATCTATAGCCCTTTTCCTAGTAGTGAGCACCAGGACTTGAACCCTGATGAGTTGGGATGTCCTTCTAACCATCCAATGTGTGAAACTTGAAAAGGTTTGAGAATATCAAAAGTATGAAACAATTGCTTGGCTTGTCATCGGGGTTGTGCATGATGTAATACTTTGTGTGACGAAAATGGAGCCATTCTATATGATTTTGTAGGGATAACTTTCTTTGACCATATTATTTTGAGAAGACATGATTGCTTTATTAGTATGCTTGAAGTATTATTATTTTTATGTCAAATGATAGACTAGTGCTTTGAATCACTCGTGTCTTAATATTAATGCCATGATTAGATTATGTGATTAAGATTATGCTAGGTAGCATTTCACATAAAAAATTATCTTTTATCATTTACCTACTCGAGGACGAGCAGGAATTAAGTTTGGGGATGCTGATAGGTCTCCGTCGTATCTATTATTTTTTATTGTTTCATGCCAATATTCTAGAACTTCCATATACTTTTGGCAAATTTTTATATTATTTTTGGGACTAACATATTGATCTAGTGCCTATTGCCAGTTCCTGTTTGTTGGATATTTTTTGTTTCGCAGAATATCCATACCAAACAAAGTCCAAATGCGATAAAAACTTATGGAGATTTTTTTGGAATATATGTGATTTTTGGGAATGGGAATCAATGCGAGACGATGCCCGAGACGGCGGCAAGGAAGGGGGCGCGCTGGGCCCTTGTGGCCACCCCGTTAGGTGGTTGGTGCCCTTCTTCGGCCGCAAGAAGCTAACATCTGGATAAAAATCGTGTTAAAATTTCATCCCAATCGGAGTTATGGATCTCCAGGAATTTTAAAAACGGTGAAAGACCAAAATCTGGGGGCACAAAAACAAAAGGAAACATAGTGTAACGCCCACGATGCGGCTATATCTCCCACGTGTCGAGGCACGACTTAGAGGCATAACCGCATTGTGGTTTTGTCGCAACAAGGGTCATCTTCACACAATCCCATGTACAAGAACAAGGATAGATAAATAGTTGGCTTACAATCGCCACTTCACACAATGAACAAATAATTCATACATCATTCAAAGTACACACATAGTCCGACTACGGACAAATCCAAATGAAAAGAAGATAACCCCAATGCTAGATCCCCGATCGCCCCAACTGGGCACCGCTACTGATCATCCGGAAACAAAACATAGTAACGGCCAAGGTCCTCGTCGAACTCCCACTTCAGTTCGGTAGGATCGCTTGCACTGATATCATCGGCTACAACTTTTTTGGTAGTATATGTGAGTCATGAGGACTCAACAATCTCAAAACCCACGAGATCAAGACTATTTAAGCTTATGGGTAGGATGTGGTAATGAGGTGGAGTTGCAGCAAGCGCTAATAAAATATGGTGGCTAACATACGAGTACAAGAGTAAGATGAGAAACTATGCAATGGTCGTGAAGCTAGAAGTGATCATGAACTACTTACGTTCAAACATAACCCAATCGTGTTCACTTCCCGGACTCCGCCGAAAAGAGACCATCACGATTACACACGCGGTTGATGCATTTTCATTAAGTCAAGTGTCAAATTCTCTACAATCGGATATTAAAAAATTCCCATGTGCCACATAACCGTGGGCATGACTCTCGAAAGTTTAAAACCCAGCAGGGGTGTCCTAACTTAGCCCGTCACAAGCTCTCACGATCAACGAAGGATATTCCTTCTCCCGGAACAATCCGATCAGACTTGGAATCCCGGTTACAGGACATTTCGGCAATGGTAAAACAAGCCCAGCAAGACCTCCCTATGCACCGACCTAGCCTGATAGGAGGTGCGCGGTCTCATTCTCAGGGTACATCGGATGAGCGAAGCGTACAGGTATATACCAGATACCCCAAGTTGCCAAGGGGCGGCCCCGCACGGTGCTCTAGTTTGGACCAACACTCATGTGGAGCACTAGCCCGGGGGTTGATTAAGTCCACAGGGTCCGGAAAGTCCCTATGCACGTTTTATTAGGCAAATGGAAAACCAATGTTGGGCCTTGCTGGAGGAGTTTTATTCAAAGAAAACTGTCAAGGGGGTCCCTACTACCTCTTGAGCACTCCGTTGGTTTTCCCCGAAGAGGAAGGGATGATGCAGCAAAGTAGCGTAAGTATTTCCCTCAGTTTTTGAGAAGCAAGGTATCAATCCAGTAGGAGGCTACGCGTGAGTCCCTCGCACCTGCACCAAAACAAATAAATCCTCGCAACCAACGCAAATAGGGGTTGTCAATCCCTATAGGGCCACTTACGAGAGTGAGATCTGATAGATATGATAAGATAATATTTTTGGTATTTTTATGATAAAGATGCAAAGTAAAATAAAGGCAAAGTAAATAGCAAAGGAAATAACTAAGTAGTAGGAGATTAATATGATAAAGATAGACCCGGGGGCTGTAGGTTTCCCTAGTGGCTTCTCTCGAGAGCATAAGTATTCTACGGTGGGTGAACAAATTACTTTTGAGCAATTGACAGAATTGAGCATAGTTATGAGAATATCTAGGTATGATCATGTATATAGGCATCACGTCCGAGACAAGTAGACCGACTCCTGCCTGCATCTACTACTATTACTCCACTCATCGACCGCTATCCAGCATGCATCTAGAGTATTAAGTTAAAAACAGAGTAACGCCTTAAGCAAGATGACATGATGTAGAGGGATACACTCATGCAATATGAAGAAAACCCCATCTTGTTATCCTCGATGGCAACAATACAATACGTGCCTTGCTGCCCTTACTATCACCGTGAAAGGACACCGCAAGATTGAACCCAAAGCTAAGCACTTCTCCCATTGCAAGAAAGATCAATCTAGTAGGCGAAACCAAACTGATAATTCGAAGAGACTTGCAAAGATAGCCAATCATACATAAAAGAATTCAGAGAAGATTCAAACATTATTCATAGATAGACTTGATCATAAACCCACAATTCATCGGTGAGGGAGTCCTGGATTAGGGGGTGTTCGAGTAGCCGGACTATACCTTCAGCCGGACTCCAGGACTATGACGATACAAGATTGAAGACTTCGTCCCATGTCCGTAGGGGACTTTCCTTGGCGTGGAAGGCAAGCTTGGAGATGCAGATATTCAAGATCTCCTACCATTGTAACCGACTCTATGTAACCCTAACCCTATCCGGTGTCTATATAAACCGGAGGGTTGTAGTCCGTAGGACAGAATCAACTCCATACACAACAATCATACCATAGGCTAGCTTCTAGGGTTTAGCCTCCTTGATCTCGTGGTAGATCTACTCTTGTACTAACCATATAATTAATATTAATCAAGCAGGAGTAGGGTTTTACCTCCATCGAGAGGGCCCGAACCTGGGTAAAACAAAGTGTCCCCAGTCTCCTGTTACCATCCGTCCTAGACGCACAGTTCGGGACCCCCTACCCGAGATCCGCCGGTTTTGACACCGACATTGGTGCTTTCATTGAGAGTTCCTCTGTGCCGTCACAATCAGGAAGGATGCCTTCTCTCGTCTTCAAGGACGACGTCGTTGCTAAGGGATCCTTGGCTGTCGGCCAAACCCTCCGGCTAGGTGGTTTCCTCATGACCGCCTGTTCAGCTGTTGCGCCGACGATGACCTCTCGGGTCATCAAAAGCAACCTACACGTCAGCTCGGAGCTCGTCGAGCAGTTAGATCCAATGGAGCTCTCTTCCGTAAACGAGCTCTTGGATCGCATCGCCGCCCTGGGGGTCGCTACGGATTACGACCAGGATGGGCTTAAACCCGATCTAAGAGAAATTAACTCTCCCCAAGTCACTCACCACGTTGCCGTGATAGAGGCGCAGTGCAGCGACCCTTCATCTATTCTAAGGACTAGTTACGTTCGAATTCCCGATCCCTCCAAGCCGGATACCCGCGGAGGGGAGGATGTAACTCAAGACCTGAGCTTAGGATCAGGCAACGGGCCGGATTCGTTGGATAACGTCCAGGAATCCGAACTTCAGAGTTTGGAAACTCTTCGGCCTCTGAATCTTGGATTGGGTGTAGTTTAAGATTCAACGACACCCGCCCACCCGAACATAAGCGATCTCTCCCAAGTCAGGCAAAGGCCCGACAAAACAGTACATCATTACTGGGCCAGATTCCTCCTGGTTATGAACAGGATAAAGGATTGCCGCGAGGGAGACGCAATATCACTCTTCTGCAGTAATTGCACGGACGAGGGAATCCTTAATGCCATAAGTCATCGTGATATTACACGCTTCGTTGACTTGGCATCCATAGTACAAAAGTACTGTGCGATGGGAAGTGCCTAGAAAACCGAAACAAAATTTTGGGATAATCCGGCCTTGAATAATAATCCCGTCCGAACTAAGAGGGTGCATCATCATAAGACACCCGAAATAAATAGCAAAAAGCCAAAGCCCTTTACAGGGCATGGAACCGTACTGGAAAGGTGGCTTGATGGACCCTGTAGAATTCACAGTACAGAGGATGCCACACCAACTCACAGCCTTAGAGCATGTTGGATACTCCGGCAGGTAGCCAAAATTGGCGAGGACCTCTTAAATCGGGAGGCCGCAGAAAGCCAGCCCGAGGACACCAGTACCGTTCTCACAGTCTTCGAGACTTTCGCATCAAACAATATGCGAAAAAGAACACTCCGCAACCTCGCCGAAGTCTATCAAGTTGCAACAATAAATCCATGGAGCGACACTGCCATTACTTTCAATGCAAGTGATGAACCTAGATTCCGAACAGCCCGAGCACCAGCCGCGTTGGTCCTAAGTCCCATAGTGGACGGCTTTCGCCTTACCAAGGTGCTCATGGATGGAGGCAGTGGACTGAACCTCATTTATGAGTAGACCCTTCAAAAAATGGAAATAGACTGGAACCACATCGAGCGAAGCAGGACAACCTTTAGAGGAATAATCCCCAGTCGGGAAGCGCGCTGCACGGGAAAAATCACACTACATGTGGTGTTCGGCACGCCGGATAATTACAGGTCCGAAGAAGTCACATTTCAGGTGGCCCCATTCAAAAGCGGACATCACGCCTTACTAGGGCGGGAAGCATTCACAATCTTCCAAGCAATACCCCATTACGGGTACGTGAAGCTCAAGATGCCCAGGCCGAATGGAATTATCACTCTAGCTAGTGATCTGGACATAGCACTCCGCGCCGAAAACAAGACGGCCACATTAGCCCTTGAGGCACTATCCGAAGCCTTAGCGGCCGAGGAACTGACGGCGCTGCGCTCCACGGTTAACAGGGATGATGTGATACTCGACAAAAGATCTAAATCCACATCCTTCAAGCCAGCCGACGAAATAATCAAATTCCAGGTCCATCCAACGGACCCCAATAAAATAGCTTCCATCGGGGCACGACTGAACCCCGATGTAGATGCCGCACTGCGAGAATTCCTACGAGAAAATTGGGAAATTTTCGCCTGGCACCCTTCATACATGCAAGGGATCCCACACAGGCTGGCCGAACACAGCCTAAATATCCTAAAAGGATTTAAACCGGTCAAACAAGCCCTTCGGCGTTTTTCCGAACCCAAGAGACAGGCTATGGGAGAAGAGCTAGCCAAGCTATTGGAGGCCGGATTCATTAGAGACATAAAACATCCGGACTGGCTAGCAAACCTGGTGATGGTACCAAAGAAGGACAAATCCTGGCGCCCGTGTGTCAATTTTAAAGACCTTAACAAGGCTTGCCCGAAGGATCCCTTCCCCCTCCCCCGTATCGATCAAATTATCGATGCCACCGCAGGACACGACTCGTTGTGTTTCCTCGACGCATACTCCGGTTACCATCAAATCAAGGTGGCAGAATCAGACCAAGCTGCAACAGCATTCATCACACCATACGGCCCATTCTGCTTCAACACAATGCCCTTCGGGCTAAAAAACGCCGGCGCAACATATCAGCGCATGATCCAGACATGTCTAGCAAATCAGATCGGCAAAACAGTGGAGGCATACGTGGATGATGTGGTCATCAAATCAAGACATGTCGAATCTCTAGTAGACGACTTGAGGCTCACATTCGATAACCTCCGAAAATACGACATCAAGCACAACCCGGAAAAATGCATCTTCGGCGTTCCAGCCGGAAAGCTCTTGGGCTTCATTGTATCTGGTAGAGGAATTGAAGCAAATCCAGCCAAGATCCGAGCTTTGTCACAATTGGATATCCCAAAGGACCTCAAACAAATACAAAAATTAACCGGATGCGTGGCGGCTCTAAGCCGCTTCATCTCCCGCTTGGGAGAAAAGGCACTGCCCCTTTATCGCCTACTCCGGCGCACCGAACACTTCGAGTGGACGGATGCCTCCACGGCCGGACTCGATGAAACAAAAGCCATATTGGCAACAAACCCAGTCCTGGCCGCGCCTAACACCGGCGAACCAATGCTATTGTACATTGCAGCAACACATCAAGTTGTCAGCGCAGTGCTCGTTGTCGAGCGGGAAACGGACGGACACAAATTCCCCCTTCAAAGGCCGGTCTACTACATGTCCACTGTCCTTACTCCATGCAAATCATGGTACCCGCATTATCAAAAAATTGCATACACGGTATTCATGGCATCCCGAAAGCTACGACACTACTTTCAAGAGTGTTCCATAACAGTAGCCTCGGAAGTACCACTTAACGATATTATCAACAACCGCGATGCAACGGGCCGGATTGCAAAATGGGCCATCAAGCTCCTCCCATTCGATATAACCTATAAGCCACGGCGAGCTATGAAATCGCAAGTTTTGGCCGACTTCGTCGCAGAATGGACGGAGGCCGAACTCCCTAAAGAGTACGGCACATACTCAAACTGGATCATGCATTTCGACGGCTCCAAAATGTTGGCCGGACTGGGGGCTAGCATCGTTTTGACATCCCCAATAGGAGACACAGTCCAGTATGTACTCCAAATTATGTACACGGACTCCAACAACGCAGCCGAATACGAGGCCCTTCTACATGGCCTCCGGATGGCAGTATCCATGGGCATTCAACGCCTAGAGGTACGCGGGGATTCGAACCTCGCGATATCCCAAATAAATGGCGACTTCGACGCCAAGGACCCAAAAATGGCAGCTTACCGCAACGCCGTCCTAAAAATGTCAGCTCAGTTCGAAGGGCTGGAGTTTCACCATATAGCCCGAGAAAACAATCAAGCAGCGGACGTCCTGGCACGCATCGGAGCAAAACGCGATGCAGTCCCCCCCAACATCTTTTTAGAAAGATTGTTCAAACCATCCGTAGCATGGGAGGGGGAACCCGCAAATAACAGCCCGAACCCAGCCGCACCACTTAACGCCGAACAGTCTGACACAATTGGAGGCTCTGCCAATGAAATTACACCTTCAGCCAACGTAACAATGGCGATCATCGCCCTGTGGACAGAACCATTCCTAGCCTACCTTACTAGGCAGGAACTCCCGGAGGATCAAAACAAGGCCCGCTGCATCGTGCGGCGATCTAAAGCCTACAGAGTCCATGAGGGAGAGCTTTATAAGAAAAGCACTACCGGAGTCCTTCAAAGGTGCATCTCCGAAGAGGAAGGGCGGAACCTTCTGGCCGAAATTCACGCCGGACTCGATGGTCACCACACCACTGCTCGGTCCCTTGTTAGCAAGGCTTTCCGTACAGGCTTTTATTGGACGACGGCCCGGGCAGACGCTCAGGACTTAGTCCAACGATGCGCTGGTTGCCAACTTTTTGCCAACCAAAGCCATATGCCACCCACCGCACTCCAAACTATACCAATCACCTGGCCTTTTGCGGTCTGGGGGCTTGAGATGGTCGGACCTCTTAAAGGCAGGACCGATAGAAAGAAATACTTACTGGTCATGGTGGATAAATTCACCAAATGGATAGAAGCCAAGCCTGTTAAAACGGCCGAATCCGGACCGGTGATAGACTTCATATCCGGGGTTGTACACCGTTATGGCGTCCCCCACAGCATCATAACTGATAACGACACGAACTTTACCGCAGACGAGGTAAAACTCTGGTGCAAAAACATGGGCATCAAGCTCGATTATGCTTCCATCTATCACCCACAAACCAACGGCCAGGTCGATCGTGCAAACGGTCTTATTATGTCCCTTAAGGAATCTAATACGCACTGGGTAGAGGAGCTCGACTCCGTACTCTGGGGACTGCGGACCACGCCAAATCGCACCACCGGATACACACCATTTTTTATGGTGTACGGCGCAGAGGCAGTTATGCCCTGCGATATAATTCATGACTCACCTAGAGTGCGCATGTACGAAGAAAGAGAAGCCGAGCTCGATCGGCAGGACAACTTGGATGCCTTGGAGGAGGAGCGTGACATGGCAAAAGCTCGTTCCGCATTTTATCAACAGCAGGCCCGAAGATATCAAAGCAGAGAAGTACGGGCCAAAAACTACAATGTTGGCGAACTCATTCTACGCCTGCCGGATAAGAAAAAGGACAAACTCAAGCCCAAGTGGGAAGGTCCATTTATAATCGACCAAGTCCTGACTGGCGGGGCATACCGCCTGCGAGATGCGTCGGATAACCGACTCGAGCCGAACCCGTGGAACGCCACCCGTCTCCGAAGATTCTATGCCTAGCGCCGGACTCTGTGTTCGTCTCCTTCCTCTGTCCATTTTTTGTATTTTTCTGTCTTACATTTCTCTCCTTCCCCTATTTTCTTTTACAGCCCGTAAATGCTTATCTAATGCCGCGCCACTCGCGCTCATTAAACCTGGGGGCTTCTTTAACAGAAGCTTATTTATACGGGCTTCATGCCCAACGCATGTGTCAAACTTCCGCATGTACCTTTTTCTTCACCATTATATGCATCGATATGACTTAAGTTTTGGCCAAGCTGGGTTGCCTGGCTCCTGTGCTTACCCCTACGTTCGCGATTGTTCGGCTAGGAGGTAAAGGGAGCACCTCTGTGATTGTTACTGCCGGGTCAGCCGGATGTGTACCTCAGACTGGGTGAAGCCGAAAGCTAGCGTTCTTAAGGGAATATTGGGTCGGTGAGACAAAAGATGATCTTTTTACCCATTTTATGCGCCCCCAGATGCCTTTTTCTGCGTCCTTTTACGCAGTCCGGACATGCACTTTAGGGCATGCCTCCCAGCGAAAGGAACCCCTAACGGAACTATTCTCTCTGGAAGATGTTTCTTACTAACCATGTAATATAACATAACTAGTTGGGCACTTGTCTGATAAAGCACTATTGACCCCTATGCCTGGTCTCCACGCATACCACGGTTCTTATATAACCGCTATGGTATTCGGACACACTCCGGACCGTCAGGTCCCGAGGTTGAAGCGGAAAGGTCGGCAATGACAAACGATCTACAATCCGACTAGAAGGCATTACACATGTCAATTCAAAATTACATAGTCATTCTGACTGATTGTATTCCTCTTCTATACCATCTAACAGGCTGTCTAATTTACAGTCCTGCTGGGAATACTTCGCGGCCAACTCTACTTGGCCGTATACTAAGCTCACAGGGATCTCCTTCCCGTCAGGCCCCACTGGTCCAACCTCAGCCATGTGGTTTGGGTCAGACTTCGTAAAACGGGTCTTCACCATGGCCCAGGCTTCCCGAGCGCCTTGTCGGCAGGCCGATATCTTCCACAAACAGAAGCGTCGTCGAGCTCCCTTCAGCTTCTCTGCAAGCTCTCCAAGGCCCTCGGGCACGGAGTGGGCAGGCCATAAGGCTTGGGCAACGCCTCGCACCACCTACCGAACTCGCTCGTGCAGTTGCATGAGTTTGGGAAGAAGGTCACCCGTAGAACCGGGAATCTCCTCTGCAGGACGACCCGTGAGCATACCTACAGACATTACTCTGTTAGTCGACTTCCTCGCCGAACTTTTTTTTCAAAGTTCGTTCAAGAACTTACTAAAAATGTCACGTCGAAGCCGCTGATTCTCCTTCGTGGAGTCCAAAATCTGGCCACGAACATCTTTAAGTTCGACGTCCAGCTTGGTGTTGGCATCCTGAACATCATTCTTCTCTCGCCTCACCCTCGTCAACATACTCTCACCGGCCTTTAGCTGGTGTAAGAGTTGTTGCTTGTCCGGATCAAGTCCGGCGCCATCTGCAATTTGATTTGTCAGATTTACGCCCACACCGCACAATACTAATCTTTCAAAGTGTATTCTACCTGAGGGGGTCCCTTTGGGCTCCCCTGTTGCGGCTAGTGCGGCCTCTAGTTGGGCCTTGCACTTTTCCAGCTCCTGGGATAGTATAGCATTCTTCTCTGTAAGAACCTGCATATTAAATGATCCTTAAATCAGTTGCTCTAACTGTTTCAAGTCTCGGGGGCTACTGACATATATATATAATTAACCAAAATTTTCTTACCCGTATGTCTTTCACATAATGCTCCGTGGCTCTGGCTAAACCATTTTGAGCGGCACGGAGGTACGCATCTCCCGAATTAAAGGCATCTAAAGCCTCTCGGGAGAAACAAGTGTCGCGTAGAATTGTCCGGCGACGCCTGTGGTTCATGGCACTCTCCACTTCTGAATTTGTGGCGGACAGCCTTTCCGCATCCTCTGTCGGAGGAACGTCCGGTGCGCGCCTTGTACTCGCCTCCGCTTCCTGGACAGACGTTGGAGCCTGGTTGGTGGAGGCGCGATTGGCAACCTCTCCGGATGTAGTCCGACGAGGTCTCTTCGTCCTGAAGATAGCACGAGCGTTAATGTGCCCTGATAGAATAACTCCAGGAAATCAGAGGGTGCATTATACCTTTGCGCCGGCATTTCAGTCCGGACTTCATTCCTTTTCGCCCTACGGGGCTCTGTGGCCCCTCTTTGGCTGGCCGCCGTAGGTTCGGCTTCCTGCCTCGGAAATCTCCCCTGCAAAACACGGTTGACGTCAGAAACACCGAAATGCGCAAGAGTGGAATCCCTCTCAAGGGAATGAGACTCCGGTTTCCGTCACCTGGGAGGCCGGGATTAACCCTGGGTAATCAGCCGTGATGGCTCCAAGGTATTGTCCTTGCTTAGCTGATAAAACACCCCGTCGATAAGCTCCACCGATATGTCCGGATCATCTTCGAAGTCCAGATCGAGGGACCGTTCTCGGTCCTTGGGCTGTGGAGGGCAGCTGCTTATATTCTTTACCTCCTGTCGCAATTCCTGTAGTGAAGTCGTTAGACTACCTATCTAACCACGGGAGTATTAAACAGACGGGCAAGCGCAATTGTTCACTTACCCAACTCGGAGGATTGTACATACTAAATCCGGCTTGCGGGTTGACACGGAGGAATTCCTCCTTTTTGCCCTTGTACAGAGAGGATAAGA
This sequence comes from Triticum dicoccoides, assembly GCF_002162155.2. NCBI lineage: Eukaryota > Viridiplantae > Streptophyta > Magnoliopsida > Poales > Poaceae > Triticum > Triticum dicoccoides. The sequence goes on along the minus strand of NC_041382.1, from coordinate 747,312,233 downwards.
TCTTTTCGAGAGCAGCGGCTGAGTCCGGCCCTTTACGACCGTAACGGGTGGCGTCATCGTCCCCGTTGAATTCCCACATTGGGTGGCCTCTATATTGAAGTGGCTGCACCCCCCGCATAATGCATGCTGCCATGACTCCAATCATGGTTAGTCCGGAATGAGCCAACAATCTTATTCGGCCCATCAGGTAAAGGACGTCTCTGTCGCTTTCTCTCTGAGAGCTCCGTGCACGCCAGCTCAAGCGCTTCTTCAATGGAGCACTGTTGAACTCAGGGAGACCGACCCGGATAGGGTCTAGTAGCGGGACGTCATCTATATAAAACCATTTCAAGGTCCAGTCCTCAGATGCTTCCTTTGGGGTTCCGGATAGGTATCCGGTCCCGGCGATGCGCCATACTTCGGCTCCACCCACTTGGTATATGGACCCCTTTTGAGAACGGGGCACCAGGCAGAATAACCTTTTCCATAGCGCGAAATGAGCCTCAATGCCTAAAAATAACTCGCAAAGGGCGACGAAACCCGCAATATGCAATAGGGAGGTGGGCGTGAGACTGTGCGGCTGGAGGCCGTAGAACTCCAGAAGCCCGCGGAGAAATGGATGAATTGGGAATCCCAGTCCCCTTATTAGATAGGGGACGAGGCACACCCGCTCTCCTTTAGAGGGATTGGGGGTGCTCTCTGCTTGCTCTCCACCGTTATAGGTGGCGAGTCCAGCTCAGACCGGGACCATATAGGCCTGAGGGAGAAATCCCTTGGCCTGAAGCGACACTAGCTCGCTGTGCAGGATGGAGCACCTCTCCCAGTCTCCAGGTTTAGGGCTGGAAGGGCGAGAGGAGGAGCTGGGACGACTGGCCATGTTGAATGGACCTTTGCTGGAAGCGCTCTAATGATAACTCGCGGAAGGGAAGAGATGTGGTTTGGACCTAAATCCCCATCCCGTTAAATAGGCGGCTCATTTATACGGCCAGGGGTGTAGGTGTAAAAAAACGCCCTAGCTTTTCGCATTCGTTTGACACGTGGAAGACGGCCATTATTGGACGTGGAAGCCGAGGAGCGCTACATTACAAAAATCGGACATTATTCCTACAAGTACACAAGATTTGGAGAAGAACCCGCCTTGCAATGCCGAACAATCTGCGCACCGGACTCGTCGTCATTGAAGCCTGGTTCGGGGGCTACTGAGGGAGTCCTGGATTAGGGGGTTTTCGGGTAGCCGGACTATACCTTCAGCCGGACTCCAGGACTATGAAGATACAAGATTGAAGACTTCGTCCCGTGTCCGGAGGGGACTTTCCTTGGCATGGAAGGCAAGCTTGGCGATGCGGATATTCAAGATCTCCTACCATTGTAACCGACTCTATTTAACCCTAACCCTATCCGGTGTCTATATAAACCGGAGGGTTGTAGTCCGTAGGACAGATTCAACTCCATACACAACAATCATACCATAGGCTAGCTTCTAGGGTTTAGCCTCCTTGATCTTGTGGTAGATGTACTCTTGTACTACCCATATCATCAATATTAATCAAGCAGGAGTAGGGTTTTACCTCCATCGAGAGGGCCTGAACCTGGGTAAAACAAAGTGTCCCCAGTCTCCTGTTACCATTCGGCCTAGACGCACAGTTCGGGACCCCCTACCCAAGATCCGCCGATTTTGACACCGACAATCAGTCTCAACAAACACACCGCAAAAAGAAGAGTACATCGAATAGATCTCCACAAGAGAGGGGGAGAACATTGTATTGAGATCCAAAAAATAGAGAAGAAGCCATCTAGCTACTAACTATGGACCCGTAGGTCTGAGGTAAACTACTCACACTTCATCGGAGAGGCTATGGTGTTGATGTAGAAGCCCTCCGTGATCGATGCCCCCTCCGGTGGAGCTCCGGAATAGGCCCCAAGATGGGATCTCGTGGATACAGAAAGTTACGGCGGTGGAATTAGGGTTTTGGCTTCGTATCTGATCGTTTGGGAGTACGTAGGTATATATCGGAGGAAGGAGTACGTCGGTGGAGCAACAGAGGGCCCACGAGGTTGGAGGGCGCGCCCCCCTACCTCGTGCCCTCCTGTTTTCTTTCTTGATGTAGGGTCCAAGTCTCTCGGATCATAATCTTCCTAAAAATCACGTTCCTGAAGGTTTCACTCCGTTTGATATTCCTTTTCTTTGAACCCCTAAAACTGGCAAAAAACAGCAATTCTGGGCTGGGCCTCCGGTTAATAGGTTTGTCCCAAAAATAATATAAAAGTGGATAATAAAGCCCAATAATGTCCAAAACAGTAGATAATATAGCATGGAGCAATCAAAAATTATAGATACGTTGAAGACGTATCAGTCCCATAATCCCAACCGCAAGGAACGAAAAATCAAGGAACATAACACCGGTATGACGGAAACTAGGGAGGCAAGAGTGGAACAAAACACCAAGCAAAAGGCCAAGCCTTCCACCCTTTACCAAATATAGAGATGCATTAATTAAAATAAGAGATATTGTGATATCCCAACACAATCATGTTCCAACATGGAGCAATCTTCAATTTTACCTGCAACTAACAATGCTATAAGAGGGGCTGAGCAAAGCGGTAACATAGCCAAACAACGGTTTGCTAGGAAGGTGGGTTAGGGGCTTGACATGGCAATATGGGAGGCATGATAACCAAGTGGTAGGTAGCACGACATAGCGATAGAACGAACAACTAGAAAGCAAAGATAGTAGTGATATCGATGGTAATGGTCATCTTTCCTGAAATCCCGCTAGGAAGAAGACCAAATCCATGAAGAAGACAAACGGACATAGTCGAACGAATCCTCACAACTCTGGAGCGAAACTGAAGCTAATGAGAGAAGCAAACTGGAGAAGCAAACAACATGGTAAACAACCATCTCATAAACATGGCATGATGCACAATCAACTATGATGCATGTCCGGTTTAATGAGTCATGGCATGGCAAAGTGCAACAAACAACACTACAAGTTAAGTGGAGCTCAATATGCAACTTGTTGCATATTGACGAAACACCACATTCGAATTATTTAGTTCGCTCTCGTTTATGTACCCAGCAATATTAAATATTCTTAAACATGGAAAGGGGTGAAGTATATGAAAACTACCTATCTAGGCAAGTTTAAATGAGGCCGGAACAACAAACAACAATTCTGGAAAATCCCCATGTACATATTTTGAATTTGCTACTATTCTGCCCTAAACCATATTTTAAAGTTGATAAACAGTAAAACAAAGTGCACCAAGTTAATCTATGCATTATTCCACCCCATTTACATATAAAGTTTATTAAATTCGGAGCTACAGTTAACTAGTTATGAAATAAATCAATTTAACATGACATTTATGCAAATTCAAACAAACAACAAGTTTAACATTTTAAACATGGATGCAAGCAACATATTATGAAACTAAATGAAATTCTAAGCATTATATATATGCAGTTTTTACATATGATGCATAGTTTGTGAGATATTAAATGCATGAACATGAGGGACTTTTCTGTAAAACAGACGTGCTCTAGATAGTTAGCACAATCGCAGACAGGGAAAAACACGCACTGGGCTGAATCTGGCTAACCCAGCAGTGCACAGGAGGGGTTTGGGTGGCTGCTCACCACTGGGCCTCTCAGGCCAGCCGATGCTGGGCTTGGGGCGTGCGAGAGGAGGCGTGGTAGGCCAGTGACTCGAGCAAGGAAGAGGCCGGCTACGGCTGGCGACGCGGGCCCCACGTAGAAGGTTGAAGCGGTCAATGGGAGCAGGCGGGATCGAGCGGTGCTCGATGCAGAGACGATGCAGCGGCTGCTGCTCTTTGTAGGGTAAGCAGAGGCTGGCGACAGTGGACTTGGCGAAGGGCGGCGTGACGGGAAGCAGGGGAGCAAGTCGGGGAGGCACTGGTGGTCGAGGCCGTCAGCGAGATGGGTCGTGCTACGGCAGGGAGAGATGACATCGCCATGGCGGCGGCCATGACACTGGGCTCCTGTGAAGGTTCCAGAAAGAGTGAGAGAGGTCAAATGGGAGGGGAAAACAGGAGGAGGAGAGCATGCGGGAGGAGATGAGGTGGTGCTGGTCACCTGCGGGTCGCCGACGAGTTCTGGTCGAGGGGATGCAGCTAGGGATTGGGACTTGCTGCTGCTTGGGTGGTCGGCGGCCATCATCGCGAGGACGACGAGTAACGCTGGCAAGCTTGCTCCAGGATGCGGCAGATCTGCGAGAGGAGATGGGCACGCGAGGGAGGGGAGCTCGGCCGTAGGAGAGGTCCGGCAGGGCAGTTCGTGGAGGAGGGCACACGCATGGCTGAAGCCCCGGTGAAGCAGAGGAGCGGGGACGAGGAGGAACATGGGAAGGCTTCAGGAGAAGGTGAGGTGGTCGAGGTCGAGGCCGTAATGGATCTTCAGGTTCGGGCGTCCATGGAGGTTTCCTGTACAGAGAGAGTCGAGAGGGAGTTGAGTGATAACCCAGAAGTATAGGGGATCACAACAGTTGATTATTCAACCCAAATTTATTGATTCGACACAGGGGAGCCAAAGAATATTCTCAAGTATTAGCAGCTGAGTTGTCAATTGAACCACACCTGGATAACTTAATATCTGCAGCAAAGTATTTAGTAGCAAAGTAGTATGGAAGTAACGGTAACAGTGGCAAAGGTAATAGTAGGAGTATTGTAGTGATTGTAAAAGTGGCAACGGAAAAGTAACTAAGGAAATAACAATATGTGAAAATCTCGTAGGCATTGGATCAGTGATGGATAATTATGTCGGCTGCGGTTCATCATGTAACAATTATAACATAGGGTGACACATAACTAGCTCCAGTTCATCAATGTAATGTAGGCATGTATTCCAAATATAGTCATATGTGCTTATGGAAAAGAACTTGCATGGCATCTTTTGTCCTACCCTCCCGTGGCAGCGGGGTCCTAGTGGAAACTAAGGGATATTAAGGCCTCCTTTTAGTAGAGTACCGGACCAAAGCATTAACACATAGTGAATACATGAACTCCTCAAACTACGGTCTTCACCGGGAGTGGTCCCGATTATTGTCACTTCTGGGTTGCCGGATCATAACACATAGTAGGTGACTAATGACATGCAAGATAGGATCAAGAACTCACATATATTCATGAAAACATAATAGGTTCAGATCTGAAATCATGGCACTCGGGCCCTAGTGACAAGCATTAAGCATAGCAAACTCATAACAACATCAATCTTAGAACATAGTGGATACTAGGGATCAAACCCTAACAAAACTAACTCAATTACATGATAAATCTCATCCAAACCATCACCGTCCAGCAAGCCTATGATGGAATTATTCACGCACGACGGTGAGCATCATGAAATTGGTGATGGAGGATGGTTGATGATGACGACGGCGACGGATTTCCCTCTTCGGAGCCCCGAACGGAATCCAGACCAACCCTCTCGAGAGAGATTAGGGCTTGGCAGCAGCTCCGTATCGTAAAACGCGATGAATCCTTCTCTCTGATGTTTTTCTCCCCGAACGTGAATATATAGAGTTGGAGTTGAGGTCGATGGAGCACCAGGGGGCCCACGACATAGGGGGCGCGCCTAGGGGGGTAGGCGCACCCCCACCCTCGTGGACAGGTGTGGCCCCCTGGCCTTGATTCTTTCGCCAGTATTTTTTATTAATTCCAAAATAATTCTCAGTTGATTTTCAGGTCATTCTGAGAACTTTTATTTCTGGACAAAGATAACACCGTCGCAATTCTGCTGAAAACAACGTCAGTCCGGGTTAGTTCCATTCAAGTCACGCAAGTCTGAGTCCAAAACAAGGGAAAAAGTGTTTGGAAAAGTAGATACGACGGAGACATATCAACTCCCCCAAGCTTAAACCTTTGCTTGTCCTCAAGCAATTCAGTTGACAAACTGAAAGTGATAAAGAAAAACTTTTACAAACTATGTTTGCTCTTGTTGTTGTAAATATGTAAAGCCTGCTTTCAAGTTTTTAGCAAAGATTATGAACTAACCATATTCACAATAACACTTAGGTCTCATGTTTACTCATATCAATGGCATAATCAACTAGCGAGCAATAAAAGAAAATCTCGGATGACAACACTTTCTCAAAACAATCATAATATGACATAACAAGATGGTATCTCGCTAACCCTTTCTGAGACCGCAAAACATAAATGCAGAGCACCTTTAAAGATCAATGACCGACTAGACTTTGTAATTCATGGTAAAAGAGATCCAGTCACAGTCATACTCAATATAAATTAATAGTAATGGATGCAAATGACAGCGGTGCTCTCCAGCTGGTGCTTTTTAATAAGGGGGTGATGACTTGACATAAAAGTAAATAGATAGACCCTTCGCAGAGGGAATCAGGGATTTGTAGAGGTGCCAGAGCTTGATTTTGAAATAAAGATAAATAATATTTTGAGTGGTATACTTTCATTGTCAACATAACAATCGAGAGATCTCGATATCTTCCATGCTACACACATTATAGGCAGTTCCCAAGCAGAATGGTAAAGTTTATACTCCCCCTCCACCAAACAACATCAATCCATGGCTTGTCTGAAACAACGGGTGCCTCCAACTAACAAAAATCCTGGGGGAGTTTTGCTTGCAATTATTTTGATTTAATTTGCTTAAAGCATGGGACTGGGCATCCCGATGACCAGCCATTTTCTCATGAGTGAGAAGCGGAGTCCACTCGTCTTGAGAATAACCCGCCTAGCATGCAAGATATAGACAACCCTAGTTGATACATGCGCTATTCGAGCATACAAAACAAAATTTCATTTGAAGGTTTAGAGTATGGCACATACAAATTTACTTGGAACGACAGGTAGATACCGCAGATAGGAAGGTATGGTGGACTCATATGGAATAACTTTGGGGTTTAAGTGATTGGATTCACAAGCAGTATTCCCGCTTAGTACAAGTGAAGGCTAGAAAAAGACTGGGAAGCGACCAACTAGAGAGCGACAACAGTTATGAACATGCATTAAAATTAATGAACATGCAGTGCAAGCATGAGTAGGATATAATCCCCCATGAACATAAACATCGTGGAGGCTATGTTAATTTTGTATCAACTGCATTTGTGAACATGTGCCAAGTCAAGTCACTCAAATCATTCAAAGGAGGATACCACCCTACCATACCACATCACAACCATTTTAATAGCATGTTGGCACGCAAGGTAATCCATTATAAAATCCTAGCTAATTAAGCATGGCATAAGCAACTATAATCTCTAATTGTCATTGCAAACATGTTTATTCATAATAGGCTGAATCAGGAACGATGAACTAATCATATTTACAAAAACAAGAGAGGTCGAGTTCATTGCAGCTTCTCTAATCTCAATTAGTCCATCATATATCATCATTATTGCCTTTCACTCTCACGACCGAACGGTGTGGATAATAATAATAGTGCACGTGAATTGGACTAAGATGGAATCTGCAAGCATTCAATAAACAGGAGAAGACAAGGCAATATGGGCTCTTGGTTAAATCAACAATAGTGCATATAAGAGCCACTTCAACAATTTCATCAGGGTCTTCTCCTATTGACCCCCAAAGAAAAGAAATAAAATAAAACTATTTACACGGGAAAGCTCCCAACAAGCAAAAGAAGAATGGGAAATCTTTTTGGGTTTTCTTTTTAATTACTACTACAAGCATGAAAAGTAAACTAGCTAAAAGCTACAACTAATTTTTTTTTGTTTTTCTTAAGGCTTTTCAAACACACACATGAATAAAGCAAGAAAAGAGAATAAACTAGCATGGATAGTACAATGAAAGAGTATGAGCACCGACAACTGGAATGAGTGTGTGAACATGAATGTAATGTCGGTGAGAAATACGTACTCCCCCAAGCTTAGGCTTTTGGACTAAGTGGGTCTATGCCCATGGCTGACCTGGTGGATATCCAAAGTTGTAACTGGGTCATACTGAGATGCAGCATCGGGATGCCACTGGTTGGCGATCTCCTTCGGATCCCACTGATAAACAGACTGACAGTGTGGATCATGTGGTGGTTCCGGCTCTGGTTCTGGAGCTGGTGCTTGGCTCCGATAGGCATGGATGGCCTCCGGCAGAACACGGTACTTGCCTGAATATAAGTTAAACAAAGAAGGAGTAGGCAAATTAATAGTTTCAAAGTAATCTTTATCAAATATTAGTCTATAGTTAAGCATCTTTTTCTTATTCTTAACAATAAAATCATGTGCTACCATACTCTTATAGTCTAGAAAAACAGGAGGCAACAAAATTTCTTCTTTCTCATAATGCCTAATAGGTATGTTAAAGTGTGCAGCGTGGCGTGAGGCGAAGATACCTCCCAAGATGGGGCCCTTCGTACGGTTCAGATTTAACCGCTTTGCCACAATAGTACCCAAACTAAATGTGTTATCACAGAACAAGGCATGGCACAAAATAACGATGTGAGGGGCACTAAGGTTTCCATAGTTTCCGCGGCCAATTAAACATCTACTAGCAAATATTGCAAAGTAACGTATAACAGGAAAGTGTATGCTAGTAATTCTTGCATCGGAAACCTTCCTCGTTTCCCCTACAAAAATTGTATCAATGAACCCTTCCACATCGTTACGATGTGGTTCCTCTACGCCGCCTGTGAAGGGCAACTTGCAAACCGCACAAAAATCATAGAGGGACATCTCTTTATACTCATCATATAAATAAAAATCCACCGAAGGTGGTGACCTCCTGAAATGAAAATTTTGCACAAAGATATTAGTGAGTAAGAGATACTGTTCGCGTTGGTCATGGAGGAAGTCGGTCAAGCCTGCATTCTCGGCCAATTCATAGAAATCATCATAAATCCCAGCTGCTTTCAAGAACTCATCACAAGGACATTCACATGGCCGAACCTCCATGGTGGGAGGGATATTATATTTTGGCCTCTTATCTTCTTCACTTTGCTTTTCCATCGAGTTTCCTCTTGAAGAACCCCTCAAAAATCTCTTCATCATTTTCTAAAAATTTCTAAAAGTTTTAGTAACTTCAAATAAAAGTGAACCAAACTCAACAAAATTGATAGCAACTACTCCCTCAAGTGCCTAGAGACTATATCATGCATTAGAACTACTTTGGACCAAATAAATTTGACATGCAAGCTCAAGAATAGGGTTACCTAAGCAGCAAAAATTTGCAATAAATAAAGCACTAGAACAAAAACTAATTGGATCATTGGAGGAGTCACATACCAAAGAACAATCCCCAAAGCAGTTTTATGAGTGGAGCTTTGAACAAGGAGATCGAAAATTGCAGAAAGATGAGCTAGAACTCGTGCTTGAGCTGGTTGGTGATTTTTTTGGGAGGAAGAAGTGTGTGGGTGCTGGAATAAGTGGAGGAGGCCACCGGGGGCCCACGAGGCAGGGGGCACACCCTGGACCCTCGTGGCCAGGTGCTTTCTCCCCCTGATGTGTTCTCAGTGCCAGATATTCTCTAATATTCCAGAAAAAAATCATATTCAATTTCGGGGCATTTGGAGAACTTTTATTTTCGGGGTATTTTTTATTGCACAGGTAAATCAGAAAACTGACAGAAAATACTATTTTGCTTTATTTGATCTAAATAACAGAAAGTAAAAGGAGGGTATAGAGAGTTGTGCTTTCTAACTTCATCCATCTCATGCTCATCGAAAGGAATCCACTAACAAGGTTGATCAGGTCTTGTTAACAAACTCATTCCGAATCGCTTGAAACCAAAGAATTTTCGAATATCACTAGCTTACCTCAACGGGGATATGCACGTCCCCAATAATAAGAATATCACTTCTTAGAAGAACTAGGTGCATCAACATACTACAAAAAAAGACACATCCATGACATTTTAGGCCGAACGAATTTTTTTTCTGTCATACATATGACACTTCTATGACGATAATTGTGATAAAACCCGGTATCATCATAGATGTGATGGGCTCCTACTTCTATGACAAAAAATCATGACAGAAAATGGGCTTTTCGTCCTAGGCGGGCCGGAGACGCAGCTGCATGACATTCTTTGGGCCGTCCATGACGGAAAAAACCGTGGTAGAAGTGAGGGGGAGGAAAATTTTGGGGAGTTCCCGGTTACGGTGGGAGGTCGGGGGCCGAGCGATGCGCGTTTCTCTCATACACGTACGCGCGTGTGTGCGAGGCGTTGGCTCTAACTGAACCCGAGCGAGGCATTGGGCTCTAGCCGAACCCGGGCGATGGCACTGTAGGCTACGCGTTACTGAACCCGAGCGATCGATCGATGGATGTTAACTGAACCCGATCGAGCGATTCCTTCGCTACTGATCCTAACTGAAGCCGATCGAT
>NC_041382.1:747213409-747301455 GCF_002162155.2 Triticum dicoccoides | reverse complement strand
GTTTTGCGGTACGCCACATCCCTCCCGATCAACAGGACCCCCATTTCGACCATAGGAGGTCCGTTTCGTCCGTTTTGCGATACGCCACACCCCTCCCGATCAACAGGACCCCCGTTTCGACCATAGGAGGTCCGTTCCTCCGTTTTGCGGTACGCCAGACCCCTCCCGATAAACAGGACCCCATTCCGAACGTAGGAGGTCCGTTTCCTCCGTTGTGCGATACGCCAGGCCTTGTTTCCATCGTCTGTTCCGTCCAAGCCCTCCCGATGAACACGACCACACATTCCGTTCCGACCCAGCCGGTTGGCTCCCACGCGTTCTGTTGCCTCCTGATGAACATGACGCATTCCGTTGCCTCCCCATGAGCACAACGCATTCCGTTGCCTCCCCATGAACACGACGATGACACTGTTTCTCCGTTCCAACCCATCCATGTACACGGGCCCTGGCCGTACGTATGCGCGAGTAGGCATTCGAGACCCCACCCGTGTGTACACATACATGGCTGTATTTTCTTTCTTGCACCCTGGCCGCTGTACGTACGTGTACAAGCTACGTGCGCGCCTCTACTACGACACGTACGCGCCTCTACTACGACTCGTGCGCGCCTCTACATCCACCAGTATATATGTACGTACACGTTTGCGACCAGAATGACAACGCTACGTATGCTTCGACCAGGTGGGTCCCGACTGTCAGGCACTTCCCTGCCTGCGAAGATGTAGCTAGTGGGTCCCAGCAGTCAGGGGGGCGAATCATTTTTTTTGCCCGGACGCACTTCCTTGCGTGCGAAGATGTAGCTGGTGGGTCCCAACAGTCAGGGGGAAACGGTTTTTTTCGTGAAATACAGTGGCCCATCCGGTGGGTCCCAGCTGTCAGTTGGAGGAATCATTATTTTCTGCTTAATAAGGAGGCACTTCCTTGCTGCGGCCGTGGACCCAGCTGTCAGCCTCTCCACATACAGTCCACGTCCGATGGAAGTCGTTCCTTAACCACGTTGACCATGCCGCGCCGAGAGCACCAGGGCGGTGGACGATGGCGAGGCCTAGGAAGGGGACGACGGGGAGCCGGGGAAGACGTGGTAGTGGAAGCCCGCGTGGAGAGGAGTACGAGGGTTCACTGGTTCGGCTGCGGTGTGAGGCTGCCGTCGCCGCAAGGCCTGGCCAGTGGTGGGAATAGTAGGGGGCGGTGAGGCCTCCGCGGCAGCACAGCCGGCCACGGGAGGCAGGAGCACGCGGCACGATCGGTGCTGCTATGGGCGGCTGGAGCAAGAAGACCAGAGGTTGAAGAAGCACTACGGCCATTGGATGGACATCGTACGGTCACTGGAGCTAGAATCGTTTATATTGACTAAGTTGACAAAGCCCTCCATCCCCGTCAACTTAGTAGGCCCACATGTCAGCCTCCCACCAAGGTGGGTCCCAGCTAGCAGGGGGGTATTCATTTTTTGTGCGTAATAAGGAGGCACTTCTGGTGGGTCCGAGCTGAAAGCAGGGGGAACGTTTTTTTCGTGAAATACGGTGGCTGTCGTGGGTTTGCCATGACAGATGTCCTTGTGAAAGGACTTAGTTGTGGAGCCATCGCTACGGTTTAGCTTTAAGGGGTTAAACCGGACAAGAGGACATGGGGAATTTTATACTAGTTCGGCCCCTTCGAGGAAGGTAAAAGCCTACGTCTAGTTGTGATTGGTATTGCTAGGGTTTCGAAGGCCAGGGAGAGAATCCGCTTTGTCTAGCTCTCGAGTTGTTGTCTGTCCCTAAACCGTTGTTGGGTCGTCCCTTTATATACATAGGTTGACACCCACCGGTTTATAGAGTCCCGAAGCCAGATCATAAACGTATCCAGTTCGGTCTCTATCCTTCCTATCTTACAAATTACATGACTAAGCCGGTTTATATTTACAGGCTTTAACCCGCCTTCGAGCCTTGGGCCTCCATGAAGCGCCATCATCCTTGCATCTTTATGGGCTTCTAATCTTCAAGGAGTCAACCCGGCTACACAATGTCGGTTTACCTCCAGTAGTAATATCCCCAACATTAGGCCCCAAATTGGTTTGAACTCGTTCATGTCAATCTTCTATAAATAGAAAAATTCTTCCCTCATTTCTTCACCTCGATCTTGTAAACCGCCGTGACGTCATACTTCAAGATTATGATAAACCATCCTGACGTCATCCATCCGTTGATGTCGAAGATTACCTTCATTTAATATGTCTTCAGCCATCGAGGCGACACCCTTATTAACTTATCCATTTTTGGGCTCCTCGATTCCCGCACTTGCCATTTCATCTCTTCGCCTTATAAATAGGGACAGCGGACCCCTTTTCTTTTCTTTCCGCTACCCATTCATCTATTCTTCTTCCTCTTGACGACCTCGCACCCGAGCGCCGCCGTCATCTTCGAACTCCACCTCTGCTTCACCGTTAGCCGCTGCATCAACCTGTTCGCACCAGAGTTCCACAACGCCCTTCCGCTTCTTCCGCCGTCGCAGTAAGTCTTTTCCCCTTTCATTCTTAGATCCATTAGGGTTTCCTTGTTCTTCGCTGTTCTTGAGGTTCATCAGAGCTTTTAGTGTTGTTCTTTCATGGCCTTTAGGTGAATACTTCATATCTGACGTACTCCTTGCCGTAGCTAACCTTCCCTTGTCACCACAAACCCTTATGCGCAAAGAACTGATCTAGTCCTTCATAAGTTGCTTCGGTTCTGCACCCCTTCTAGATCCAGTTATTTTTACTTTTCTGTCTTATCTTAGATCCAAAAATTTCATATGTCACTGTGAGATCTGTTTCTATGTCACTGTGCGATCTGTTTCTATGTCCCTGTGAGATCTGTTTCTCCTTGCACCAACATAGGCGGTTTAACCTTGTATAAGCAGTCTATGCCATTAGCCCTCTGATAAACCGGAGGAGCATTTTACCTTCATAATTATGCTCCGGTTTAACAGTGTCTGAGTAATCCTGTCCTAGTATTACCTTTTCCCCTTATTGCATTAGTCTCCGGTTTACACCATTTCACATATCAGTATGTTTCTTACTCCCTTGTATCTTGCATATAATCATGCGTAATTTATAAACTGGTCTTTCATTTTCAGCTTGTTTGTTTCACAATGGCCAAACAATTCACTGCCTGCAACTGGGCTCGTTCCCGGGTTATTGAGACTCAGTTGAATGAGATGGTTAGCATCGGCTCCCTGCCTAAGAAAACTGTAATCAAATGGAGAGTTCCAGGAACAGAAAATCCTCCAACCCCAAGGCAGGGCGAGGTGGTGGTCTTTGTTGACCATATAGGCCGTGGCTTCAAACTGCCAGGGTCAAAGTTTTATCGAGATGTGCTTGCCAGCTTCCAACTTCATCCGCAAGATATTGGTCCCAACTCGGTTTCCAATTTATGCAACTTCCAGGTCTTCTGTGAAGTATATTTACAAGAAGAACCATCTGCAGAACTGTTCCGGGATTTCTTTCACTTAAACCGGCGCACAGAGTTTGTAAATGGCCCGAACACAGAACTTGGTGGTGTCTCGATTCATAAACGGAAAGAAGTTGAATTTCCTCATGCCAGACATCGTAGTCACCCAAAGGAATGGAATCAAACTTGGTTTTATTGCAGAGACACTTCGCCTGAAGATGAAAATCCCCTCCCCGGCTTTCGTGATCATAGACTATCCAATACTCACCACATGCCACAATGCCTGAGCTCTTCAGAAAGGGCGAAATATGCTCCTCAACTCCCCGAACTCTGGGCCTTTATGGCAAACGGTTTAACAGGCATGGATTTTGTGCGCTGTTGGATATCCTGGAGTATCTTGCCGCTAAGCCGGCGTCCCGGTTTAATGTGTGAATATACCGGTGAGGTTGATGACCCTCAATGCCATTGCAATATCCAATTATCCGAGGAAGAAGTCACTGAAGGTGTAAAGAAGATCCTGAATGAGTCGGAACTGATCTGTAGTCAAACCGGTCTGAGTCCCTTCTATGCCAAGAACAAACCGCCTGCTGTAAGCATTATACTTCCTCTTCATCTCTAATATCTTTAACTTATGCAACCTGTAACCCTTCTTCTTTATATGTAGGGTGATGACCCCTTCTGGAAATGGAAAACCGTAGAGAAAGCGGCAAAGCCGACTGGAGACAAAGTGGTCAAGCCATCCCGCCCAAAGACCAAAGCCGTAAAACGGACGTCAAAACGGAAAACGGCTGACTGGATTAATATGGAGCTTGATGATGATACTGATGATCCAGAAGTTGAGGTAGAACTTGACTCACTTGGCTCTCTTTTCATGCATCTCATTAACAATGATCTTCCTCAGGAGGACGTAGAAGCTAGTCAAGATGATAACGTGGAGGTAATTGCCCTTTCCTCCGGTTCAGACTCTATGCCAACACAAAAAACTCGCCAAGCAGTCCGGAAAGTAAGCTTTTCTCATCCTCTTGCTCACTTGGATCCAACATTTATTTTGAAGACTCAGCAGCATGAAGCTCGCCAGACAACCCGGCACAGTGGCCAACAGGTCATTTCAGCCGGTTTACCTGATACTCCGGTTTGAAAGCGCCGGTCTGAGGTCTCTCCTACTTCTGACCATTCTTACCCCAAGGCAGGTTATTTCAGACAGCCTCTTAATCCGTCCGATTCAAATTATCAGGTGACACCTCCTTCATCTTCTGGTGAATCGACAGCAACTCAACCCCCCCCCTTTGAAAACTGTGGCCAGGTGAGTTGTAAAAACCTTTCCTTTTCAATGTGCCATAAATCCTTTGAATAGGACGTTAATCCTCTTTTATTCTGTTTGCAGGGTCAAAGCCAGACCCAGCAAGAAAGCTTGGGTCACCAATCCGCCAGAAGACCCTGTCGTCGAAGAAGAAGAACCAAGAGGTGAACCGGAACAGACTGGTGAACCGGAAGGCCCTCATCCTGAAGCTACTTTTGATGATCCACCCCTTGAAGGCCAACATACCGATGAACCAACAGATGCTGAGCCTGCCGCACCCGATACTGAATCGACAGAACCAAACCGAGCTAGTCCGGTGAAAGACACTGAAATTCCAGTATCATCAACTAAAAATCCTGAAGGCCAAGGTGATGATGTTATTATTATTGGAATGGGCCACAGCTCTCCTGGCCATCCCGTCATTTTGGCTCAGCACAGTGCCAAAGAAGAGCAAGCTACCCAGGATAAAGGTAAATGGAGCAGCGACTTATCAAGCTATGCTCATCTTACCGCTGATGAGCTTCATTCTGGCCTCTTGAACCGTCTGCACTCAAACCGGGATTATGAAGCCGGTTTGGTGAACTTGATGAAAGAGCGATATCAGGTAAATTCCTCTCCCTTTGTATATTGATTTATAGCTGAAACACTATCCCAAGTAGCTCCCAAGGGTCATTTTATGATTGTTAATCACAAACCGGGTCTTTGTAACACTTTAAGCATCTCATCATTGGTCCTTGCAATGGCAGGTCGCTAATAATGGATAAGACTCATGTTGAAAAAAAAATTAGATAACTTTCTGTAGCATAGCCCCCAAAGGCCGGTTTAACTTGGCAAGTTAATCCGGTTTTTAATCCACACATCCGTTTGAGAACGGACGCACATTAGCCCCCAAGTGTCAAGGATAATGCTTGCATTGTTCTGGAGACTTGTATAAAGTGTAGTACTTGAGAGCAAATAGGCATTAGCCCCCAAGTATGAAGTGCATAACTTTGTTATACGCTTTGTACTTTAGCACATATATATGCTGTTTGTTTAACATACCTTCAACGTGGCAGACTGAACTGAGAAGCAAAGATGCCCAAAATTCTGACTTGCAAGAGAATGTGAAGTCACAACAAGCCAAGGCTGCAAAAGCCAAAGAGGAGCTGACACAGGCCCTGGCCGTAATGGAAAAGCTGAAAGAATCCTTCAACCAAGAGCGTGCTGAATGGGAAACCGAGAAATCCGGTTTAACCAAAAGAGCTATAGACGCCGAGGCAGCCCTGAAGCCAGTGGTTGAAGAACTAGCCGGTTTGAAACACCAAATCAATGCTATGACCTCTGCTATCTTTGGTAAGTGTTTGCTTATGTGTGTTGCGCCAGTTGATGAATCTTATAACTGACCAAAATGTTGATAAAATCTTTGGCAAGAACTCGGATCACTCATCTTGGTACAGATATGCGGATGAAGCTCAAAGCGGCATATACATTGGTTGAACAGGTATACTCTGGGTCTCAATGGGTTATTAGCACGGCAGCTTATAACAAACCGGCTCCAACTTTGATTAAGGAAACCCTTGAGAAGCTGGGCATGTTACCAGCCCATATTGCCGAGTTGAAGAGAGCAGCTGCTAGAGCAGGAGCTTTAACCGCCCTTATTCGAGCTAAAGACTGGATTCCAGACCTTGAAGCGGAGGATATCATTAAAGGATACCCAGGCGTTAAAGAAGACGGTTCAAACATCAACAATGATGATCTTTGGCGGCTGACCAAACAGATGCGGCCAATAGCCAGCAAGTTGGCTGATGATACCGATTTGTCCCATTTTCAACCGTTTTATGATGCAGAAGGGAAAAGACAGCCGGCTGACATCCATGAAGTCGAAGAACTTGTGCCTCCGATTCGTAAGCACACTTACGCCCCTGATATTAACCCTTCCAATCTTATCCATGAGGAAGCAGTGTTCCAAGCGTTAACTGGAATCGATTGGTCAACGGCTGATTTCCAGCGTCTGGGGAGGGATGAAGAAGTGCCTACACCAACTAACCCTCAACCGTCAAACCGTCGCGATGAAGAGTCCTGATCCGGTCGCCAGTTTATATGGCTACTGTGAAAAACAATGATACTATTTGAGCCGCTTTGAAGCTTCATGTAATAGGATAACTGAAACTCCTTTATTTGCCGTGCCATCGAGCATGTTTCGTAATACTTTGTGACAATCTGTGCCGCCCTTTGGGATATATTTATGCATAACCCATGATGAATTGCGTTCCGGGTACAACAACTTAAAAGTATCTAGCGGTTTACCGCTAGACGTGTCATTATGTCCAAGAAGTATATAGTACCTAGATGAATAATCAAGTGTTTGTACAAAAAGTAATGTACAGAACATATCTCATTGGTTGACGAAACATGTATACCGAAAAGGTGTTAATACCAATCCGGAACGTTGATAACTCCATCTTCATAATGCCGGTCTATATATTAAACCGGACCAGGATAACCACAAGATTTTGTTTATAACACATGCGATTTAGTCAAACCAGACCGGGTCAATGAACACAGGTTTATAATTGATCATGTGCCCGCAACTTGCAGTTGAGAAGCAAGCTGGGTCAAGGACGCCGGTTTACCAAAAAATACTTATGATTTTCAACAAACAAAATTCAAACAGGAAAATATGCAAGGCTTTTTACGAGCTGCCAGGCTCCAAATCGAGGCTTTTCATGGGCTGCCAGGCCTCTGAGTTAAACCATTTAACAAAGCCTTTTAAGATGGGACTCCAATTAACCAATCATCGTTTTAACTGTGACAAGTTCAAGGTCTGTAAAAGATTGACTTGTCAAACGTTCGATGGGTCATACCAGGATTACCTGGACAGGAGTGGCTTACTTGATGAAGGCAGGTTAACCCGGGTTTTTATGTGAATACACCAGGCTTCCAAGCCATGGCTTGATAGCCAATTACGAGGGTCCTTTCAAACTCTTTGTTGCTTTGCAAAAAGAGCCCCCAAGTAACTTTGTGAGCGATGCTCAGTGTGTGCCCATGTTTGAGTCTGTACTGTGTACAACACTCTCTTTGGCTCCACAAATTTTCCCCTTTGTGGCTTAAATGCCTATCAAGAGGTGTAGCTATGGTGTGAGGACAACCAAGCCCCCTAGTGATATCCCTTCGTGGTTTAAAAACCGATTAAGAGGTGTAGCTGTAGTTCAAATATGACCAAGCCCCCTAGTGATTTTCTTTATATCTATGCAGCTGCTAAAGCCGGATTAACAAAAACCCCACTTTGTCAGTTAACTTGTAAAAGCACACACAGGATATAAAAAGAACAGATACCCGCTTATAACGGAGGCTCCGGTTTATTATATGATATATACACTGTCATAAATATGTACAGATGAGGAGCCTATGGCTTCAAGTATAGTAAGGCCGAAGGAGAGCTATGTTCCATGGCCGCTTGGTCTCCTCCTCCGATTGACGTGAGTCTTCATGCTCTCGAACATCAATGAGGTAGTAGGATCCATTGTGCAGATTTTTGCTGACCACAAAGGGTCCTTCCCAATGTGGGGATAACTTGTGCATATCAGTCTGATCCTGGATGAGCCGGAGCACCAAATCACCTTCTTGAAAGGTTCTGGTTTTAACCTGGTGGCTGTGATAACGTCAGAGATCTTGTTGATAAATCGCCGATCGTGCTGCTGCAAGATCACGCTCTTCATCCAACAGGTCCAGTGAATCCTGACGTGCCTTCTCATTATCAGCTTCAACATAAGCTGCCACACGGGGGGAATCATGACGGATGTCACTAGGAAGAACCGCCTCCGCTCCATAGACCATGAAGAAAGGTGTGTAACCTGTAGACCTATTGGGTGTGGTGTTGATGCTCCATAACACAGAAGGTAGCTCCTCAACCCAACAACTCGGCGTCCGCTTTAAGGGAACCATAAGACTTGGTTTGATACCCCGTAGAATTTCTTGGTTTGCCCTTTCTGCTTGACCATTAGATTGGGGGTGAGCCACTGACGCTAGATCAAGCCGGATGTGCTCACGTTGACAGAATTCTTCCATCTCCCCTTTTGACAGATTAGTACCATTATCTGTTATAATGATGTGTGGAAAACCAAACTGGAATATCACTTTCTTGATGAATTGAACCGCCGTGGCTGCATCACACTTGTTGACTGGCTCTGCCTCCACCCATTTAGTGAATTTATCAACTGCTACTAACAGGTGGGTCTTTTTGTCCTTAGAACGCTTGAAGGGTCCAACCATATCAAGCCCCCAAGTTGCAAACGGCCACGTAATTGGAATCATTCACAACTCTTGAGCTGGAGCGTGCGCACAACGGGCAAATTTTTGACATCCATCACATCTCTTGACTAAATCCTCCGCATTAGCATGCGCCGTCAACCAGTAAAAACCATGGCGAAAAGCTTTGGCAACCAACGACATTGAACCGGCGTGGCGACTGCAATCCCCTTCATGGATTTCTCGCCAAATCTCACAACCTTCTTGAGGAGAATCACAGCGCTGAATTGCTCCTGAAACACTGTAACAATG
The DNA here is from genome assembly GCF_002162155.2 of Triticum dicoccoides. Taxonomy (NCBI): domain Eukaryota; kingdom Viridiplantae; phylum Streptophyta; class Magnoliopsida; order Poales; family Poaceae; genus Triticum; species Triticum dicoccoides. Next base: position 747,292,212 of record NC_041382.1, on the reverse strand, counting down.
TAACTCCCCGTTGATTATGGTCATGGACTTGGAACACCGGATTATCTGTCGAGCCAATGTTTCATCGTCTGGTAACTCGCCTCGGTTCATGTAAGACAAATATGGGATCGTCCAATCCGGTATGGCATGCAGAGCTGCCACCAACTGAGCCTCTGGATCAGGAATAGCCAAATCTTCTTCAGTTGGCACTTTGACTGACGGATTATGCAACACATCAAGAAAGACATTGGGCGGGACCGGCTTACGCTGGGAACCAAGATGACTTAAAGCGTCCGCCGCTTCATCTTCCGCCGGTCTATATGGTCCACCTGATAACCTTTAAAGTGACCAGCCACTTCGTCCACCTCTCGCCGATATGCAGCCATGAGTGGATCCTTAGAATCCCAAGTGCCAGACACCTGCTGAGCCACTAGATCTGAATCGCCGAGGCACTTAACCCGGCTCAAATTCATCTCCTTAGCCATCTGAAGACCGTGGAGCAAAGCCTCATATTCAGCCGCATTGTTAGTATAAGGGAACATTAAACGGAGGACATAACAAAGCTTGTCACCTCGTGGGGAAGTTAGTATGACTCCAGCCCCCGAGCCCTCCAACTGTCTGGATCCATCAAAATGAATAATCCAGTATGTATTATCTGGTTTCTCTTCAGGTGCCTGTAACTCAGTCCAATCATTGATGAAATCCATGAGTGCCTGGGATTTGATCGCTGTGCGGGGTATACATTTGAGCCCATGAGGTACAAGCTCAATAGCCTACTTGGCAATCCGGCTAGTTGCTTATCTGTTTTGAATGATGTCGCCCAGAGGTGCTGAACTGATCACTGTGATAGGGTGGCCCTAAAAATAATGTTTAAGCTTCCGGCTCGCCATAAACACCCCATACACCAGCTTCTGCCAATGTGGATACCTCTACTTTGACTCAATGAGCACCTCGCTGATATAATAAACCGGCCGTTGAACCAGATATTCCTTGCCAAGCTCCTTGCGCTCTACCACAATGGCTACGCTAACAGCCCGGGCATTAGCAGCCACATATAATAATAATGGCTCTTTATCGATCGGCGCTGCAAGCACGGGCGGTTCAGCTAGCTGCCTCTCCAGATCCTCAAACACCTTATCAGCCGTCTCGCTCTAGACAAAGCTATCTGTTTTCTTGAGCATCTGATATAAAGGGATGGCCTTCTCTCCAAGGCGACTGATAAACCGGCTCAAGGCTGTAATTCGGCCGGCCAGATGTTGAACATCGTTAATACACGCCGGTTTAGCCAAGGATGTAATTGCTGCAATCTTTTCCGGATTAGCCTCAATGCCTCTGTTTGATACCAGAAAGCCTAAGAGCTTGCCTGCCGGGACACCAAAGACACACTTCTCTGGATTGAGCATCATCTTGTAAACCGGGAGATTGTCAAAGGTTTCTCGTAGATCATCTATCAATGTCTCCTCCTTTCTGGAGTTGACCACAATATCATCCACATATGCATGAACATTGCGCCCAATTTGTTTATGAAGGCAATTCTGAACACATCGCTGGCAAGTTGCCTGGGCACTCTTGAGTCCAAAAGGCATGGAAACATAGCAGAAGGCTCGAAAGGGAGTTATGAAAGCTATCTTCTCCTGGTCCTTAACCGCCATTTTGATCTGATGATAACCAGAGTAGGCATCCAGAAAACACAAACGGTCAAAACCTGCCGTAGCATCAATTATCTGATCAATGCGAGGGAGAGCAAAGGGGTCTGCAGGGCAAGCCTTGTTTAAATCTATGTAGTCCACACACATGCGCCAAGTGCCGTTTTTCTTAAGAACCAGCACCAGATTAGCTAACCACTCTGGATGAAAAACTTCGACAATAAACCCTGCAGCCAACAGACGGGCTACCTCTTCACCTATAGCCTTGCGTCTCTCTTCATTGAAACTACGGAGGAACTGCCGGACCGGTTTAAACTTAGGATCAATGTTGAGTGTGTGCTCAGCGAGTTCCCTCGGTACACCTGACATGTCAGAAGGTTTCCATGCAAAGATGTCCCGATTCTCACGGATGAACTCGATGAGCGCGCTTTCTTATTTGGGATCCAGGTTAGCGCTGATGCTGAACTGTTTGGATGAATCGCCAGGAACAACGTCAACCATCTTAGTGTCTGTAGCCGATTTGAACTTCAACGCTGGATCATGTTCTATAGTTGGCTTTTTCAAAGAGGTCATGTCTGCCGGATCAACTTGCTCCTTATAGAATTTCAACTCCTCCATGGCAAAAACCGACTCAGCATAAGCCGCATCACCTTCTTCACACTCCAAAGCAATCTTTCTACTTCCATGTATTGTGATAGTCCCTTTATGACCTGGCATTTTAAGCTGTAGATAAACATAACATGGCCTTGCCATAAACTTAGCATAAGACGGCCGCCCAAACAAGGCGTGGTACGGACTTTTGATCTTTACCACCTCAATGTCAATGTTTCTGACCTTGAATCATAGTCATCTCCAAAAGCTACCTCCAAAGCTATCTTGCCAACAGGATATGCAGACTTACCAGGCACCACACCATGAAAGACCGTATTTGACGGTTTAAGATCCTTATCTGTCAACCCCATACGGCGGAATGTATCATAATACAAAATATTGATACTATTTCCCCCATCCATGAGCACTTTAGTGAACTTGTATGCCCCAACTTGAGGGGCTACCAATAGGGCCAAGTGACCTGGATTATCAACCCGGGGTGGGTGATCATCTCTACTCCACAAAATAGGTTGCTCAGACCAGCGTAAATACTGAGGTACTGCCGGCTCAACAGAGTTTACTGCCCTTTTGTGAAGCTTCTGATCACGTTTGCACAAACTAGTAGTGAAGACATGATATTGCCCGCTGTTCAGCTGTTTTGGATTGCTCTGATAACCCGACTGCTGCTGCTGCTGATGATTCCCCTGATGGCTGTAACCTCCCTGGTTGCCTTGGTGCCCTTGATTGACATGTCCAGTTTGCTTGCCTTGAAACCCTGAACCGGAACCACCACCTCTGTAACCCAGCCCGTGGAAACCTCCTCCTGAACCGCCGGGCGGGCCGTTGTCATATTGGAACATATTGGAATTCTTGAAATCCCGCATGATATAACAGTCCTTCCAAAGATGTGATGGCGGCTTCTCCTTCGATCCATGCTTTGGACAAGGCTGATTTAATAAGTGCTCCAAATTGGGGCCTGAACCTCCACCCCTCTAGGGCTGCTTGCCCTTACTACGCTGGCTATTCTCCTGCGCGTTGGTATTCGCAACAAAGTCCAATCTACTGTCGGCCTTACACTTACCACCATTTCCATGGCCTGCCGGATTATGCTGTTGACCCTTGGCATTACCATTCTTCTTACCTTTCTCCGGTATGTCCTCCTCTGAATCCGGATCCTTGGTTTTATCTGAATCGGCGTATTTAACCAAAGCGGCCATGAGTGTTGACATATCATTGCAGGGACATTTGAGCCTTCCCAATTTCTGTTTTAGCGGGTTGAAACGACAATTGCCCTCTAATGTTAACACTGCAGTGTCTGCATTGATACGATCTGATGAATGCAAAATTGCTGAGACCTGTTTGACCCAATGGGCCGTGGACTCCCGTTCCTCTTGGACACAAGCGGCCAGATGCACGATTGACATCGGCTGCTTACACGTATCCTTGAAGTTCTGGATAAACCGGTGCTTCAATTCAACCCATGATCCAATAGAGTTGGTCGACAAGCTCTTCAACCAAGTGCGAGTTGTTCCTTCCAACATCATGGAGAAATATTTAGCACACACTGCCTCATCCACATCTAAAATCTCCATTGCCATCTCATAGCTCTCCACCCACGCTTCTGGTTGCAAATCGGCGGTGTAATTTGGTACCTTACGAGGTCCCTTGAAATCCTTGGGCAGTCTCATATTACGCAAAGCGGGGGTTAGACATGGCACCCCTAAGGAACTGAACATCACTCCTGGCTCCACGGAGGCCGTGGGGTGAACCGGAGTATGTTGTTGTGCTACGTGTCGAGCCGCCAACTCGGCCTCCCGACGTGCGCGGCCATGGTCCACAACATCTTGCGCATTAGCGCCTCCCCTGGCCGGGTTGTTCCCTCGTGGTGAATTTTGGCGACGTGCACTACTGGACACGGCCGGTTCGTCCTCCACGTGTCTGCTATAGCTTCGCCTTAGACGGGGAGTGGAATGAATCCTCTCACGACTATGTGAATACGCCTGCTATTGATTTAGTGCTGTTTGAAGGAGATCCCTGGCCCGACGTGCTTCCACTACAACTGGTGACTTGCCGTCGGTTGGGAGGGCCGCCAGGCATGAAGCGATGGCCACAATGTTGTCCAACAGGTTGGAATAATGCCTGGGCGGTCTTGGTACATACTGTGGCACAATGTTGTTCTGGCGAGGCGGGTCCGCCGTGCGCGGTTGAACCGGTGCTCCTGTTCCTGGCGCCCCCGCCCGATTTAGTGTGGGTTGGCTACCAGCTCCTGCTCCTGGTGTGTTGAAGAGATTCTGCGGCTCATAAACCGATGGGAGACGTGATCGATACCTTCTTCTCATGACTTCCTCTGAAGCATTTTGATCCAGTCTAATACGGCAGGCCTATGCTTCCAATTTAGTCCGCTCTGTAGCCATCCTAGTATTCTCTGTTGCCAGGTCCGCTTTAGCCTGGGCTATCTGATCTTTTACGTTTGCAATCTCCGCATTGTGCTGATCCCTGGCTGCTGCATCCACCTCTGCGGCCATCAACGTTGCCAAAGCGTCGAACAAATCAGACAGGACTTGGGCCGAAGGCGGCGCCGAGCTTCCTGCCCCTACTGGTGTGGCCGTTTGTTGAACCAGAGAGCATTGCTACGACGGTAGATGAATGAGGTGCCGATTGTGTGCCGGCCATGAAGATGGCGGCCCGGTTTGGTAGATCGGGGTATCCGGAATACTGTTGCCCTCGGATCCTCCATCAATCCGGCCGTCCTGCAACTGGTAAAGTGATTCGGTCTCTCTAGAAGACTTATCATCAGAACAGACCACGGTCTCTCCATCGGACACCGATCCATCCTCGTACCTCGATCCATGGAAGACACCCACGAAAACATGCCTTGCCTCGGGCTGAACCGGCGAAGGACTTGCACACCAAGCCGTTTCGATGATGTCGGTGTAGATGTTCGGCTCAGGGGCCGGTTCGCCGATCTTGCCGATGAAGACGTGAATCCCACCAAAGGGGACCCGGTACCCGTTTTCGATTGAATCGGCCTCGGGACCCCATCCTGCATTGTCGATGTAGAGCTTGCCGTGATGACTCTTCGTCATCTGGCCCATAGCGTATCCCTTAAGTCCATCGAAGCTGCCCTTCAAGAACTCAAAACCATCATGCGATAGCCCCACGGTGGGCGCCAACTGTCGTGGGTTTGTCATGGCAGATGTCCTTGTGAAATGACTTAGTCGTGGAGCCATCGCTAGGGTTTAGCTTTAAGGGGTTAAACCGGACAAGAGGACATGGGGAATTTTATAATAGTTCGGCCCCTTCGAGGAAGGTAAAAGCCTACGTCTAGTTGTGATTGGTATTGCTAGGGTTTCGAAGGCCAGGGAGAGAATCCGCTTTGTCTGGCTCTCGAGTTGTTGTCTATCCCTAAACCGCTGTCGGGTCGTCCCTTTATATACATAGGTTGACGCCCGCCAGTTTACAGAGTCCCGTAGCCGGATCATAAACGTATCCAGTTCGGTCTCTATCCTTCCTATCTTACAAATTACATGACTAAGACAGTTTATATTTACAGGCTTTAACCTGCCTTCGGGCCTTGGGCCTCCATGAAGCGCCATCATCCTTGCATCTTTATGGGCTTCTAATCTTCAAGGAGTCAACCCGGCTACACAAGGCCGGTTTACCTCCAGTAGTAATATCCCCAATAGTGGCCCTCGGGTGGGTCCCAGCAGTCCGGGGCAAACGTTTTTTTCGCCAAATGCTGGTGGGCGTCCGGTGGGTCCCTGCTGTCAGGTGGAGGAATAATTATTTTCCGCTTAATATGGAGGCACTTCCTTGCGGCTGCCATGGACCCAGCTGTCAGCCTCTCCACGTACAGTATTCTTCCGATGGAATTCGGTCGTTGACCACATTGACCACGCCGCATCGAGAGCACCACGGCGGTGGACGATGGCGAGTCCTAGGAAGGGGACGACACAGAGCCGGGGAAGACGCGGCAGTGGATGCCCACGCGGAGAGGAGTACGAGGGTTCAATGGTTCGGCTGCGCTACCGTCGCCGAAGAATAACATGGGGTGTGGGTGAGTGGAGTGGAGGGATGGCCTGGCCAGCGGTGGTAGTAGTATGGGGGCGGTGAGGCCTCCGCGGCAGCATAGCCGGCCACGGGAGGCAGGAGCAGGCGGCACGACCGGCGCTGCTTTGGGCAGCTGGAGCAAGAAGACCAAAGGTTGAAGAAGCACTACGGCCGTTGGATGGACATCGTATGGTCAGTCGAGCTAGAATCGTGCATATTGACTAAGTTGACAAAGCCCTTCGTCCCCGTCAACTTAGTAGGCCCACTATACTGGGTCCCAGCTAGCAGGAGGAGTATTCATTTTTTTTGTGCGTAATAAGGAGGCACTCCCCTGCGTGCAAAGATATAGCTGATGGGTTTGAGCTGTCAGCGGCGGTAACGTTTTTTCGTGAAATACAGAGGCCCTTTCAGTGGGTCCCAGATGTCAGGTGGAGGAATCATTATTTTGCGTGTAATAAGGAGGCATTTCCTTGCGTGCGGCCATGGACCCAGCTGTCAGTCTCTCCATGTACAATCCACTTCAGATGCATGTCGGTCGTTGACCACGTTGACCATGCCGCGCTGAGAGCACCACGGCGGTGGACGACGGCGAGGCCTAGGAAGGGGACGACACGGAGGCAGGGAAGACTCGGCAGCTGTTTCCCAAGCGGAGGGGAGTACGACTGTGCGAGGGTTTACTGGTTCGTCTGCCGTCGCCGGAGAATAACAGCAGGTTTGGTTGATTAGAGGGATGGCTAGGCCAGCGATGGGAGTACGATGGGGCGGTGAGGCCTGTGCGCAGCACAGCCGGCCGCAGGGAGGAGGGAGCAGGCAGTCCCGCTGGCGCTTGTTTGAGTGGCTGGAGCAGGAAGAGCAAAGATTGAAGAAGGACGACGACTGTTGGATGGACATCCAACAGTATACATGCCATCTGTGGAAAGCTTCAAATCTGTGGAAAACAGCATACATCCCATCTGCCATTATTTCAAATAATTTACGGCCCATTTGCTAATTCTTACGGGTTTTTTTGGAGCCCATATTCTTTTTGTTAGCATTACAGCACATATTGTGGCCACGGTTAAAAAATTATACAAAATTTTGCATATGTCGGTGCGGTCTGAACTGTTTTTAATCCCGACATTTTGAGTCACATTCAGACTGATTTTGAAAATAAATGTATATTAATATCAAATCCAATAAATTGTCCACGCATAAAAATCAATGCAATTTAAAATCTCAAAATGAAAAAAAAGATATTTGAAACTAATTGCCAGTTTGATGTGTTTTAAAAATGTACAGACCATTTCTCACTACTGATAGGCCATTTTCTCGGCCAGCCAAATGAAGTTCTCCTCGTCTTGAAAGATTTGCAGCCCAACAGGCCTGATAAAGCGACTTACTTGACAAATCACAAAAAAACTGGGCTAGCCATTTTTAGAAAGAAAAAAACTACTGGGCTGGTCTGTGGTAAACATAAAAGAAAAGGTTGTCTAGACAGGCCAGAGTGTCCCGCAGAGCCCAGTTGACACCCTGCTTCCGTCTCAAAAACAAATTAGATAAATGCCACTCCAATTATGGCGATTCATAAAAATGCCACTGCAATTTCCAAACTTTGAAAAATGCCACTGCAATTTTTGCAAACTTTGAAAAACGCCACTGCAGTTTGCAAACTTTAAAAAACGCCACTCCAGACTTTGAAAAATGCCACTAGAAATGGCATGAAATGGCATTTTTCAAAGTTTGGAAATTGCAGTGGCATTTCTTAGATACACCAAATTTGGAGTGGCATTTATCAAATTAACCCAAAACAAAAATAACTGGGTAAGCTGCTGGGTCCCTGGTGTCAGCCGCTCGTTGTGCAATTCTCTCGTTTATTGACTATGTTGACAATGGCATGGGACCCAGATGTTAGAAATCCACTAGGAGGAGCCATTTTTTATTGGCTTGAAATAAGGAGGCACTTGCTTGCGTACTGCCATGACCTTGGCGGGTCCCCGCTGAAGGAAATATGCCCTAGAGGCAATAATAAAGTTATTATTTATTTCCTTATATCATGATAAATGTTTATTATTCATGCTAGAATTGTATTAACTAGAAACATAATACATGTGTGAATACATAAACAAACAGAGTGTCACTAGTATGCCTCTACTTGACTAGCCCGTTAATCAAAGATGGTTATGTTTCCTAACCATGAACAAAGAGTTGTTATTTGATTAACAAGGTCACATCATTAGATGAATGATCTGATTGACATGACCCATTCCATTAGCTTAGCACACGATCGTTTAGTATGTTGCTATTGCTTTCTTCATGACTTATACATGTTCCTATGACTATGAGATTATGCAACTCCCGTTTGCCGGAGGAACACTTTGGGTGCTACCAAACGTCACAACGTAAATGGGTGATTATAAAGGAGCATTACAGGTGTCTCCAAAGGTAGATGTTGGGTTGGCGTATTTCGAGATTAGGATTTGTCACTCCAATTGTCGGAGTGGTATCTCTGGGCCCTCTCGGTAATGCACATCACATAAGCCTTGCAAGCATTACAACTAATATGTTAGTTGTGAGATGATGTATTATAGAACGAGTAAAGAGACTTGCCGGTAACAAGATTGAACTAGGTATTGGATACCGACGATCGAATCTCGGGCAAGTAACATACCGATGACAAATGGAACAATGTATGTTGTTATGCGGTCTGACCGATAAAGATCTTCGTAGAATATGTAGGAGCCAATATGGGCATCCAGGTCCCGCTATTGGTTATTGACCGGAGATTTATCTCAATCATGTCTACATTGTTCTTGAACCCGTAGGGTCCGCACGCTTAACGTTCGTTGACGATATAGTACTATGTGAGTTATGTATGTTAGTGACCGAATGTTGTTCAGAGTCCGAGATGAGATCACGGACATGACGAGGAACTCCGGAATGGTCCGGAGATAAAGTTTGATATATATGATAATAGTGTTTGGTCACCAGAAGGGTTCCGGAAATCACCGGAAGGGGTTCCGGATGTTTCCCGAAATGTTTGGGTACTAGAACACTTTATTTGGGCCAAAGGGGAAAGCCCACAAGGTTTTTGGAAAGCGCAAAAGGAAGTTTTGCGGAGTCCAGGGGCCAGACGCCAGGGTCCCTGGCGTCTGGGTCCAGACGCCGGGGACCCTGGCGTCTGGCCCTGGAGTCCGAGAAGGACTCTTGCCTTTCGGGTGAAACCGACTTTGTGAAGACTTTAACTCCAAGTTTCGACCCCAGGGCTCAAGATATAAATAGAGGGGCAGGGCTAGCACCAAAGATAGATCAAGAAACACCAAGCCGTGTGCCGGCAACCCTGTCTCCTCTAGTTTATCCTCTGTCATAGTTTTCGTAGTGCTTAGGTGAAGCCCTGCGGAGATTGTTCTTCACCAACACCGTCACCACGCCGTCATGCTGCCGGAACTCATCTACTACTTCGCCCCTCTTGCTGGATCGAGAAGGCGAGGACATCACCGAGCCGAACATGTGCAAAACTCGGAGGTGCCGTGCTTTCGGTACTTGGATCGGTCGGACATGAAGACGTACGACTACATCAACCGCGTTGATATAACGCTTCCGCGAACGGTCTACGAGGGTATGTAGACAACACTCTCCACTCTCGTTGCTATGCATCACCATGATCTTGCGTGTGCGTAGGAAATTTTTTGAAATTACTACGTTCCCCAGCAGAGGTATCCGAGCCTAGGCTTTATGGTTTGATGTTATATGCACGAGTAGAACACAAGTGAGTTGTGGGCGATATAAGTCATACTGCCTACCATCATGTCATACTTTGGTTCGGCGGTATTGTTGGACAAGGCGACCCGGACCGACATTATGCGTACGCTTACGCGAGACCGGTTCTCCCGACGTGCTTTGCACATAGGTGGCTTGCGGGCGACTGTCTCTCCAACTTTAGTTGAACCGAGTGTGGCTACGCCCGGTCCTTGCGAAGGTTAAAACAGAGTCAAATTGACAAACTATCGTTGTGGTTTTGATGCGTAGGTGAGATTGGTTCTTGCTTAAGCCCGTAGCAGCCACGTAAAACTTGCAACAACAAAGTAGAGGACGTCTAACTTGTTTTTGCAGGGCAGGTTGTGATGTGATATGGCCAAGACATGATGCTAAATTTTATTGTATGAGATGATCATGTTTTGTAACTGAGTTATCGGCAACTGGCAGGAGCCATATGGTTGTCGCTTTATTGTATGCAATGCAATCGCGATGTAATGTTTTACTTTATCACTAAGCGGTAGCGATAGTCGTGGAAGCATGAGATTGGCGACACGACAACGATGCTACGATGGAGATCAAGGTGTCGCGCCGGTGACGATGGTGATCATGACGGTGCTTCGGAGATGGAGATCACAGGCATAAGATGATGATGGCCATATCATATCACTTATATTGATTGCATGTGATGTTTATCTTTTATGCATCTTATCTTGCTTTGATTGACGGTAGCATTATAAGATGATCTCTCACTAAATTATCAAGAAGTGTTCTCCCCGAGTATGCACCATTGAGAAAGTTCTTCGTGCTGAGACACCACGTGATGATCGGGTGTGATAGGTTCTACGTTCAAATACAACGGGTGCAAAAGAGTTGCACACGCGGAATACTTAGGTTATACTTGACGAGCCAAGCATATACAGATATGGCCTCGGAACACGGAGACTGAAAGGTCGAGCGTGAATCATATAGTAGATATGATCAACATAATGATGTTCACCAATGAAACTACTCCATCTCACGTGATGATCGGACATGGTTTAGTTGATTTGGATCACGTGATCACATAAAGGATTAGAGGGATGTCTATCTAAGTGGGAGTTCTTAAGTAATATGATTAATTGAACTTTAATTTATCATGAACTTAGTCCTGGTAGTATTAGCATATCTATGTTGTAGATCAATAGCTCGCGTTGTTGTTTTCATATGTTTATTTTGATATGTTCCTAGAGAAAAATTGTGTTGAAAGATGTTAGTAGCAATGATGCGGATTGAATCCATGATCTGAGGTTTATCCTCATGGCTGCACAGAAGAATTATGTCCTAGATGCACCGCTAGGTGACAGACCTATTGCAGGAGCAGATGCAGACGTTATGAATGTTTGGCTAGCTCAATATGATGACTACCTGATAGTTTAGTGCACCATGCTTAATGGCTTAGAATCGGAACTTCAAAGACGTTTTGAACGTCATGGACCATATGTGATGATCCAGGAGTTGAAGTTAATATTTCAAGCAAATACCCGAGTTGAGAGATATGAAGTCTCCAACAAGTTCTATAGCTAAAAGATGGAGGAGAATCGTTCAACTAGTGAGCATGTGCTCAGATTGTCTGGGTACTACAATCGCTTGAATCAAGTGGGAGTTAATCTTCCAGATAAAATAGTGATTGACAGAATTCTCTAGTCACCATCACCAAGTTAGTAGAACTTCGTGATGAACTATAATATGCAAGGGATGACAAGAGTAATTCCCAAGCTCTTCGTGATGCTGAAATCGACGAAGGTAGAAATCAAGAAAAACATCAAGTGTTGATGGTTAACAAGACCACTAGTTTCAAGAAAAGGGCAAAGGGAAGAAGGGGAACTTCAAGAAGAACGGCAAGCAAGTTGCTGCTCAAGTGAAGAAGCTCAAGTCTGGTCCTAATCCTGATACTAAGTGCTTCTACTACAAAGGGACTGGTCACTGGAAGCGGAACTACCCCAAGTGATTGGCGGAAAAGAAGGATGGCAAAGTGAACATAAGTATATTTGATATACATGTTATTGATGTGTACTTTACTAGTGTTTATAGCAAACCCTCAGTATTTGATACTAGTTCAGTTGCTAAGATTAGTAACTTGAAACGGGAGTTGCAGAATAAACAGAGACTAGTTAAGGGTGAAGTGACGATGTGTGTTGGAAGTGGTTCCAAGATTGATATGATCATCATCGCACACTCCCTATAATTTCGGGATTAGTGTTGAACCTAAATAAGTGTTATTTGGTGTTTGCGTTGAGCATGAATATGATTTGATCAGGTTTATTGTAATACAGTTATTCATTTAAGTAAGAGAATAAATTGTTGTTCTATTTACATGAATAAAACCTTATATGGTTACACACCCAATGAAAATAGTTCGTTGGATCTCGATCATAGTGATACACATAATCATAATATTGAAACCAAAAGATGCAAAGTTAATAATGATAGTGCAACTTATTACTAGCACTGCCGTTTAGGTCATATTGGTGTAAAGCGCATGAAGAAACTCCATGCTGATGGGCTTTTGGAATCACTTGATGCTTGCGAACCATGCATCATAGGCAAGATGACTAAGACTCTGTTCTTCGGAACAATGGAGCGAGCAACAGATTTGTTAGAAATCATACATACTGATGTATGTGGTCCGATGAATATTGAGGCTCGCGACAGGTATCATTATTTTCTGATCTTCACAGATGATTTGAGCAGATATGAGTATATCTACTTGATGAAACATAAGTCTGAAACATTTGAAAAGTTCAAAGAATTTCAGAGTGAAGTGAAAAATCATCGTAACAAGAAAATAAAGTTTCTACGATCTAATCGTAGAGAAGAATATTTGAGTTACGAGTTTGGCCTTCAGTTAAAAACAATGTGAAATAGTTTCACTACTCATGCCACCTGGAACACCACAATGTAATGGTGTGTCCGAACGTCATAACAGTACTTTATTAGATATGGTGCGATCTATGATGTCTCTTACTGATCTACCACTATCGTTTTGGGGTTATGCATTAGAGACAGCTGCATTCACGTTAAATAGGGCACCATCGAAATCCATTGAGACGACACCGTATGAACTATGGTTTGGCAAGAAACCTAAGCTATCGTTTCTTAAAGTTTGAGGTTGCAACACTTATGTGAAAAAGTTTCAACCTGATAAAGCTTATACCCAAATCGGAGAAGTGCGTCTTCATAGGATACCCAAAAGAAAATGTTGGGTAGACCTTCTATCACAGATCCAAAGGCAAGACATTCATTGCTGAGAATGGATCCTTTCCAGAGAAGGAGTTTCTCTCGAAAGAAGTGAGTGGGAGGAAAGTAGAAAACTTGATAAGGTGATTGTACCTTCTCCCTTATTGGAAAGTAGTTCATCTCAGAAATCTGTTCTTGTGACTACTACACCAATTAGTGAGGAAGCTAATGATGATGATCATGTAACTTCAGATCAAGTTACTACTGAATCTCGTAGGTAAACCAGAGTGAGATCCGCACCAGAGTGGTACGGTAATCCTGTTCTGGAAGTCATTGAAGGAAATATGCCCTAGAGGCAATAATAAAGTTATTATTTATTTCCTTATATCATGATAAATGTTTATTATTCATGCTAGAATTGTATTAACCGGAAACATAATACATGTGTGAATACATAGACAAACTTAGTGTCACTAGTATGCCTCTACTTGACTAGCTCGTTAATCAAAGATGTTATGTTTCCTAACCATAAACAAAGTGTTGTTATTTGATTAATGAGGTCACATCATTGGTTGAATGACCTGATTGACATGACCCATTCCATTAGCTTAGCACCCGATCGTTTAGTATGTTGCTATTGCTTTCTTCATAACTTATACATGTTCCTATGACTATGAGATTATGCAACCCCCGTTTGCCGGAGGAACACTTTGTGTGCTATGAAACGTCAAAACGTAAATGGGTGATTATAAAGGAGCTCTATAGGTGTCTCCAATGGTAGATGTTGGGTTGGCGTATTTCGAGAATAGGATTTGTCACTCCGATTGTCGGAGAGGTATCTCTGGGCCCTCTCGGTAATGCACATCACATAAGCCTTGCAAGCATTGCAACTAATGAGTTAGTTGCGGGATGATGTATTACAGAACGAGTAAAGAGACTTGCCAGTAACGAGATTGAACTAGGTATTGGATACCGACGATCGAATCTCGGGAAAGTAACATACCGATGACAAAGGGAACAACGTATGTTGTTATGCGGTCTGACCGATAAAGATCTTCGTAGAATATGTAGGAGCCAATATGGGCATCCAGGTCCTGCTATTGGTTATTGACCGGAGATGTGTCTCAGTCATGTCTACATTGTTCTCGAACCGTAGGGTCCGCACGTTTAACGTTATGATGACAGTTATTATGAGTTTATGCATTTTGATGTACCGAAGTTAGTTCGGAGTCCCGGATGTGATCATGGACATGATGAGGAGTCTCGAAATGGTCGAGACATAAAGATTGATATATTGGAAGCCTATGTTTGGATATCGGAAGTGTTCCGGGTGAAATCGGGATTTTACCGAAGTACCGGGAGGTTACCGGAACCCCCCCGGGAACTATATGGGCCTTAATGGGCTTTAGTGGAAAGGAGAAAAGGGGCAGCCCAAGGTGGCCGTGCACCTCCCCCTTCCCCTAGTCCTATTAGGACTAGGAGAGGTGGCCGGCCCCCTCTCTCTCTCTTTCCCCCTTGGGAATCCTATTTGGAATAGGATTGGGGGGGAGTCCTACTCCCGGTAGGAGTAGGACTCCTCCTGCGCCCTCCTCCTGGCCGGCCGCCCCTCCCCCTTGGCTCCTTTATATACAGGGGAAGGGGGCACCTCTGGACAAACAAGTTGATCCTTGAGATCGTTCCTTAGCCGTGTGCGGTGCCCCCTGCCACCATATTCCACCTCGATCATATCGTTGTAGTGCTTAGGAGAAGCCCTACGTCGGTAGAACATCAAGATTGTCACCACGCCGTCGTGCTGACGAAACTCTTCCCCGACGCTTTGCTGGATCGGAGCCCGGGGATCGTCATCGATCTGTACGTGTGCTAAGAACTCGGAGGTGCCGGAGTAACGGTGCTTGGATCGGTCGGATCGGGAAGATGTACGACTACTTCCTCTACGTTGTGTGATCACTTCTGTAGTCGGTCTGCGTGGGTACGTAGGCAACACTCTCCCCTCTCGTTGCTATGCATCACCATGATCTTGCGTGTGCGTAGGTAAATTTTGAAATTACTACGTTCCCCAACAGTGGCATCCGAGCCTAGGTTTTATGGTTTGATGTTATATGCACGAGTAGAACACAAGTGAGTTGTGGACGATATAAGTCATACTGCCTACCAGCATGTCATACTTTGGTTCGGCGGTATTGTTGGACGAGACGACCCGGACCAACCTTACGCCTACGCTTACGCGAGACCGGTTCCCCCGACGTGCTTTGCACACAGGTGGCTTGCGGGCGACTGTCTCTCCAAATTTAGTTGAACCAAGTGTGGCTACGCCCGGTCCTTGCGAAGGTTAAAACGGAGTCTATTTGACAAACTATCGTTGTGGTTTTGATGCGTAGGTGAGATTGGTTCTTGCTTAAGCCCGTAGCAGCCACGTAAAACTTGCAACAACAAAGTAGAGGACGTCTAACTTGTTTTTGCAGGGCATGTTGTGATGTGATATGGTCAAGGCATGATGCTGAATTTTATTGTATGAGATGATCATGTTTTGTAACCGAGTTATCGGTAACTGGGAGGAGCCATATGGTTGTCGCTTTATTGTATGCAATGCAATCGCGATGTAATGTTTTACTTTATCACTAAGCGGTAGCGATAGTCATGGAAGCATAAGATTTGCGAGACGACAACGATGCTACGATGGAGGTCAAGGTGTCGCGCCGGTGACGATGGTGATCATGACGGTGCTTCGGAGATGGAGATAACAGGCACAAGATGATGATGGCCATATCATATCACTTATATTGATTGCATGTGATGTTTATCTTTTTACGCATCTTATCTTGCTTTGATTGACGGTAGCATTATAAGATGATCTCTCACTAAATTATCAAGAAGTGTTCTCCCTGAGTATGCACCGTTGCGAAAGTTCTTCGTGCTGAGACACCATGTGATGATCGGGTGTGATAGGCTCTACGTTCAAATACAACGGGTGCAAAACAGTTGCACACGCGGAATACTCAGGTTATACTTGACGAGCCAAGCATATATAGATATGGCCTAGGAACACGGAAACCGAAAGGTCGAGCGTGAATCATATAGTAGATATGATCAACATAGCGATGTTCACCAATGAAACTACTCCATCTCACGTGATGATCGGACATGGTTTAGTTGATTTGGATCACGTGATCACTTAGAGGATTAGAGGGATGTCTATCTAAGTGGGAGTTCTTAAGTAATTTGATTAATTGAACTTAAACTTATCATGAACTTAGTACCTGATAGTATCTTGCTTGTTTATGTTTGATTGTAGATAGATGGCTCGTGCTGTTGTTCCGTTGAATTTTAATGCGTTCCTTGAGAAAGCAAAGTTGAAAGATGATGGTAGCAATTACACGGACTGGGTCCGTAACTTGAGGATTATCCTCATTGCTGCACAGAAGAATTACGTCCTGGAAGCACCGCTGGGTGCCAGGCCTGCTGCTGGAGCAACACCAGATGTTATGAACGTCTGGCAGAGCAAAGCTGATGACTACTCGATAGTTCAGTGTGCCATGCTTTATGGCTTAGAATCGGGACTTCAACGACGTTTTGAACGTCATGGAGCATATGAGATGTTCCAGGAGTTGAAGTTAATATTTCAAGAAAATGCCCGGATTGAGAGATATGAAGTCTCCAATAAGTTCTATAGCTGCAAGATGGAGGAGAATAGTTCTGTCAGTGAGCATATACTCAAAATGTCTGGGTATAATAATCACTTGATTCAGATGGGAGTTAATCTTCCAGATGATTGCGTCATTGACAGAATTCTCCAATCACTGCCACCAAGCTACAAGAGCTTCGTGATGAACTATAATATGCAAGGGATGAACAAGACTATTCCCGAGCTCTTCACAATGCTGAAAGCTGCGGAGGTAGAAATCAAAAAGGAGCATCAAGTGTTGATGGTTAACAAGACCACTAGTTTCAAGAAAAAGGGCAAAGGGAAGAAGAAGGAGAACTTCAAGAAGAACAACAAGCAACTTGCTGATCAAGAGAAGAAACCCAAGTCTGGACCTAAGCCTGAAACTGAGTGCTTCTACAGCAAGCAGACTGGTCACTGGAAGCGGAACTGCCCCAAGTATTTGGCGGATAATAAGGATGGCAAGGTGAACAAAGGTATATGTGATATACATGTTATTGATGTGTACCTTACTAATGCTCGCAGTAGCACCTGGGTATTTGATACTGGTTCTGTTGCTAATATTTGCAACTCGAAACAGGGACTACGGATTAAGCGAAGATTGGCTAAGGACGAGGTGACGATGCGCGTGGGAAACGGTTCCAAAGTCGATGTGATCGCGGTCGGCACGCTACCTCTACATCTACCTTCGGGATTAATATTAGACCTAAATAATTGTTATTTGGTGCCAGCGTTGAGCATGAACATTATATCTGGATCTTGTTTAATGCGGGACGGTTATTCATTTAAATCAGAGAATAATGGTTGTTCTATTTATATGAGTAATATCTTTTATGGTCATGCACCCTTAAAGAGTGGTCTATTCTTATTGAATCTCGAGAGTAATGATACACATATTCATAATGTTGAAGCCAAAAGATGCAGAGTTGATAATGATGGTGCAACTTATTTGTGGCACTGCCGTTTAGGTCATATCGGTGTAAAGCGCATGAAGAAACTCCATACTGATGGACTTTTGGAACCACTTGATTATGAATCACTTGGTACTTGTGAACCGTTCCTCATGGGCAAGATGACTAAAACACCGTTCTCCGGTACTATGGAGAGAGCAACACATTTGTTGGAAATCATACATACAGATGTATGTGGTCCGATGAATATTGAGGCTCGTGGAGGATATCGTTATTTTCTCACCTTCACAGATGACTTAAGCAGATATGGGTATATCAACTTAATGAAACATAAGACTGAAACATTTGGAAAGTTCAAAGAATTTCAGAGTGAAGTTGAAAATCATCGTAACAAGAAAATAATGTTTCTATGATCTGATCATGGAGGAGAATATTTGAGTTACGAGTTTGGTGTACATTTGAAAAATTGTGGAATAGTTTCGCAACTCACGCCACCCGGAACACCATAGCGTAATGGTGTGTCCGAACGTCGTAATCGTACTTTACTAGATATGGTGTGATCTATGATGTCTCTTACTGATTTACCACTATCGTTTTGGGGATACGCTCTAGAGACGGCCGCATTCACGTTAAATAGGGCACCATCAAAATCCGTTGAGACGACACCTTATGAACTGTGGTTTGGCAAGAAACCAAAGTTGTCGTTTCTGAAAGTTTGGGGCTGCGATGCTTATGTAAAAAAGCTTCAACCTGATAAGCTCGAACCCAAATCGGAGAAATGTGTCTTTATAGGATATCCAAAGGAAACTATTGGATACACCTTCTATCACAGATCCGAAGGCAAGACTTTTGTTGCTAAATTCGGAAACTTTCTGGAGAAGGAGTTTCTCTCGAAAGAAGTGAGTGGGAGGAAAGTAGAACTTGACGAGGTAACTGTACCTGCTCCCTTATTGGAAAGTAGTACATCATAGAAAACTGTTTCACTGACACCTACACCAGTTAGTGAGGAAGTTAATGATGATGATCATGAAGCTTTAGATCAAGATACTACTGAACCTCGTAGATCAACCGGAATGAGATCCGCGCCAGAGTGGTACGGTAATCCAGTTCTGGAAGTCATGCTACTAGATCATGATGAACCTACGAACTATGAAGAAGTGATGGTGAGCCCAGATTCCGCAAAGTGGCTTGAAGCCATGAAATCTGAGATGGGATCCATGTATGAGAACAAAGTATGGACTTTGGTTGACTTGCCCGATGATCGGCAAGCAATTGAGAATAAATGGATATTCAACAAGAAGACTGACGATGACGGTAATGTTACTGTCTACAAAGCTCGACTTGTCGCGAAAGGTTTTCGACAAGTTCAAGGGGTTGACTATGATGAGACCTTCTCACCCGTAGCGATGCTTAAGTCTGTCCAAATCATGTTAGCAATTGCCGCATTTTATGATTATGAAATTTGGCAAATGGATGTAAAAACTGCATTCCTGAATGGATTTCTGGAAGAAGAGTTGTATATGATGCAAGCGGAAGGTTTTGTCGATCCAAAGGGAGCTAACAAAGTGTGCAAGCTCCAGCGATCCATTTATGGACTGGTGCAAGCCTCTCGGAGTTGGAATAAACGCTTTGATAGTGTGATCAAAGCATTCGGGTTTATACAGACTTTCGGAGAAGCCTGTATTTACAATAAAGTGAGTGGGAGCTCTGTAGCATTTCTGATATTATATGTGGATGACATATTACTGATTGGAAATGATATAGAATTTCTAGATAGCATAAAGGGATACTTGAATAAGAGTTTTTCAATGAAAGACCTCGGTGAAGCTGCTTACATATTAGGCATAAAGATCTATAGAGATAGATCAAGACGCTTAATTGGACTTTCACAAAACACATACCTTGACACGATTTTGAAGAAGTTCAAAATGGATCAAGCAAAGAAAGGGTTCTTGCCTGTGTTACAAGGTGTGAAGTTGAGTCAGACTCAATGGCCGACCACTGCAGAAGATAGAGAGAAAATGAAAGATGTTCCCTATGCTTCAGCCATAGGATCTGTCATGTATGCAATGCTGTGTACCAGAACTGATGTGTGCCTTGCTATAAGTTTAGCAGGGAGGTACCAAAGTAATCCAGGAGTGGATCACTGGACAGCGGTCAAGAACATCCTGAAATACCTGAAAAGGACTAAGGATATGTTTCTTGTATATGGAGGTGACAAAGAGCTCACCGTAAGAGGTTACGTTGATGCAAGCTTTGACACTGATCCGGACGATTCTAAATCGCAAACCGGATACGTGTTTACATTAAACGGTGGAGCTGTTAGTTGGTGCAGTTCTAAACAAAGCGTCGTAGCAGGATCTACATGTGAAGCGGTGTACATAGCTGCTTCAGAAGCAGCAAAAGAAGGAGTCTGGATGAAGGAGTTCATATCCGATCTAGGTGTCATACCTAGTGCATCGGGTCCAATGAAAATCTTTTGTGACAATACTGGTGCAATTGCCTTGGCAAAGGAATCCAGATTTCACAAGAGGACCAAGCACATCAAGAGACGCTTCAATTCCATCTGGGATCTAGTCCAGGTGGGAGACATAGAGATTTGCAAGATACATACGGATCTGAATGTTGCAGACCCGTTGACTAAGCCTCTTCCACGAGCAAAACATGATCAGCACCAAGGCTCCATGGGTGTTAGAATCATTACTACGTAATCTAGATTACTGACTCTAGTGCAAGTGGGAGACTGAAGGAAATATGCCCTAGAGGCAATAATAAAGTTATTATTTATTTCCTTATATCATGATAAATGTTTATTATTCATGCTAGAATTGTATTAACCGGAAACATAATACATGTGTGAATACATAGACAAACTTAGTGTCACTAGTATGCCTCTACTTGGCTAGCTCATTAATCAAAGATGGTTATGTTTCCTAACCATGAACAAAGTGTTGTTATTTGATTAATGAGGTCACATCATTGGTTGAATGATCTGATTGACATGACCCATTCCATTAGCTTAGCACCCGATCGTTTAGTATGTTGCTATTGCTTTCTTCATAACTTATACATGTTCCTATGACTATGAGATTATGCAACTCCCGTTTGCTGGAGGAACACTTTGTGTGCTACCAAACGTCACAACGTAAATGGGTGATTATAAAGGAGCTCTACAGGTGTCTCCAATGGTAGATGTTGGGTTGGCGTATTTCGAGAATAGGATTTGTCACTCCGATTGTCGGAGAGGTATCTCTGGGCCCTCTCGGTAATGCACATCACATAAGCCTTGCAAGAATTGCAACTAATGAGTTAGTTGCGGGATGATGTATTACAGAACGAGTAAAGAGACTTGCCAGTAACGAGATTGAACTAGGTATTGGATACTGACGATCGAATCTCGGGCAAGTAACATACCGATGACAAAGGGAACAACGTATGTTGTTATGCGGTCTGACCGTATATGTAGGAGCCAATATGGGCATCCAGGTCCCGCTATTGGTTATTGACCGGAGATGTGTCTCAGTCATGTCTACATTGTTCTCGAACCGTAGGGTCCACACACTTAACGTTACGATGACAGTTATTATGAGTTTATGCATTTTGATGTACTGAAGTTAGTTCGGAGTCCCGGATGTGATCACGGACATGACGAGGAGTCTCGAAATGGTCGAGACATGAAGATTGATATATTGGAAGCCTATGTTTGGATATTGGAAGTGTTCCGGGTGAAATCGGGATTTTACCGAAGTACCGGGAGGTTACCAGAACCCCCCCGGGAACTATATGGGCCTTAATGGGCTTTAGTGGAAAGGAGAAAAGGGGAAGCCCAAGGTGGCCGCGCGCCTCCCCCTTCCCCTAGTCCTATTAGGACTAGGAGAGGTGGCCGGCCCCCCCTCTCTCTCTTTCCCCCTTGGGAATCCTATTTGGAACAGGATTGGGGGGGGGAGTCCTACTCCCGGTAGGAGTAGGACTCCTCCTGCGCCCTTCTCCTGGCCGGCCGCCCCTCCCCCTTGGATCCTTTATATACAGGGGCAGGGGGGCACCTCTAGACACACAAGTTGATCCTTGAGATCGTTCCTTAGCCGTGTGCGGTGCCCCCTGCCACCATATTCCACCTCGATCATATCGTTGTAGTGCTTAGGCGAAGCCCTACGTCGGTTGAACATCAAGATCGTCACCACACCGTCGTGCTGACGAAACACTTCCCTGACGCATTGCTGGATCGGAGCTCGGGGATCGTCATCGAGCTGTACGTGTGCTAAGAACTCGGAGGTGCCGGAGTAACGGTGCTTGGATCGGTCGGATCGGGAAGACGTACGACTACTTCCTCTACGTTGTGTGATCGCTTCCGCAGTCGGTCTGCGTGGGTACGTAGACAACACTATCCCCTCTTGTTGCTATGCATCACCATGATCTTGCGTGTGCGTAGGAAAATTTTGAAATTACTATGTTCCCCAACAGTCATGTTACTAGACCATGACGAACTTGCGAACTATGAGGAAGCGATGATGAGCCCAGATTCCGCGAAATGGTTTGAGGCCATGAAATCTGAGATATGATCCATGTATGAGAACAAAGTATGGACTTTGATGGATTTGCCCGATGACCGGCAAGCCATAGAAAATAAATGGATCTTCAAGAGGAAGACGGACGCTGATAGTAGTGTTACTATCTACAAAGCTAGAATTGTCGCAAAAGGTTTTCGACAAGTTCAAGGTGTTGACTACGATGAGAGTTTCTCACTCGTATCTATGCTTGAGTCTGTCTGAATCATGTTAGTAATTGCCTCATTTTATGAAATCTGGCAAATAGATAAACAGAACTGCATTCCTTAATGGATTTATTAAAGAAGAGTTGTATATGATGCAACCAGAAGGTTTTGTCAATCCGAAAGGTGCTAACAAAATGTGCAAGCTCCAGCGATCCATCTATGGACTGGTGCAAGCATCTCGGAGTTGGAATATACGCTTTGATGAGTTGATCAAAGCATCTAGTTTTATACAGACTTGCGGTGAAGCCTGTATTTACGAGAAAGTGAGTGGGAGCACTACAGCTTTTCTGATAAGTATATGTGAATGACATATTGTTGATCAGAAATAATGTAGAATTATTCTGTAAAGCATAAAGGAGTGTTTGAAAGGAGTTTTTCAAAGAAAGACTTCGGTGAAGCTGCTTACATATTGTGCTTCAAGATCTATAGAGATAGATCAAGACGCTTGATAAGTTTTTTCAATGAGTACATACCTTGACAAGATTTTGAAGTAGTTCAAAATGGAGCAGTCAAAGAAAGAGTTCTTGCCTGTATTACAAGGTGTGAAGTTGAGTAAGACTCAAAGCCCGACCACGTCACAAGATAGAAAGAGAATGAAAGTCATTCCCTATGCCTCAGTCATAGGTCCTATAAAGTATGCCATGATGTGTACCAGATCTATTGTATACCCTACACTGATTGACATGGGAGTACAATAGTGATCTAGGAGTAGATCACTCGACAGCGGTCAAAATTATCCTTAGTGGTAGAAGGATATGTTTCTCGATTATGGAGGTGACAAAAAGGTTGGCCGTAAAGGGTTACGTCGATGCAAGTTTTGACACTGATCTGTATGACTCTAAGTCTCGATCTAGATACATATTGAAAGTGGGAGCAATTAGCTAGAGTAGCTCCGTGCAGAGCATTGTAGACATAGAAAATTGCAAAATACATAATGGATCCGAATGTGAAAGACCGTTGACTAAGATTCTCTCACAAGCAAAACATGATCACACCTTAGTACTCTTTGGGTGTTAATCACATAGCGATGTGAACTAGATTACCGAATCTAGTAAACCCTTTGGGTGTTGGTCAGATGACGATGTGAACTATGGGTGTTAATCACATGATGATGTGAACTATCGATGTTAATCACATGGTGATGTGATCTAGATTATTGACTCTAGTGCAAGTGGGAGACTGAAGGAAATATGCCCTAGAGGCAATAATAAAGTTATTATTTATTTCCTTATATCATGATAAATGTTTATTATTCATGCTAGAATTGTATTAACCGGAAACATAATACATGTGTGAATACATAGACAAACAGAGTGTCACTAGTATGCCTCTACTTGACTAGCTCGTTAATCAAAGATGGTTATGTTTCCTAACCATGAACAAAGAGTTGTTATTTGATTAACGAGGTCACATCATTAGATGAATGATCTGATTGACATGACCCATTCCATTAGCTTAGCACACGATCGTTTAGTATGTTGCTATTGCTTTCTTCATGACTTATACATGTTCCTATGACTATGAGAGTATGCAACTCCCGTTTGCCGGAGGAACACTTTGGGTGCTACCAAACTTCACAACGTAAATGGGTGATTATAAAGGAGCATTACAGGTGTCTCCAAAGGTAGATGTTGGGTTGGCGTATTTCGAGATTAGGATTTGTCACTCCGATTGTCGGAGAGGTATCTCTAGGCCCTCTCGGTAATGCACATCACATAAGCCTTGCAAGCATTACAACTAATATGTTAGTTGTGAGATGATGTATTACGAAATGAGTAAAGAGACTTGCCGGTAACAAGATTGAACTAGGTATTGGATACCGACGATCGAATCTCGGGCAACTAACATACCGATGACAAAGGGAACAACGTATGTTGTTATGCAGTCTGACCAATAAAGATCTTCATAGAATATGTAGGAGCCAATATGGGCATCCAGGTCCCGCTATTGGTTATTGACTGGAGATTTGTCTCAGTCATGTCTACATTGTTCTTGAACCCGTAGGGTCCGCACGCTTAACGTTCGTTGACGATATAGTACTATGTGAGTTATGTATGTTGGTGACCGAATGTTGTTCGGAGTCCAAGATGAGATCACGGACATGACGAGGAACTTTCTCTTCTGTAGAGAACCGGCGTATTGGTGCCATTGGCATGAGGAGAAGCAAGAACAAGGAAGAAGAAGGGAAGGAGCAGCAGGAAGGGATGGACTGAAGGGGCTCGCCCAGCCCTGTACTTATAGCCGGAGGAGGCCAAACGCTGAGCACCACGATCGCAGCTAATCATGACCCTTTTCTCTGCATGCAGGGACTTGTCAAGTTGTGCTGTTGCCGAGGCTTCGTGGGGAGTGCATACACCCACGTCCAATCAATCGCCACACGGCACCCAAGGCCGCAGGCTGTTAGGGCCCACGGTGCTTCGCACTTGCCCCTTCGCTTTTCTGCTAGGCCAAGCCCGGGCGCGCCTTGGTCCGGAGATAAAGTTTGATATATATGATAATAGTGTTTGGTCACCGGAAGGGTTCCGGAAATCACTGGAAGGGGTTCCGGATGTTTCCTGAAATGTTTGGGTACTAGAACACTTTATTTGGGCCAAAGGGGAAAGCCCACAAGGTTTTTGGAAAGAGCAAAAGGAAGTTTTGCGGAGTCCAGGGGCCAGACGCCAGGGTCCCTGGCGTCTGGGTCCAGACGCCGGGAACCCTGGCGTCTGGCCCTGGAGTCCGAGAAGGACTCTTGCCTTTCGGGTGAAACCGACTTTGTGAAGGCTTTAACTCCAAGTTTCGATCCCAGGGCTCAAGATATAAATAGAGGGGCAGGGCTAGCACCAAAGATAGATCAAGAAACACCAAGCCGTGTGCCGGCAACCCTGTCTCCTCTAGTTTATCCTCTGTCATAGTTTTCGTAGTGCTTAGGCGAAGCCCTGCGGAGATTGTTCTTCACCAACACCGTCACCACGCCGTCGTGCTGCCGGAACTAATCTACTACTTCGCCCCTCTTGCTGGATCGAGAAGGCGAGGACGTCACCGAGCCGAACGTGTGCAGAACTCGGAGGTTCCGTGCTTTCGGTACTTGGATCGGTCGGACGTGAAGACGTACGACTACATCAACCGCGTTGATATAACGCTTCCGCGAATGGTCTACGAGGGTACGTAGACAACACTCTCCCCTCTCGTTGCTATGCATCACCATGATCTTGCGTGTGCGTAGGAATTTTTTTGAAATTACTACGTTCCCCAACACCTGCTGTCATCCTCTCCACATACAATCATCTCTTGATTGTGTACGCGTCAACTTGCTAGGCCCACAAGTCAGCCTCTAAACCCGTGGAGGAAAATACAACCCATTTAAAAAAATAACAGCCCATTCCATACGTTCAAACGGAAAGTTCAACCTTCAGAGCAAAGTAACAGGTCTGATCCACATAGAGTACTGAACTTCCACGTTGGCAACCATCATAGCCAAGTTAACTATCTACTCCCACTAATACTCTAGTAGTGTAGAAGTACTAACTTACTCTTAGCTAACTAGATGATGCTGGCCGCCATCTGTGGTACATGCTAAAGGCCGGCACCGGCGTCGTGCGCCTCACCTCGGACTTGCAAGAGGTGCGATAGGGCGCGTTGCTCGCGCGTGTTGGCCCTTTCCATGCCGGCGTGGTCCACCGAAGCTTCGGCTTCCAAGCGAGAAGCCCACTTGACAAGCTGGCAGTAAAAATCAGCGTCACGAACGTGTGCGTGCCCGACAGCCTCCAAGGCTATTTGCCGGGCGCTGGCCTCCACGTAGTCGGCCCAATTGTGGGCGCTCTGCTCGCGACTCAGAGCGTCGGTGCGCTGCTGCTCCATGTCCCGCTAGCGGTGCAAATCGGTGATACGCTGCTCCTCCGCCAGGCGGTCACGCTCCAACAACTCTTGCTCCTTCGCCATGCGGTCGCGCTCCAACAACTCCTCGATCTCCGCATTGCCATCTAAAGACAGATAGAATGCCTCCTCCCTCTGTCTGCCTTCCGGTGAAAACCCGAACACCAGTTGCGGCGGTGACCGCCTCCGGCGTCGCCTACCGTGGACGGGCGGGGGCATGGCGGACGTGGCGAGCGACGTCGGCCGGTGGGGGCTTATGAGGATATGGCGAGTTGGGTCACGGTGGCACCAGAGAAGGCCGGGAAGCAGTACTTATAGGTGGAAGGTGTCGGATCACGGGTTCCGGCAGACCCTTAAGGTTCGAACACTGGGGAACGCGCAGAGATCACACCTTCTACCTCCCCATCTCGCAAGGATCTAAATTACTAAAGGAACTGCACAAGGGACACAAGATTTATACTGGTTCGGGCCACCGTGGTGGTGTAATACCCTACTCCAGTGTGTGGTTGGTGGATTGCCTCTTGGGGCTGATGAGGATGAACAATACAAGGAAGAACAGCCTCGCGCGGGTCTGTTCTTGGCTGGGCGATGAACTATTAGGAGGAGTTCAGTCACCCTCTCTCTCTCTATCACTCTCTCTGCTTTCCTCTCACTTGTCGACCGTCTGGAACCCCTTGGTCTGATCCAGATCCTCGATCATCTCTCTCCTCCAGATTGTCTCGAACCCCTTGCTATGTGGGTGGCTAGTCCAATTTATAGAGGCCCTGGTCCTCTTCCCAAATATTGAGCAGGAAGGGAGCCAACAATGGCGGGCTAATTCGAAGGGGGACAGCAGGTACACTTATCCTGACTAAAGTTGTTCTCCGCCTGCCAAAGGCTCGGTGGTGACGCCGTGCTGGGCTCCATGGTGACCTCCGTCTCATAGTCCTCCTGGTCTTGGTCTCGTTGCACCGAAATGGCAACCTTTGCCTGATGCCTCGGTACTCCGTGGCTGCGCTTGCCCCCTTTGCACCAAAGAGGAAAGAAGGACGCTGCGCGCACTGGCGCCCGCCCGGCGCCCTGAGTCGTCATGGCTTGCGTCATGGGCACCTCACGAGGTACCCTGCCTTGATCTCTCCGCCTCCTCGCGAGCCAGCCTGATGAGGCTGCGCCTGAGGAGGCGTCGTGTCGTACGCCCCGCGAGGCTTGGCCCCTCGCGAGGGTCTTGAGTCTTGTGTTGATGAAGATGGGCCGTGCTGGGCCCCCATTTTAGCCACGCTGCAGGCCGCAGGCAGGCAAGTCTGGGGACCCCATTCCCAGAATGCCGATAGTAGCCCCCGGGCCCAAGGCGCGCCCGGACTTGGCCGTGCTGAGAGGCAAAAGGGCAAGGGCGAAGCGCCGCGGGCCCTAACAGCCTGCGGCGTCGGGCGCCGCGTGGCGGTTGATTGGACGCAAGTGCTTCAGCAACCGCGCAGGTTGATAAAGGAGCGGCATCTGCCCAGACTTTGCCTTTACTTTCTCCGGTTGCTGCTTAGATCCCCTTTCTTGCGCCTCCCCTTTCTTCCTCCAAATTTCCAGATCTACTCCGACTGCGCGACCTAGGAAGCCATGGCGCCTCGCCAGCCTCCGGCCAAAGTTTGGTGTTCTCCTGCCCTAGACTTGCCGAACGTGTCCAAGGCTGGCCTTGCCCGGCTGCATCGGATGGCGGCGGCGCAGGGCATTGACGGGACGAAGGTGTTCAAGGCCGGCTCCGCCACCCCTGAAGGCCGAGGGAGCACCTTTGATCCTCTCTTTGTAAGCTCCATTGCTGCGGGCCTGGTGCCTCCCATCTCCGAGTTCTTCTTCTCTGTCCTCCGCCATTACAACTTGCAGGCTCTGCATCTCCACCCCAACTCCGTTCTTCTTCTGGCGATCTTCGCTTACTACTGCGAGGCCCACGTAGGGGTGCAGCCCTCAATGGCCTTGCTGCGCCACTACTTCTACCTCCGGATCTCTGGCAGTTCTCCTTCCGCGTGCGCGGGCTGCGTCGCGTATGGTGGCACCATTTCCATCTCGAATCCCGGGAAGAGGGTTGAGGGCTTCAGGAGCAAGTGGGTCTTGGTAGATGTCGGGTGCATCCACCCTCGGCTGATCTTGCCCGCGGAGCAGCCCGCGAGCTCCAGCGACTAGTGCCGAGCGGAGCTCACAGACCCCCGCGCGAAACTGGTGCTGGAGAAGATGGACGCGGACCTGAGGCCGGTCAGCACGGCGAAGTTGACCGGTGCGTCACTGCTGAAGGAGTTCCTGGAGCACCAGCTGGCTCCACTCCGGCGGTACTCTCCCCCAATGTGGAGGCCTCATCCGAGCCCCGCGGCTGTGGGCGAAGAGGATGTGACCGCGGTTCTCCAATCTCTGGTCGGGGGCGAGGTGGCAAGGTTGGAGGGCGCTCCCACGCCCTTGTTCCTTCACGACGATTGGAAGCAGGTGGTGGAGTCCGTGCCCGTTTTTAACGGGGACGGGCTCGTGCCCGTGGCGGCTTCCGAAGGACGATGGATGTGCCCTCCGGCGACTCCAGCAAGGAGGAGGACGAAGAGGAGCGGGGAGAGGGGCCCGACTCTAGGGCGACCGATGGAGAGTCGAGGGCTCCCTTCCCCCGGCGCACGTCCCGTACTCTCCGCCTTTCGCCGAGCGATGATGATGATGATGATGATGATGATGATGATGATGATGATGACGATGACGTGCTGGGTAGCGGGAGCTCGCCCTCGATCCCGAAGAAGGACAGGACCGGGCTGATCTCCCGCGGGTCTGCCCCTGCCCCCAGGCAGTCCGCAGACGTGCCTTCTGCTTCCGAGGTTGACCCTTCCAGACGGCTCTCAGGCTTCAAGTTGGGCCGGAGTCTGCCCGAGCTCGCCGGCGATGACCCGTCAGTGCTTGATCCTTGAACTTTTGTTTCTCGTTCCGCCGATGAGGCTTGATGATTGCTTCTCTTGAATAGGCTGGCGCCCATGGCGAAGAAGCCGAAGGGGGCTCCTGAGGCTCCATCCGTGGCAGCGCCTCCGCCTATGGAGGGGGGTGACCGCGGCGCGCGGGCTTCTCCTGCCCGGTCGCCCTCGGGAGGCCTGGCCATGCTGGCTGGGGCGAGCTTAGCCCCCATGGCCCAAGTGACTCCTGAGGTGCCCTCGTCTGGCGCCGCTGCTATGGCAATGGAGGCATAGCGGACTCCGCCTCGGGACACTGCGGCCTCGCCGCCGCTACCTTCTCCTCCCGTTCCACCGACTGTTGCTTCCCCAACTCCTCTAGTTGTCTTGGAGCCCAACGGTGTTTCTCTGCCTTCTTCTTCCATCCTGGAGCGTGCCGTTGCTGAACTGGACCGGCTGCGGCAAGATCTTCTCGGCGCCGACCCTCGCCTGGTGGCCGGGCGCCTGGAACAGGCTTTGCGGTGGATTCGCTCTGATGCTTTGATTCGGGCGGCGTTGGTTCAGGCCTCGACGACCTTCGACAAGGAGAGGCGGGCCATCCTCGAGGAGAAGGCTGCCCGAGATGCGGCCCTGGGAGAGGTGGTTGAAGTCCGTGGCCGCTGTAAAGAGTTGGAGGACGAGCTTCAAGGCTTGCGAGGCCAACTTGAGGAGGAGGTTCGTCTTCGCTAGGAACAAGAAGAAAGAATGAAGGCTCGCGAGGCGGCGCTCGAGGACCGGGAGGCCAAGCTCAAGAAGCGCCATGATCGCTTGGGCGTGTTGAAGAAGGAGCTGGAGGTGACGAAGGCCGAGCTGGACGCCAAGGCTCGGGTCCTCGCTAAGGATCGCGTGGCCTTCGCGGACATGGAGAAAGATGTCCGCGCTTCGCTGAAGATGCTTTACGAGAGCGGCCTGGACAGCCCGCTAGCCGGTGACGGGGACGGCCCCGCCAAGCTGCTTCCTTTCCTGGTTAAGGCCCTTGGGGATGTCGCCCTTGGCATTGGCCCCACGGCCAAGGCCGAGGCGCGTGTCCTGTCTTCTGCTGCGTTGACGCGGGTCTTCGCCCACATCTACCTTCGCGATCCCAACGCCGGCCTCGACGGCCTGCTGGAGCCGGTGAGCGGCGAGGGTGCTGCCGCCGCTGTCGAAGCCGTGAAGGGGCGCGCGGAGGCGCTGCTGGGGAAGTTCCGGGCCTTCAGTACCAAGCCAAAGCAAGGCGCTGCCGGCCCTGCTGCTGCACGAGGCGAAGCCACTCCACACAGCTTCACCGCAGACAAGTGACTCCGTTCCATCCCTGTTCTTCTTTCAATTCCTGCACATGCATCACGCCTCGGGTAGGCATTTAAACTTGCGTTTGGTACTGAGATGACAGTATGGGTTGTAATATTTGCTTTTAAATTCCTTGAATTTTATGCTTTTCTTCCCTACTTGCTTGCGTTCTACGCCGGCAGAGCCCGGCCCCGCGCGTGCCTCACCCAGCATTAGCCCCGACCGGAAACCAGGACGGAACCAAAGGAGTGAGGGGCTACGTGACAAGTTAGGCTCCTGAGTCGCGATGCTCAGGAGTCCCCCTTGGCGCGCGAACAACAAGTAGGGAGGTGTGATGTAGGTGTATCTTCCGTTCTACGTCTGCAGAACCCGACTCCGCGCGTACCTCACCTAGCATAGCCTTTCGGAACTAAGGAGTGAGGGGCTACGGAGCCAGTTAGGCTCCTGAGTCGCGATGCTCAGGAGTCCCCCTTGACGCGCAAACAACGGGTGATGAGGTGAACTATAAGCGGGGCTACCATTCTACGTCTCCAGAGCCCAGCCCCGCGCGTACCTCACCCAGCATAGCCTTTCGGAACTAAGGAGTGAGGAGCTACGGGACCAGTTAGGCCCCTGAGTCGCGATGCTCAGGGGTCCCCCTTGATGCGCAAACGGCCTTCATACCTTGGCTCCGCTCAGGGAGAGACGCGCGACGAACCAGGCCCGAGGGGCCTGGCTGGGCGGCGTACGTCTGGGCGTGACCCAGTCGTAGCCCCCATGCCTAGCCCCCTCGCGCGACACTCCCGAGGGGAGGCGTTGCGATGAGGCCAGCCACTGAGCTCTGTGCTCCCTGAGGTTAATGCGGCCCGGAGGCCACCCTCAGTTGTTTATCACCAGCGCGGAGCATAGCGCTTCCGTATGTGTACGGGCATAGCCGCTCCTCGGCAGTGTCGTCAGCCAGCGCGGAGCATGGTGCTTCCACTGGTACATGGGAGGGGGCTCCGCTCCGGGAGGAGCCCCCGGGGTGTGTACAACCCCGCCCTAACACGCGGCCGGCACGGTAGGGCTAGGTGAGGTGTATCTGGGCACCCGTGAGCCAGCGCGGGACTCACGAGGCCCTACCTCTCGGCGGGTTGCGCCCGGCACTGGGCCGTATCTTGAGATGTGTCCCTGCAAAATTTGGTTAGATGCCGGTACTCTACGTCCTCGGGTCCTGGCCCTCGAGCTTGTCTCAGTCGTCGCCGGTATGCCAGGTCGTGATGCCGTGGACAAGGCCAGAGGGTGAGGGCTGGAGAGCCAGTAAGAGCCCTAAGTCGCGATGCTCAGGCACCCCCCCTTTAACGTGCAAGTGGCCGACATGGAGGAGAAGGGATGCCGCGGACAGGCATCAAGCAATCAAGCGTGATAGGCGAATGCATAGTAGGAAATAAACGCGAGGGAGATACATGCCGCTGGGCCTGGCCCGAGCGGCTTGGGGATGATGCAGCCCGAGGGGCGCTCCCAACAAGGCAAACTAATGACCGAAAAATAATGGCAGATACATGCCGCAGGGATGGACCCACGCGGCCTGGGAGTGATGCAACCCTGGCAGGGCGCTCCCAGCTGGGAGTGAAGCTTGAAAGATGTCACCTGAGGATGTCGTCGGCGAAGTGGCATTGGTGCAGCAGACTTGGTGGGCTGCGGAAGTCGATCCTCATGAGCCCCCAGGCCCCGGGGCCTCGGGAGGCTCCGGAGGCACTGGTGACTCCTCGCGAGCTGTCTCCATCTCCGCCAGGGCCGCGGAACGCCTGTCTTCCTGAGCCTCCATGATGCCCCTCATGAGGTGCTGGTACGCCGCAGCCATGCTCGGCAGGCCGTAAGGCATGCGAACATAGTTGTGGGGTGGACCCCCACAACGCCCCACTTGCAAGGGCCAGAGACGCTCCGCCGTGGCGATCTGATTGAGCCCTGGTATGTCGACGCAGATGCGCAGCCCACCATCCTCGCCTGGATGTGGGGCCACAGCGGGTGGACGACGGCAGCCTCTCATGATCCTTGACTCCTGTAGTTCTTGAATGGCCCTGTTAACGAACTCCTGCTGGTCTAACCTTCCTTGCCTGGCTCCTTCTCGAGGGAAACGTGCTTCGAAGCACGCCTCCACATGGTGCCCAAGCGCCTCCCTCGTGACCCTGGCTAGGTCGGTGGCCCTCCAGGTGAGAGCCCCCGAGCCCTGCCTGAGGAGGGCGCCGGGCGCGCTTCACTAGGCGATGGAAGGGGGGTTCCCCTGGGCAGACACGGGCCCTGAAGGGCCTGCCTCCAGAGGGGCTGAGCCTAACGACGTCTTCTTCTTCTTGGGGGTGGTCTCAGGAAGCCTCCTGCTTCCGCGATCTGGGTCTTCTATCGACGCGGCCTGAAAGGCTCGCTCCAGAGAACACACTACATCCTTCTTTTCACAGGGCATCATGATGACGCCGCCACTTCCTAGCATCTTGAGGACGTTGCAGCCGTGGTGAGTCGCGGCCATGAACTTGGCCAGCGCTGGGTACCCGAGGATGGCGTTGTACAGCAGGCGGATGTGGGCGACGTCGAAGTCGATGAGCTCTGTGCGGTAGTTGTTGCGTGCCCCGAAGGTGACAGGGAGGCGGACCTGCCCGATCGGGACTGTGGAACCGTCGGTGACTCCGGAGAAAGGCTTGGTTGGCTGAAGTTGATCATAGGGCACTTGGAGGTTGTTGAATGTTTCCACGGATAGGACGTTGAGCCCTGCCCCTCCGTCGATGAGGGTCCTGGTGACCAGTACGTTGCTAATGACTGGGGAGCAAAGCATCGGGAGGACTCCGGCCGTGGCCGCGCACTTGAGCTGGTCTGCTGAGCTGAATGTGATGGCGCACGCCGACCACCTGAGGGGGCGCGTTGCTTCGAGCTTGGGGAGAACTGCATTCAGTTTGCGGGCAAACTACTTGAAGATACGTTGAGAGGCTGGGGCTTGAGCGCCGCCCAGGATGCAGGCGATTGCGCACGGCTCTTGGAAGCCCCCAGCACCCTCGTCTTGATGGCGGTCTTCGTTCCTCCTTGGCTGAGGCAGCAGCGGCGGTAGGCCTATGTTGCCATGAGGGCGATCCTGACGAGGCTGATCCCTCCAGTCCCCCTCGCGAGGCGGGTCCCGCCAGCAGTCCTCGCGAGGTTGGTCGTGCCACCCCTGGCGCGGGCCGCGATCTTCCCAGCGTCCTGGGTTTCTTCCTCCTCCTCGGCCGTAGCCCCGGTCAGCACGGTCAGGGCGACGGCCGATCCTTCCTTCTCGCACGGCGCGGAGTTCTTGACATTAGTTGGTGTTGTGGGTGTGGAGGTCGTGGTACACACAGTACCGGCTGCCCCTGGAGGGTTCGGGCAGGTCCTTGCCCCGCTTGGTGTCTGGTTCGGCGGCGAGTACGGCAGCCCCCTTGCGCTTCACGTCCTTGGCCTTGGGCTTCTTCTCTTCTGGGTCTGCGGCAGGAAGCTCGAGGAGGGACAAACGTCCCTCCTTAGCCCTGGCGCACTTGTTCGCCAAGTTGAACAGCTCCAGGGAGGTGCAGAGGTCTTCATGCATCGCCAGCTCCTCCTTCATCTTGACGTCGCGCACGCCATCGGAGAAGGCCGAGATGATGGCTTCCTCGGACACCTTGGGGATCTTGAGGCGCGCGCTGTTGAAGCGCTGGATGTACTTTTGCAGGGTCTCCCCAGGTTGCTGCTTGATGCGGCGCATGTCGCTCACGGCGGGTGGCCGGTCGCGAGTACCTTGGAAGTTGGCGATGAAGCGGGTGCGCATCTGGTCCCAGGAAGAGATCATGCCTGGAGCCAGATTCAGGAGCCAGGTGCGAGCTCCTTCCTTCAGCACCATGGGGAACCAGTTCGCCATGACCTTCTCGTCCCCGCTAGCAGCCTCGATGCCCAGCTTGTAGAGCTGGAGGAACTCTGCGGGATCAGTTGTGCCGTCGTATCGAGGAGGCAGGTCTGGCTTGAACTTGCCGGGCCACGCGACGCTACGCAGCTCGGTGGTGTAGGCGCGGCAGCCTGCAGTTGCCATGAAAGGCTTCGGTTGAGGGAGAGCTTGGCCTTGAGGGTCCCCACGCGCTGCAGCTAGGAGCAGAGCGGGGTCTTGGCGTGCCGGAGCTGGAGCAGGGAGCGCTTGGGCAGCTTCTTGCGGGCGAGGGACTTCTTGGCAGCTCCGTTCTTGCTGCGCTGGCACCTGGCGGAGCAGGTTCCACCCAGGGGCCACGTGCCTTGGAGCCATGGCGTCTTCTTGAAGAGGAGGCGGCTGGTACGCCCCCGAAGCTTCATTGCCCGCGCGATGCGGGGTGCGGCGCAGCGGAGCGGACAGCGCAGGAGAGCCCCCTGCGGCACAGACGAGCTCGGCGACGCGGTCGAGCCACTCCTCGTAGACGTCGTCGACGGGGCGGTAGCGCAGGAGCTCGTTTGCCGCGATGAGCGCAGCTCGAGCATCCAAGGATGCGCGGAGCACGCGGGGCGAAGAGTCGGCTGGGGTGAGCGATGGAGTAGCAGTGCGGCCGTCTTGCCGCACGGACGGGTGCTGAGATGATGCCTACTGCTCGTTCCCCGCCGGGCCGGTGGCGGCGTTGACGGCGGGCGATGGGGAACAATGAGGACGCCCACCGACGGGCGCCGTCTGGGTGACGCGAGAAGCGATGGCGGCCCGGTGCTCGGCGCGGGCCCAACAAGCGTCAGACATGGATGCGACGGTCGGAGGAGAGCGGAGTGGTGGAAGACAGATTCCGGCGCACCCCTACCTGGCGCGCCAAATGTCGGATCACGGGTTCCGGCCGACCCTTAAGGTTCGAACACTGGGGTGCGCGCAGAGATCACGCCTTCTACCTCCCCGTCTCGCAAGGATCTAAACTACTAAAAGAACTGCACAAGGGACACAAGATTTATACTGGTTTGGTCCACCGTGGTGGTGTAATACCCTACTCCAGTGTGTGGTTGGTGGATTGCCTCTTGGGGCTGATGAGGATGAACAATACAAGGAAGAACAGCCTCGCGCGGGTCTGTTCTTGGCTGGGGCGATGAACTGTTAGGAGGAGTTCAGTCACCGTCTCTCTCTCTCACTCTCTCTGGTTTCCTCTCACTTGTCGACCGTCTGGAACTCCTTGGTCTGATCCAGATCCTCGATCATCTCTCTCCTCTAGATTGTCTCGAACCCCTTGCTATGTGGGCGGCTAGTCCTATTTATAGAGGCCCTGGTCCTCTTCCCAAATATTGAGCGGGAAGGGAGCCAACAATGGCGGGCTAATTTGAAGCGGGACAGCAAGTACACTTATCCTGACTAAAGTTGGTCTCCGCCTGCCAAAGGCTCGATGGTGACGCGTGCTGGGCTCCATGGTGACCTCCGTCTCGTAGTCCTCCTGGTCTTGGTCTCGTTGCACCGAAATGGCAACCTTTGCCTGATGCCTCGGTACTCCGCGGCTACGCTTGCCCCCTTTGCACCAAAGAGGAAAGAAGGACGCTGCGTGCACTGGCGCCCGCCCGGCGCCCTGAGTCGTCATGGCTTGCGTCATGGGCACCTCGCGAGGTACCCTGCCTTGATCTCTCCGCCTCCTCGCGAGCCAGCCTGATGAGGCTGCGCCTGAGGAGGCGCCGTGTCGTCGGCCCCGCGAGGCTTGGCCCCTCACGAGGTTCTTGAGTCTTGTGTTGATGAAGATGGGCCGTGCTGGGCTCCCATTTGAGCCACGCCGCAGGCCGCAGGCAGGCAAGTCTGGGGACCCCCGTTCCCAGAACGCCGACAGAATGTAGCACGGCCGTCATCGGAATTCAATGCATAATGGCTTAGCGCTCGAGCTTGCCGTGGAAAACTAGAGAAACTGAAATTATGAATGTTCCATCCCATCTCATCTGGGTCGCACGCCGGCATGGCGGTCAAACGAGTGCACTCGAATAATCTCCCTCCTTGTCAATAATGTTTCCACGGATTTAAAAAGCCCACAATAATTAAAGCGTATCTTTTTTCGCATCAGGTAGCTGCCTTAATTACGGCCGGCTGCATGCAAGCACTCAGAATCTCTCGCAGGCAGTACATGAAGCAGCATGCAACGAGTCACAACCGAGGGCACGCATGCAGCCACTTAAATCGCTGGAATTAATCAGGCTTAAACTTCTGCATGCCATTAATTATTGCCATGCCTTGGTCTTGCTACTTTGCTCACGAAATTAATTAGGCTTAATCTTCTTCAGAGGTAGGCATTTTTATTCGTGTAGGATCGATAGTGTAGCTTGTCAGTTTCTTCAGAGGTAGGCATTTTTATTCAAAAAACTGCCACTTCGCATCTTGTGTTGCAAATAAAACTTCCAGGAGCGCATTTGTAGGCTAGCTAGTGATCGATTAGTAACTTGTAAACACTAAGCGAACAGAAATAAGTAACTATTAATGCATCTCAATGATTCACAGATCATATACAAATATGTAGCTCCAAAAGCAAAGATCAGCCACTTCGGATCTCGCGTCACAACTAAAACTAACTAGTACGATTCCCATACATAAGATCAACATGTTAATGCATCTCAATGATTCACAGATCATATACAAATATGTAGCTCCAAAAGCAAAGATCTAGAAAAAACATCTGTTCTTCCTACTAACATGGATGCTTCTCTTGGCCAACATTCAGTACAGACTGAAAGAAAAATTTGTTTGTGAAGTCTACAATTCCTTTTGAAAACAAAAGTGGTTTCACAAACAGCTGGAACCCTGAGAATGAATGACACATGATGGAGGAACATCCACTTCAATATGATTTGGTCTTCTCTCGATCACACCGCAAGACTATTTCCGGAATACAAACTGTAACTTAGGCAAAATGATGCCCATTTTATAATCAGACCAAAGCAATGAAGCACCTAGTGTTGGCCAATAAATAGTACAGTACTACTTTTCTGCAGTCCATGAAGTGACTATCCAATGTTTCTGTGTCTATTTTCAAATGGCACTGCATGCAGTGACTATACTATTCTCTTGTGCAGTTCAACCAAAATTGCGGACACTTTGTTTGTTTTCCAAATAGCAACGGGCAAACATATCTGTCTGCACAAATATCAAGCAGCTAGTAAACATATACCACACCTTGTATTTTCGGTTTAAACATGTCTCTTCCGCTTAGCATCTATCATGTTCTGCACTGGACAATCTGATACAGTTATGTTTTGCCCTGGACAATTTCATACTGGATTGATTTGCTGGTTCAGAGCAGAAATATAGCACCTATTCTTCATCAGACCAAGGATATCCATGTTCGCAGTGATGGAAAAGGTGAAATCGATACAACCGAAATTGAGCATCCAATCATTGAATCCTGTCATGCACCTCCAATGTAGGTCCACCCTGCCAATAAATTCACATGCAAACCACTAGTATTACTATCTAATGACAGTACAAAAGGAGTAGCAAGATAGTAGCAAACCATGTCCCTTCGTAATGAACAGCGCATAGTGCCACCAATTGGATATAAAGGTTTGGAAAAAAACATGCTCCTAATGTTGAACTGGTTGGACTTTTTGTGCAGTTCCACTAAAATCGAGCATCCCTGTTTGCATAGATATTGAAAGTGTGATTACTCTAAAAGTGGCACTAGTTGAAGCATAGACTCACAAATATAAGAATTCCAATTTCTTAATGGGAAAAGGTAGCAAGACTGTTTCTAACCACCTGTTTTAAGGAATAAATAAAGCAACATCGACTGATGTCAGGAAGGCATACATAGTTTTTTCTGAAAAACTGAGCCTTTCCTGACCTTTCCTCTTCTTTTAAGAAAATTGTGTGTAGTTCTACTAAAACAAAATGCCATCACCGCCTTGACAATTCAGTGACACTGTACAAAAGGAAATGACTTAACATTACATCATGATGTCAGGTATGTAGTCGACGGGCATTAGAGACAAACATACAGACCTTTTCCAATAACATAATGAACATTAATTTTAACAAAGGTGTGACTAGCTTTACCGGGATAATTTGAGTGAACTCTACACCCTTTGTTCCTTAATATAAGACGTTTTCGCGGTTCAATTTAAAGTACCCAAACGTCTAGTATTTAGAAAAACAGGTAGTAGTTTTCTTGAGCACATATCTAGGAAAGCTTGCCACACTTTATTTATGTCCACACGCTAATGCAACACCATTCGAATACTACAAATATACACTAATCCAGTGGCTAGTGCAACAATAGAGTAGTTAG
The DNA here is from genome assembly GCF_002162155.2 of Triticum dicoccoides. Lineage (NCBI taxonomy): Eukaryota > Viridiplantae > Streptophyta > Magnoliopsida > Poales > Poaceae > Triticum > Triticum dicoccoides. The sequence goes on along the minus strand of NC_041382.1, from coordinate 747,253,433 downwards.
TTTATTATAGGGTACAGTACAATGGTTTTAGTGAACAGATTTCAATAAACTCTAGCACTGGAAGGTTTCTAGAAGAATTAACAATACAAAATGTAAATGTAAAAAGTTTCAGCATTGGTATACTAGCTGTGCATGAGCATTAAACCAAATACAAAAGTCTGAAGGTAACTAGCATTATTAACTAATGACAGTATAAAAAAATTGCAAACCATGTACCTCCAGGGTAAATATCATTTCGAACTCGGGGGGACCTTAAAAATTGCTATCCCAATCTTGATAATCGATCAAACATAAAAACTGGATCGAACGAATCAAGAGAACAGTCGGAGGAGGAGGTGCCCACTCTTGACCTTTCCTCTTGTCTTCATAATTGTCTGTGCAGTTTAACCAAAATAAAATGACATCAGCGCCTTGGCATTTTGGTGACATTGTACAAAAAAATTAACTTATCTCATGAAAGTGAGGTATGTAATCTATAAGCATTAACAGTGCAAAAATCTGAAGGTAGTAACAAGTTTCATCGTTGGTATACTGGCTGTGCAACAACATTAGAATGCCTTAGCTGAAAAATCTTTAATACATCCACAATCAACAGCTGACCCGGAAATAATCTAGTGACATTAAATGGCATTGCTTAAATTTATCGGTGGCATTAGACTGAGAGCGGCATTAATTAAATGTGGCATCACTTTAGCAGTAGCATTGCTTGACTTGACTGCTGGCGTTATACTAACAGCAAAAATAGTGGCAATAAGAGCATGGGAGGCCCATTCAGACAGTGGGTGCACTAGTATGATGTACCTCCACGGACGCAAAGTGGTGAGGGAGGTATGGTTTCCCAGAGCAACAAATATCCAGGCAGCATATGTGGATTACGTCCCATTTTTGTTCTCTTTAGCCACCTTTTTCCTATGCGAGGATAACAAAATGATCGACCTGGTCATTCTCTATTGCGTTGTCATGCCTTTCTACCCTTCTTCAACCAAGAGACACGTGACTCGTTCCTTAGCTACTCATTTTCCCCTTTTCAACCTAGATGCGGGTTCAATGCCTACTCTCTTGGACAGTACATTCTCCCTTCCTTTCCTTATTCAACCCAGACATGGATTAGTCTACATGAAGTAGGGTTTCCTATAATAGTGCAAATTGTGGTTTTCATCTGCGTGGCCAGCAGAGCAGAGGATAGCAAATTGGGAAGATGGTGGAGTGGAAAAAGATCCACATGCAACGACGTGGCAGATGGGGCAATAGAACAAGGTTATGGTTCGAAAAGAGGTAGCATACCCGAGGGTCGGCGGGAAGTGGCTTCGCTCGTGGTCGTAGTCCTCCGCACACACTACAACAGCGAGCTTGGGGATGGAGGCCATCCCACGCGGGTGCTAGGTCTGAGAGGACGGCCTTGTCATCAGTGCGTGACCTCACTCGCCGACAACGAGTGCGTCAATGTTGCACGTCCTTTTCTTCCCCAGCAGATCTGTGAAGGAAATATGCCCTAGAGGCAATAATAAAGTTATTATTTATTTCCTTATATCAAGATAAATGTTTATTATTCATGCTAGAATTGTATTAACCGGAAACATAATACATGTGTGAATACATAGACAAATAGAGAGTCACTAGTATGGCTCTACTTGACTAGCTCGTTAATCAAAGATGGTTATGTTTCCTAACCATGAACAAAGAGTTGTTATTTGATTAACAAGGTCACATCATTAGTTGAATGATCTGATTGACATGACCCATTTCATTAGCTTAGCACCCGATCGTTTAGTATGTTGCTATTGCTTTCTTCATGGCTTATACATGTTCCTATGACTATGAGATTATGCAACTCCCATTTGCCGGAGGAACACTTTGTGTGCTACCACACGTCATAACGTAAATGGGTGATTATAAAGGAGCTCTACAGGTGTCTCCAAAGGTAGATGTTGGGTTGGCGTATTTTGAGATTAGGATTTGTCACTCCGATTGTCGGAGAGGTATCTCTGGGCCCTCTCGGTAATGCACATCACATAAGCCTTGCAAGCATTGCAGCCAATGAGTTAGTTGCGAGATGATGTATTACGGAACGAGTAAAGAGACTTGCCGGTAATGAGATTGAACTAGGTATTGGATACCGACGATCGAATCTCGGGCAAGTAACATACCGATGACAAAGGGAACAACGTATGTTGTTATGCGGTCTAACCGATAAAGATCTTCGTAGAATATGTAGGAGCCAATATGGGCATCCAGGTCCCGCTATTGGTTATTGACCGGAGACGTGTCTTGGTCATGTCTACATTGTTCTCGAACCGTAGGGTCCGCACGCTTAGCGTTACGATGACAGTTATTATGAGTTTATGCATTTTGATCTACCGAAGATTGTTCGGAGTCGCGGATGTGATCATGGACATGACGAGGAGTCTCGAAATGGTCGAGACATAAAGATTTATATATTGTAAGCCTATGTTTGGATATCGGAAGTGTTCCGGGTGAAATCGGGATTTTACCGGAGTACCGGGAGGTTACCGGAACCCCCCAGGAGCTATATGGCCTTAGTGGGCTTTAGTGGAAAAGAGAAAGGGGCAGCCCATGGTGGGCCGCGCGCCTCCCCCCTCCCCTAGTCCTATTAGGACAAGGAGAGGTGGCCGGCCCCCTCTCTCTCTTCCCCCCCCTCAAGGAATCCTATTCCAACTAGGATTGGGGGGGGGATCCTACTCCCAGAGGGAGTAGGACTCCCTTGGAGCGCCCTCCTTGGCCGGCCGGCCCCTTCCCCTTGGCTCCTTTATATACGGAGGCAGGGGGGCAGCCTAGGACACACAAGTTGATCCACGTGATCTTCCTTAGCCGTGTGCGGTGCCCCCTGCCACCATATTCCACCTTGGTCATATCGTTGCGGTGCTTAGGCGAAGCCCTGCGTCGGTAGAACATCATCATCGTCATCACGCTGTCGTGCTGACGAAACTCATCCCCGAAGCTTTGCTAGATTGGAGCCAGGGGAGCGTCATCGAGCTGTACGTATGCTAAGAACTCGGAGGTGCCGGAGTAACGGTGCTTGGATTGGTCAGATCGCAAAGACGTACGACTACTTCCTCTACGTTGTGTCAACGCTTCCGCAGTCGGTCTGCGTGGGTACGTAGACAACACTCTCCCCTCTTGTTGCTATGCATCACCATGATCTTGCGTGTGCGTAGGAAAATTTTGAAATTACTACGAAACCCAACAGTGGCATCCGAGCCTAGGTTTTATGGTTTGATGTTATATGCACGAGTAGAACACAAGTGAGTTGTGGGTGATATAAGTCATACTGCCTACCAGCATGTCATACTTTGGTTCGGCGGTATTGTTGGACGAGACGACCCGGACCGACATTACGCGTACGCTTACGCGAGACCGGTTCTCCCGACGTGCTTTGCACACAGGTGGCTTGCGGGCGACTGTCTCTCCAACTTTAGTTGAACCGAGTATGGCTACGCCCGGTCCTTGCGAAGGTTAAAACGGAGTCTACTTGAAAAACTATCGTTGTGGTTTTGATGCGTAGGTGAGATTGGTTCTTGCTTAAACCCGTAGAAGCCACGTAAAACTTGCAACAACAAAGTAGAAGACGTCTAACTTGTTTTTGCAGGGCATGTTGTGATGTGATATGGTCAAGGCATGATGCTAAATTTTATTGTATGAGATGATCATGTTTTGTAACCGAGTTATCGGCAACTGGCAGGAGCCATATGGTTGTCGCTTTATTGTATGCAATGCAATCGCGATGTAATGCTTTACTTTATCACTAAGCGGTAGCGATAGTCGTGGAAGCATAAGATTGGCGAGATGACAACGATGCTACGATGGAGATCAAGGTGTCGCGCCGGTGACGATGGTGATCATGACGGTGCTTCGGAGATGGAGAGCACAGGCACAAGATGATGATGGCCATATCATATCACTTATATTGATTGCATGTGATGTTTATCTTTTTATGCATCTTATCTTGCTTTGATTGACGGTAGCATTATAAGATGATCTCTCACTAAATTATCAAGAAGTGTTCTCCCTGAGTATGCACCGTTGCCAAAGTTCGACGTGCCCAGACACCACGTGATGATCGGGTGTGATAAGCTCTACGTCCATCTACAATGGGTGCAAGCCAGTTTTCCACACGCAGAATACTCAGGTTAAACTTGACGAGCCTAGCATATGCAGATATGGCCTCGGAACACGGAGACCGAAAGGTCGAGCGTGAATCATATAGTAGATATGATCAACATAATGATGTTCACCACTGAAAACTACTCCATCTCACGTGATGATCGGTTATGGTTTAGTTGATTTGGATCACGTGATCACTTAGAGGATTAGAGGGATGTCTATCTAAGTGGGAGTTCTTAAGTAATATGATTAATTGAACTTAAATTTATCATGAACTTAGTACCTGATAGTATCTTGCTTGTTTATGTTTGATTGTAGATAGATGGCTCGTGCTGTTGTTCTGTTGAATTTTAATGCGTTCCTTGAGAAAGCAAAGTTGAAAGATGATGGTAGCAATTACACGGACTGGGTCCGTAACTTGAGGATTATCCTCATTGTTGCGCAGAAGAATTACATCCTGGAAGCACCGCTGGGTGCCAGGCCTGCTGCTGGAGCAACGCCAGATGTGATGAATGTCTAGCAGAGCAAAGCTGATGACTACTCAATAGTTCAGTGTGCCATGCTTTACGGCTTAGAATCGGGACTTCAACGATGTTTTGAATGTCATGGAGCATATGAGATGTTCCAGGAGTTGAAGTTAATATTTCAAGCAAATGCCCGGATTGAGAGATATGAAGTCTCCAATAAGTTCTATAGCTGCAAGATGGAGGAGAACAATTCTGTCAGTGAGCATAAACTCAAGATGTCTGGGTATAATAATCACTTGATTCAATTGGGAGTTAATCTTCCAGATGATTGCGTCATTGACAGAATTCTCCAATCACTGCCACCAAGCTACAAGAGCTTCGTGATGAACTATAATATGCAAGGGATGAATAAGACTATTCCCGAGCTCTTCGCAATGCTGAAAGCGGCGGAGGTAGAAATCAAGAAGGAACATCAAGTGTTGATGGTCAACAAGACCACTAGTTTCAAGAAAAAAGGGCAAAGGGAAGAAGGAGGGGAACTTAAAGAAGAACGGCAAGGAAGTTGCTGCTCAGGAGAAGAAACCCAAGTCTGGACCTAAGCCTGAAACTGAGTGCTTCTACTGCAAGCAGACTGGTCTCTGGAAGCGGAACTGCCCCAAGTATTTGGCGGATAAGAAGGATGGCAAGGTGAACAAAGGTATATGTGATATACATGTTATTGATGTGTACCTTACTAGAGATCGCAATAGCACCTGGGTATTTGATACTGGTTCTGTTGCTAATATATGCAACTCGAAACAGGGACTACGGATTAAGCAAACATTGGCAAAGGACGAGGTGACGATGCGCGTGGGAAACGGTTCCAAAGTCGATGTGATCGTGGTCGGCACGCTACCTCTACATCTACCTTCTGGATTAATATTAGACCTAAATAATTGTTATTTGGTGCCAGCGTTGAGCATGAACATTATATCTGGATCTTATTTGATGCGAGACGGTTATTCATTTAAATCAGAGAATAATGGTTGTTCTATTTATATGAGTAATATCTTTTATGGTCATGCACCTTTGAGGAGTGGTCTATTTTTGATGAATCTCGATAGTAGTAACACACATATTCATAATGTTGAAGCCAAAAGATGCAGAGTTGATAATGACAGTGCAACTTATTTGTGGCACTGCCGTTTAGGTCATATCGGTATAAAGCGCATGAAGAAACTCCATACTGATGGACTTTTGGAACCACTTGATTATGAATCACTTGGTACTTGCGAACCGTGCCTCATAGGCAAGATGACTAAAACACCGTTCTCCTGTACTATGGAGAGAGCAATAGATTTGTTGGAAATCATACATACCGATGTATGTGGTCCGATGAATATTGAGGCTCGTGGCGGATATCGTTATTTTCTCACCTTCACAGATGACTTAAGCAGATATGTGTATATCTACTTAATGAAACACAAGTCTGAAACATTTGAAAAGTTCAAATAATTTCAAAGTGAAATTGAAAATCATCGTAACAAGAAAATAAAGTTTCTACGATCTGATCGTGGAGGAGAATATTTGAGTTACGAGTTTGGTGTACATTTGAAACAATGCGAAATAGTTTCGCAACTCACGCCACCCGGAACACCACAGCGTAATGGTGTGTCCGAACATCGTAATCGTACTTTACTGGATATGGTGCGATCTATGATGTCTCTTACTGATATACCGCTATCGTTTTGGGGTTATGCTTTAGAGACGGCCGCATTCACGTTAAATAGGGCACCATCAAAATCTGTTGAGACGATGCCTTATGAACTATGGTTTGGCAAGAAACCAAAGTTGTCGTTTCTTAAAGTTTGGGGCTGCGATGCTAATGTGAAAAAGCTTCAACCTGATAAGCTCGAACCCAAATCGGAGAAATCTTCATAGGTTACCCAAAGGAGACTGTTGGGTACACCTTCTATCACAGATCCGAAGGCAAGACATTCATTGCTAAGAATGGATCCTTTCTAGAGAAGGAGTTTCTCTCGAAAGAAGTGAGTGGGAGGAAAGTAGAATTTGACGAGGTAACTGTACCTACTCCCTTATTGGAAAGTGGTACATCGCAGAAACCTGTTTCTGCGACACCTACACCAATTAGTGAGGAAGCTAATGATGATGATCATGAAACTTCAGGACAAGATACTACTGAACCTCGTAGATCAACCAGAGCGAGATCCGCGCCAGAGTGGTACGGTAATCCTGTTCTGGAAATCATGCCACGAGATCATGATGAACCTACGAACTATGAAGAAGCGATGGTGAGCCCAGATTCCGCAAAATGGCTTGAAGCCATGAAATCTGAGATGGGATCCATGTATGAGAACAAAGTATGGACTTTGGTTGACTTGCCCGATGATCGGCAAGCAATTGAGAATAAATGGATCTTCAAGAAAAGACTGACGTTGATGGTAATGTTACTGTCTACAAAGCTCGACTTGTCGCAAAGGGTTTTCGACAAGTTCAAGGGGTTGACTACGATGAGACCTTCTCACCCGTAGCGATGCTTAAGTCTGTCCGAATCATGTTAGCAATTGCCGCATTTTATGATTATGAAATTTGGCAGATGGATGTCAAAACTGCATTCCTAAATGGATTTCTGGAAGAAGAGTTGTATATGAGGCAACCGGAAGGTTTTGTCGATCCAAAGGGAGCTAACAAAGTGTGCAAGCTCCAGCAATCCATTTATGGACTGGTGCAAGCCTCTCGGAGTTGGAATAAACGCTTTGATAGTGTGATCAAAGCATTCGGGTTTATACAGACTTTCGGAGAAGCCTATATTTACAAGAAAGTGAGTGGGAGCTCTGTAGCATTTCTGATATTATATGTGGATGACATATTACTGATTTGAAATGATGTAGAATTTCTGGATAGCATAAAGGGATACTTGAATAAGAGTTTTTCAATGAAAGACCTCGGTGAAGCTGCTTACATATTAGGCATAAAGATCTATAGAGATAGATCAAGACGCTTAATTGGACTTTCACAAAGCACATACCTTGACAAGATTTTGAAGAAGTTCAAAATGGATCAAGCAAATAAAGGGTTCTTGCCTGTGTTACAAGGTGTGAAGTTGAGTCAGACTCAATGTCCGACCACCGCAGAAGATAGAGAGAAAATGAAAGATGTTCCCTATGCTTCAGCCATAGGCTCTATCATGTATGCAATGTTGTGTACCAGACCCGATGTGTGCCTTGCTATAAGTCTAGCAGGGAGGTACCAAAGTAATCCAGGAGTGGATCTCTGGACAACGGTCAAGAACATCCTGAAATACCTGAAAAGGACTAAGGATATGTTTCTCGTATATGGAGGTGACAAAGAGCTCATCGTAAGCGGTTACGTTGATGCAAGCTTTGACACTGATCCGGACGATTCTAAATCGCAAACCGGATACGTGTTTACATTAAACGGTGGAGCTGTCAGTTGGTGCAGTTCTCAACAAAGCGTCGTAGCAGGATCTACATGTGAAGCGGAATACATAGCTGCTTCAGAAGCAGCAAACGAAGGAGTCTAGATGAAGGAGTTCATATCCGATCTAGGTGTCATACCTAGTGCATCGGGTCCAATGAAAATCTTTTGTGACAATACTGGTGCAATTGCCTCGGCAAAGGAATCCAGATTTCACAAGAGAACCAAGCACATCAAGAGACGCTTCAATTCCATCCGGGATCTAGTCCAGGTGGGAGACATAGAGATTTGCAAGATACATACAGATCTGAATGTTGCAGACCCGTTGACTAATCCTCTTCCACGAGCAAAACATGATCAGCACCAAGGCTCCATGGGTGTTAGAATCATTACTGTGTAATCTAGATTATTGACTCTAGTGCAAGTGGGAGACTGAAGGAAATATGCCCTAGAGGCAATAATAAAGTTATTATTTATTTCCTTATATCATGATAAATATTTATTATTCATGCTAGAATTGTATTAACCGGAAACATAATACATGTGTGAATACATAGACAAACAGAGAGTCACTAGTATGCCTGTACTTGACTAGCTCGTTAATCAAAGATGGTTATGTTTCCTAACCATGAACAAAGAGTTGTTATTTGATTAACGAGGTCACATCATTAGTTAAATGATCTGATTGACATGACCCATTTCATTAGCTTAGCACCCGATCGTTTAGTATGTTGCTATTGCTTTCTTCATGGCTTATACATGTTCCTATGACTATGAGATTATGCAACTCCCGTTTGCCGGAGGAACACTTTGTGTGCTACCAAACATCACAATGTAAATGGGTGATTATAAAGGAGCTCTACAGGTGTCTCCAAAGGTAGATGCTGGGTTGGCGTATTTCGAGATTAGGATTTGTCACTCCGATTGTCGGAGAGGTATCTCTGGGCCCTCTCGGTAATGCACATCACATAAGCCTTGCAAGCATTGCAGCCAATGAGTTAGTTGCGAGATGATGTATTACGGAACGAGTAAAGGGACTTGCCGGTAATGAGATTGAACTAGGTATTGGATACCGACGATCGAATCTCGGGCAAGTAACATACCGATGACAAAGGGAACAACGTATGTTGTTATGCGGTCTGACCGATAAAGATCTTCGTAGAATATGTAGGAGCCAATATGGGCATCCAGGTCCCGCTATTGGTTATTGACCGGAGACGTGTCTCGGTCATGTCTACATTGTTCTCGAACCGTAGGGTCCGCACGCTTAACGTTATGATGCCAGTTATTATGAGTTTATGCATTTTGATGTACCGAAGATTGTTTGGAGTCCCGGATGTGATCATGGACATGTGGAGGAGTCTCTAAATGGTCGAGACATAAAGATTTATATATTGGAAGCCTATGTTTGGATATCGGAAGTGTTCCGGGTGAAATCGGGATTTTACCGGAGTACCGGGAGGTTACCGGAACCCCCCGGGAGCTATATGGGCCTTAGTGGGCTTTAGTGGAATAGAGAAAGGGGCAGCCCATGGTGGGCCGCGCGCCTCCCCCCTCCCCTAGTCCTATTAGGACAAGGAGAGGTGGCCGGCCCCCTCTCTCTCTTCCCCCCATTAAGGAATCCTATTCCAACTAGGATTGGGGGGGGGGGGGAATCCTACTCCCAGAGGGAGTAGGACTCCCTTGGCGTGCCCTCCTTGGCCGGCCGCCCGTTCCCCTTGGCTCCTTTATATACGGAGGCAGGGGGGCACCCTAGAACACACAAGTTGATCCACGTGATCGTTCCTTAGCCGTGTGCGGTGCCCCCCGCCACCATATTTCACCTCGGTCATATCGTTGCGGTGCTTAGGCGAAGCCCTGCGTCGGTAGAACATCATCATCATCATCACGCCGTCGTGCTGACGAAACTCATCCCCGAAGCTTTGCTGGATCGGAGCCCGGGGAGCGTCATCGAGCTGTACGTGTGCTAAGAACTCGGAGGTGCCGGAGTAACGGTGCTTGGATCGGTCAGATCGGAAAGACGTACGACTACTTCATCTATGTTGTGTCAACGCTTCCGCAGTCGGTCTGCGTGGGTACGTAGACAACACTCTCCCCTCTCGTTGCTATGCATCACCATGATCTTGCATGTGCGTAGGAGAATTTTGAAATTACTACGAAACCCAACAATCTGTGACCACCGGTGAGGAGGGAGAGAGGGGCCGTCTTTTTAGATCTGGAGAGAGGGTGGTAGTGTGAGAAGCAAGTGGGCAGCCCTTAGCAAGAAAGCGCTCAAGCTCCAGCCTATATATCTTTTTTATACTACTAGTACTAGAGGTGGAGTCGTGGTAGAGTAGTTTATATTTTCTCTGCATACAGTACCAGTTAGTCGTGCTTCAAAACTGATCGGCACGCCATTAAAAAAATAAAGGTCGATAACTAATGCGGCACCTTGGGCCAACGTGGCCAGATCACATTTTGCACGAGAAATTACACACCATGTTTTGTTGACATGTGGTCCCGTTCCAACATATCATTGAGACGATGGCGAGTAGTAAGAGTATTTCCGAATGGACGTGTAGGCCGGGGCACCTCTTCGTGAACTGTGGCAAACTCGCAACCGTCCACCGACTCTTCGCCTTTCCCTCTCGATTTGGAACTGCTGTCGCACGCTCTTCCTCTCCCTCCTCCATTTTCCTTCAGCCCTTCACCCTTTCTTCTGCCATTGTTCGATCGTCTTCTCCATGGAGGGAACAGGCCGGAAACAACCCCATTATTCTTGCCCCAATCTGAAAGATGACGTGGTGGAGGAACTCATTGATCGGTGCAACGTCATCACCTCGGCTAGCATGGCATGTTCGTTCAAGCCCATTCTCGACTCAACTAATAACATCATTACAAAGAACCCAAGAGTCAAGGAGCGGTTTGATCTCCCCTATCTTCTTCGCCGTGACCCTGATGACTGGCGCCGACACGACGGAGGCCTTGCCCTGTGCCAGTTGATGCCGCTTGATAATGATACGTATGATGTTAAGATGCCATCGCTTGAGGGCAACGCTTGGGCGGGCGCAAATGGAGATTGGGTTGTTTACATTGGGTCCAACTGCGAGTGGGAACTTGTGAATGTGTACACTCGTGACCGGGTTCCACTTCCAAAAATCTCAGCAGACTACCCAGAGGTTGAGCACACCGGTATTCTATGCACGTTCAAATACGATCATGGTGACTGTCTTCTACAGAAGATAGCAATTTGTCGAGTTCCCAACCGCTCTTGGAATTACAACAACTATTAGTTGTTGCTATCTTCGACAAGCTTGTTGCCGTCCTTTGTGGTTCGACTCGATGGATATTGCTCAAAAATCAGTTTCTATACACGGATGAGTACTATGATCCAATTCAATACGAGGGCCTTGTGTTTTCTGCCACCACTCGTGGCACTGTTTTTGCATGGGATCCTCGTAGTTTCGGTACGTTTGTCTTCCAGCGTAATTATAATTGTTTCATCGACATGCATGCGGGTTAGCAAGTTTCCCTTTACTAATTAACCTTCTTCTTGTGTTTCCAAGGTCCTGTGAACATCCCACCACCTATACTTGAAAATTTTTATAACCAAGGGGGAGATGACTATGGTGATGATCACGAGCATGAGGAAGAGCATCGCCCATATACTTTGTGGCGCCTGGCAACTAATTCCGATGGATCACCTCTTCTTGTGTGTATACAGCCCAATGATGATGTTACTGCTAAGGAAGCAGGTGTAGTCTCCCATGGTCGCACTCTCCGGACCTATTCCAACACCTGTTGCATGGTATTCAGGATGGATACTAGTGTGCTAGCGCCAACTCCTTCTCCCTGGTACAGAATTGATAGTCTTGGAGAAAACTCACTCTTCCTTGGACAAAACTATCCGATGATGGTGAAAGGCGATCCAACTGCTGTTGACACAATGTTAACAGTACCACTTATGAGAAGCAACTGTGTCTATATACCTCGGACATTTGGGTGGTTCCCTACCCTGGTCCTGATATAGTAGGCCGCTTCAGCCTGGATGATCAGTCCTGCGTTGGTTTCTAGATCCACAATCGATGGCCCGTCCCAGAGAATCACTTGTGGTTCAAAGCAAGTGTTTCCAATGCCGAGGAATGGTTGAGTTGAAGTTCAATTCATTGCTTGTTATTTGTTGTGTGGTGAAAACTTTAGTATTTATAATGTATCCCCGTTGTCGATGTGGGTTGATGACCTGTTGTATGTAATAAAATGATATGCCTGTGATAAACTTACTAAATTTATGAATGGCTTTCGAGTCGCTTCTCTGAGTGAGTGGTGCAACGAGGCAAAAAAATATTTCCCGAATACATTATTGTAGACAATAGTAGTACACTATTTGTACTAGCTTCACATGCTTCGGGCGTCGGGCGGGTGTTTTTACTGTAGCCATATGTTAATGTGTTCGCTGTACATAACCAGCACCTCAAATCCTCGATACTAGTACTATATAGTAGGAGTAAGTAGTAGGAGTAGTAGGGTGGCATGGGCCAGAACAAGCATTCACGTCCAGGAGTACGGCACACGCCACCACCACGACATCCATCTGACACCATATTATTTCTTGGAGTCCGTGCTAGAGCAATCTCTTCAACCTCGCCGTTTCTGTAACTTCAGCCATCGCGCGGCGGGCGAGGTGGGGGTTTGCCGATAGTCGGTTTCCTTAACTGCGGCCCCACTTGTAAGGCCAACTCCAACGCACGACCCCAAACAGACCTCCGTTTTTCATGAACTCCAACGATAATTTTGACTAGAAAAGCAAGACCAAAGATAACAAGAACCACACGAATACACATTTTACTACTCCTTTAAGTTGGATTAGTGCCTTCTCGATGCATTCATTGTTGATCTGCGGAGGCTCGATCTTGCGTGCTTCTTTCTTCTTCGAGTGTAAAGGAGTAGACGTTGCTTCCTCACATCTAGTCTCATGTCTAGCCTCTATTCTAGTAGGAGTATCACAAGTGCACTAATCTCATCTCTATCCTCTGTGCTAGCTAAAAGTGATAGAACATCTACTAAATTGCGCTCTATCAATATATGAATGTACTCTTCTTCCCAATACAAAAACTTGCATCCATTCTACTCCCTCCGTTGCACAATACATGCCTTCTATTTGTCAAAATATATATGTATCTAGACATGTTGTAGTATATAGGCACATCCATTTTTGGACAAATGGAAGTCAAGTATTTTGGAACGGAGGGAGTACAAAATAAAAATTTTAAGTTAGCACAACTAGTCTAATCCGAGAGCACAACCGAAGATTTGGTCGAGTTCTTCCTCCTTTTGCCGACACGTGGGACATCCAGCATCCAGGTCGTGTCATGAAAGAAAATAGAGTGGTAGTTGAAGCCACGAGATGTGCATCTTGGGTTAAACTATAAATAGTATCTTACTACTCTTGAGTAACTCCAAAAGCGGCCACTGAAGATCTTTATTGGATTTGTTTTTCATCACCAGCACGTCGAGGTGAAAGATGTGCAGGTTCAGTGGGTCCTCTTGCCTTTTCACTAACATGTGGGGCCGCATGTGAGCAAACAGACGATGGGCTCCGCGCGTCCGCTGGCTGGCTGAGAAGAGAGATAGAGGAGGGCTGAGCACGGACTGCAGGAAATTTGTTCTATGTACCTCGATATAGGCTCGATATAGTGGGGTGGCATGGGCCATAACTAGCATTCACGTCTAGCAGTATGACACACGCCACCTACACGAGTCCCATCCGACACCAATTTTCTTGGAGTCCATGCTACAGCCATCTCTTCTCCCTCCTGTTTTCTCAGCCATCGCGTGGTGGGCCGGGTGGGGCTTTGCCGATAGTCGGTTTGCTCAACTGCGGTCCCACTTGTAAGTGAAAATGCAACACCACACATATTCCCGCTTGAGCGCCGTGCCGGACCCACCGTGTGGGGGTGTGATGCGAACACGGCAGGCTTTTCCTTTTGAACTCGTAACTTGTAAAATTTGGTTCTGCTCCATGGCGCGACCGATAGATAGAAAATAACGATTTTGCCTAGAGTAATGAGAAGTTTGGTTTTTGAGCCGTTCATGCATGGTGTACGTACGAAAATTATGAAGTTGATGTGAAAGGTAAGATAATTACTGTAGTATCATATACTACTACATGGATTCGACTGAAAGACAAAAATACATACGAATCCATCAATGACATCCTCACGCCCTAGTGCGCCGGGTCACCAACCGACGTGTGAGGAGCAGCGGCGTTGGCGGCGAGCTCAACATGCTTCTAAACAGTGTCGTCCAAGGTTGCCCTGCGGTCCAAGAAGGCCAGCGTCCTATCGTCCTTCTCTTGCATGTAGTAGTCCTTGTGGATGATTTGCGCGTAGACATGGGTGATTATGTCGATGGTGTCTTGCTGCGCGAGGCGCTGCGAGGCGAGCGCGACCACGAGGTGGACATTCTCCGGCGCGACGGCGGGCAGTCACAGGGCCACCAGTGCGTCGAAGAGGTTGTCACTATAGTGGCCGTTGAGGGTGGCGGGCATCGCAGAGCCTGGGCACGTCGGCTGCAGGCTTACGTCAAAGTCGTCCGCAAGCTTCTTGACGACGGTGAACTTGTCAAGGAAACCGACGAGGACCTCGTCGAACAAGGAGACGAAGCTATCGTCCAAGCGGCCCCTCGCCCTGGCGGCCTCAAGCAATACTACCTGGAGACGTTACTTAGTGCCGGTCCGCAGGCCGGCATTGTGGACCATCTGGCACAGCCGGCTGATGCTCGCGCTCATCGCCTCCATGGGTCTAGCTTAGCTTCTAGTCAACTGATCTTGCGGTTCGAGTGATCTCTCTTGCCCTTGGTTAGCGTGCGTAGGTGCATAGGATTTCGTACTACTCCTCGACCCTCTACTACACCTGCCTTTGGCTGTATGATAGGTGAGCCACCCACCCCCTGGGCCCATGTGTCATTCACCTAAAGGCAGTTGCCGTAAGTCAATGAAGCTGCGTCCCCCTCCGTGCCGGTGCAGTATAGTCATCTCACCGGACCTCTAGTTGGGGCCAAACGAGAGAAGTTTGATGTTTACTGGTTTATTGGTCCCCTTTGCATTTTGCACCAAGTTTTGACCTTTGATTTAACTAATAAAATGTTAATGCATGTAAAGATAAATGTTGTGTAAGTCACCTTACAAAAACCAAATAATCCCAAAATACTTAGGCACGGTACATTAACTCCCTCCTTGTTTCTTATTTCGTGACATATCAACCAATGAGAGATGTGGGCCGTGCATGCTTTCAATGACTTGAGACTACCAAACATGACATGCAGTGTTTAGTTCATTGCATGTAATCCTATTAGTACTCTAGTTAGCAAAAAAACATTAAGTTCTCTCGCCGATAGGAATAAAACACCATGTATTTATTTACAGAGGGAGTAGTACATTTTTGTGACATGCATTACTAGATATTGCTAGTCAAATACTAAAATCCAGATGAATGTGGTAGTACTCCTAAATCCATACGGTGGTGCTACTAGTACTAGTAGTAGTAGTACCAATGTAGTAGTAGGAGTACTAGCACTGTACTACCCGTTGGTCAAATTTTTACGTGCTGCTCCTCACAGTGAAGTGACAAGACCCTGCGCCGGAGATGACACCTGAGTATAGGCGCCGTGTTCGGCATACCATAGTCAGCCTCGCTGTCTGCAGTCACTATCATCATGGCTGTAGAGCTAGCCTGCTTACAACTAGCCCTGTTCGACATAATTTCCCGTGTGTAGATGCCCGTGCATTGCACGGAACACCATGATTGGGGGTGTATGGCTCCGGCAGCAGCCATCGCGCCAGATTTTTCCATGGCCTTCTAGATGTGGTGAGGAGGAGATAAGGCTGATTGTGAGAGACAAGGAGTTGTTTGTAAATAGGGAACAAGTGCGGGAACCTTTTTGCAAAAATGGAGAAGCTTGGTTTGTATGCGTCAGATCTAGGTCTGACGGCTATTGGTGAAAGATGGGAGGCACAACATCATCACCAACTCAGGACCTGTTTGATTCGCAGGATTTTGAAAACGCAGGAATAGGACACGACAATATTACAAGTTTCAAACTGATATTACAAATGTTAGGAGTAATGCTGCACCTACGAAGAGGGAATTACTAGGAAGTTTACGTAAGAACTTTCGTTACTTTAGGTGGATGCAGCATTATCTTACAAACTAAAATCCGTCGCCTTGACAAGCCACTAATGGGCAAATAAGTTTTCGAGTCTCTGGCCACTTGATGTTTCAAAAACAAATTGAGCTTCTGCGAAGACTTTGTCATTTAGACTTAGACGCTTGCGGTGATCAGCACGCCATTCATTGTTGCGCCAGAGAACGCCAAACCTCATTACCTTGAGCACACATGCCTCCAGAATAATGGACCTGGCCAATTTAATCTCAGATGTGCTACCTCGGTAGTCGATCAAATCAATTTCTGTAAGATGGAGATCAAGGCATTCGATGAGATTGTTATAGTGCAACACATTTTTCACTTTCGGGTCTTTTTTTATCTGCAAAAGAAGAGAACATATTAGAGCAGCTGGTTGCATAAGATTGTCATGTCATCAAGAGGTACCAATATCATTCGCTCATATGATAGGGTTGGTTGGCTAGTGATATTTTTTCACTCTCTCTCTCTCTCTCTCTTGCTTTCTGTTTCCTCTCATTTAACTAGGAGCACGTGAAGAGCTTGGGCATTTATTGCCTTCCACTATGTGGCCGAAGCCATATTTCGCAAAAGTATGCCACATAATACGCATCGATGTCAAATCAAAAGATTTTGGCACCGCTCTCACGATGTGAGAGAGTTGGCACCATTGTGCACACAGACCCACATGTATAAAAAAATCAATCAAACCAACTACACCAGCCTCTCACTCTCCCAAACAAGTGTTTTTTTATTGCCTCAGTCCTCTCTCTCTCTCTCTCCCATGCAGTGTTTTTTCATTGCGTGAGTGAATTTGGCACCGGAGCAAAGTAGGTGATCCAAATTGGGGCACCAGGTGAGCAATGGAGGGGCATCGATGCCAAATGCATCACAAGTGAATTTGGCACATGTTTTGGCCTACATAGCCCACTTTTGTACTCCCCCCGTCCCAAAATTCTTGTCTTACATTTGTTTAGACACGAATGTATCTAACACTATTTAGATACATCCGTATCTAAACAAATGTAAGACAAGAATTTTGGGACGGAGGGAATACTACCTCGAATTTAGTATAAAATTTTGACCATAGATTTACCTAAGAAAATGCCAATGCATGTCACTAAAAATTACACCATGTGAAATTATGTTCAAATACGAATCCAACGATATAGTTACATGCATTAACATTTTGTCAGTTAAATCTATGGTCAGATTTTGATACTACAAAATTGGAAGAGTAAACCAGGAGGGAGGTAGTACTTGCTCTTAGGGTAACCATAGAGTTACTGGAGTAGTCTAAGTTACTTTCCACTATGACTAGCCTAGGCTACTATAGTAGTACAACATAAAAACAATGCAGGTGATGACGTGTGAAAAATACTAAAAATATTTCTTTCGGTGCAGTGTGTAGATGCAGTTTTGAACACTACACTTGTTATCGTAATTTGGGTAAATTATGAAAAAATTGAGCTACGCTGTGATTACCGTTTACTTATAGGAAAGAAGTTTCAGCTCGATGAGTAGCTTCTCCGTGCATGGAAAGCATGTAAGGAATCCAACAACTTGATCCAGATTGGGGCCGATAGATTTTAGTGCTAAGATCTTCACTATGCGCATGGACTGGGTCAAGCTTGTGGGAATCATTTTCCGGAAGACGGTCATAAATACATAAAGAAGAAATTAAAAAATGTGAATTTCAAGAAGACGGAGAAGAAGATGAGTGATGTACCTGAACGATTACGGATCCTGTCGTGGGTTTGTCACGGCAGATGTCCTCATGAAAGGACTTAGTCGTGGATCCATCGCAACGGTTAGCTTAAAGGGGTTAAACCGGACAAGGGGACATGGGAGTTTATACTAGTTCTGCCCCTTCGATGAAGGTAAAAGCCTACATCTAGTTGTGATTGGTATTGCTAGGGTTTTGAAGGCCAGGGAGCGAATCCGCTTTGTCCGGCTCTCGAGTTGTTGTTGTCTGTCCCTAAACCGCGGCAGGGTCATCCCTTTATATACATAGGTTGACGCCCGCCGGGCTACAGAGTCCCGAAGCCGGATCATAAACGTATCCGGTTCGGCCTCTCTCTCTCTATCTTACTATACAAGTTACATGACTAGGACGGTTTACATTTACAGGCTGTAACCCACCTTTGGGCCCTCCGTAAAGCGCCATCATCTTTACATCTTCATGGGCTTCTAATCTTCAAAGAGTCAACCCGGCTACATAAGGCCGGTTTACCTCCAGTAGTAATATCCCCAACATTAGGCCCCAGATTGGTTTGAACTTGTTCATGTCAATCTTCCACACTTAGAAAAAATCTTCTCTCTTATCTTCATTTTTGATCTTGTAAACCGCCGTGACGTCATACTTCAAAATTACGATAAACCTCCCTGATGTCATTTAATATATATCCAGTCATCGAGGCGACACCTTTATTAATGGGCTCCTCAATTCCTGTACTTGCCATTTTATCACTTCGCCTTATAAATAGGACTGAGGGGTCATTTTCACCGTTTCCCCCCGTGCCTCTTCGCATCGTCTTCCTCGCGCCGCTCAGCCTCTAGAGCTCCGCCGCCACCGTCGACCGTCGCCTCTGCTCTGACGTTGGCCGCTGCATCACCTTGAACGCACCAGAATACTGCGGCGCCCTTCCGCTTCCTCACCAGCTCCGGTAAGTTCTCTGCTTTTTTCACCATAGATCTGTTCTAGGGTTTCAACATTCTTTGCAGTTCTTCCAAAGTTCATCAGTGCTATTCTTCCATGTTCTTCCTTTAATAGATGGACACTTCATGCTTGATGCATCTCTTGCCGTAGCTTACCTACCATGGTCATCACAAATCCTTATGTGCATAGAGCTGATCTAGTATGTCAAAAATTGCTTCAGTTCTGCACCCCTTCAAGATCCAATTATTTTTGCTTTTCTGTCTTATCTTTAGATCCGAAAGATTTATACATCACTGTGAGATCTGTTTCTATGTTCCTGTGAGATACGTTTCTCCTCGCACCAATATAAGCGGTTTAACATTGTATAAATAGTCTATGCCATTAGCCCTCTGATAAACTGGAAGAGCATGTTACCTTCATAATTATGCTCCGGTTTAACAGTGTCTGATCAATCCTGTGCTAGCATTACTTTTCTCTCTCATTATACTAGTCTTCGCGTTGTACCATTTATCATATCAGTATGTTTCTTACTCCCTTGTCTCTTGTGTATAATCATGCGTAATTTATAAACCGGTCCTTCATTTTCAGTTTGTTCGCTTTGCAATGGCTAAACAATTCACTGCCTACAACTGGGCTCGTTCCCGGGTTACTGAGGGTCAATTGAATAAGATGGTTAGCATCGGCTCTCTGCCTAAGAAAACTGAGATCAAATGGCGAGTTCCAGGAATAGAGAATCCTCCAACCGCAAGACAAGGCGAGGTGGTAGTCTTTGTTGACCATATAGGCCGTGGTTTCAAACCGCCAGGGTCATAATTTTATCAAGATGTGCTTGCCAGCTTCTAATTGCATCCACAAGATATTGGTCCCAACTCAGTCTCCAACTTATGCAATTTCCAAGTCTTCTGTGAAGTCTATTTACAAGAAGAATCAACTGCAGAGCTGTTCCGGGATTTCTTTCACTTAAACCGGCGCACAGAGTTTGTGAATGGCCCGAACACAGAGCTTGGTGGTGTCTCGATTCAAAAGTGGAAAGAAGTGGAATTTCCTCATGCCAAACATCATAGCCACCCAAAGGAATGGAACCAAACATGGCTTTATTCCAGAGACACTTCGCCTGAGGATGAAAATCCCCTCCATGGCTTCCGTGATCATAGATTATCCAATACTCACCCAATGCCACAATGCCTGAGCTCTTCAGAAAGGGTAAAATATGCTCCTCAAATCACCAAGCTCCGGGCCTTTATGGAAAACGGTTTAACAGGTGTGGATTTTATGCGCTGTTGGATATCCTGGAGTATCTTGCCGCTAAGCCGGCGTCCCAGTTTAATGTGCAAATATACCGGTGAAGTTGACGATCCTCAACGCCACTGCAACATCCAACTATCTGAGGAAGAAGTTACTGAAGGTGTAAAGAAGATTCTGAAAGAATCAGAACTGGTCTATAGTCAAACGGTCTGAGTCCCTTCTATACCAAGAACAAACCGCCTGCTGTAAACATTACACTTCCTCTTCATCTCTAATATCTTGAACTTATGCAAGCTGTAACCCTTCTTCTTTATATATATATAGGGTGATGACCCCTTCTGGAAACAGAAATCCATAGAGAAAGCGGCAAAGCCAACTGGAGACAAAGTGGTCAAGCCAACCCGCCCGAAGACCAAAGCCGTAAAACGAACGTCAAAGAGGAAAACGGCTGACCAGATTAATATGGAACTTGATGATGATACCGATGACCCAGAAGTTGAGGTAGAACTTGACTCACTTGGCTCTCTTTTTATGCATCTCGTTAACAATGATCTTCCTCAGGAGGAGGCAGAAGCTAGTCAGGCTGATGACGTAGAGGTAATTACCCTTTCCTCCGATTCAGACTCTATGCCAACACAAAAAACTCGCCAAGCAATCAGGAAAGTAAGCTTTTCTCATCCTCTTGCTCACTTGGATCCAACATTTATTTTGAAGACTTAATAGCATGAAGCTCGCCGGACAACCTGGCACAGTGGCCAACAGGTCACCTCTGCCGGTTTACCTGATACTCCGGTTCGGAAGCGCCGGTCTGAGGTCTCTCCTACTTCTGACCATTCTTACCCCAAGGCAGGTTATTTCAGACAGCCTCTTAATCCGTTCGATTCAAATTATCAGGTGACACCTCCTTCCTCTTCTGGTGAATCGACAGCAACTCAACTCCCCCCTTTGAAAACTGTGGTCGGGTGAGTTATGAAAAACCTTTCCTTTCAATGCGCCCTACATCTTTTGAACAGGATGTTAATCCTGTTTTATTCTGTTTGCAGGGCCAAAGCTAGACCCAACAAGAAAGCTCGGGTCACCAATCCGCCAGAAGACCCTGTTGCCGAAGAAGAAGAACCAAGAGGTGAACCGGAGCAGACTGGTGAACCGGAAGGTGTCCATCCTGAAAAAACTTTTGATGATCTGCCCCTTGACGGCCAACATACTGATGAACCAACAGATGCTGAGCCTGCCGCCCCTGATACTGAACCGGCAGAACCAAACCGGGCTAATCCAATGAAAGACACTGAAATTCCATCATCATCCACCAAAAATCCTGAAGGCCAAGGTGATGACTTATTATTACTGGAATAGGCCAAAACTCTCCTGGTCATCCCGTCATTTTGGCTCAGCATAGTTCCAAAGAAGAGCAAATTGCCAGGGATAAAGGTAAATGGAGCAGCGACTTATCAAACTATGCTCATCTTAACGTTGATGAGCTTCATTCCGGCTTCTTGAACCGTCTGCACTCAAACCGGGATTATGAAGCCGGTTTGGTGAATTTGATGAAAGAACGATATGAGGTAAATGCTTCTCCCTTGTACATTGATTTATAACTGAAATACTATTCCAAGTAGCCTCCAAGAACCGTTTTATGATTGTTAATCATAAACTAGGTCTTTGTAACACTTCAAGCATCCCATCATTGATCCTTGCAAAGGCGTGTCCTCAATCATAGATAAGACTCATGTTTGAAAAACTTAGATAACGTTCTGCAGCATAGCCCCCAAAGGCCGGTTTAACTTGGCAAGTTAATCTGGTTTTTAATCCACACCGCCGATTTAGAACAAACGTACATTAGCCCCCAAGTGTCAAGGATAACGCTTGCATTGTTGTGGAGACTTGCATAGAGGGTAGTATTTGAGAGCAAATAGGCACTAGCCCCCAAGTATGAAGTGGATAACTTGTTATATGCTTTATACTTAGTGCATAAATATGTTGTTTTGTTGAATATACCTTCAATGTTGCAGGCTGAACTGAGAAGCAAAGATGCCCAAAACTCTGACTTGCAAGAAAATGTGAAGTCTCAACAAGCCGAAGCTGCGAAAGCCAAAGAGGAGATGAGGCAGGCCCTGGCCGGAATGGAAAATCTGAAAGAATCCTCCAACCAAGATCGTGCTAAATGGGAAACCGAAAAAGCCGGTTTAACCAAAAGAGTTATAGATGCCGAGGAAGCCCTGAAACGGGTGGTTGAAGAACTAGCCGGTTTGAAGCGCCAAATCAACGCTATGACCTCTGCTATCTTTGGTAAGTGTCTGCTTATGTATGTTGCACCAGTCAATGAATCTTAAAACTGACCAAAATGTTGATAAAATCTTTGGCAGGAACTTGGATCACTCATCTTGGTGCAGATATGCGGATGAAGCTCAAAGCGGCATATACATTGGTTGAGCAGCTATACTCTGGGTCTCAGCGCGCCATTAGTACGGCGGCTTATAACAAACCGGCGCCAACGTTGATTAAGGAGACCCTTGAGAAGCCGGGCATGTTACCGGCGCGTATTGTTGAGTTGAAGAGAGCCACTGCGAGAGCAGGAGCATTAACCGCCCTTATTCGAGCCAAGGCCTGGATTCCAGACCTTGAAGCGGAGGATATCATTAAAGGATATCCAGGCGTTAAAGAAGACGGTTCAAACTTTGACAATGATGATCTTCGGCGGCTGACCAAACAGATGCGGCCAGCGGCCAGTAAATTGGCTGAGGACACCGATTTGTCCCATTTTCAACCGTTTTATGATGCAGAAGGGAAAAGACAGCCAACTGATATCCATGAAGTCGAAGAACTTGTGCCTCCGTTTTGTAAGCACACTTATGCCCCTGATATTAACCCTTCTGATCTTATCCATGAGGAAGCAATGTTCCAAGCTTTAACCGGAATCGATTGGTCAACGGCTGATTTCCAGCGGCTGGGGAGGGATGAAGAAGTGTCTACACCAACTGATCCGCAACCGTCAAACCGTCGTGATGAAGAGTCTTGATACGGTCGCCGATTTATATGGCTACTGTGAAAAACAATGGCACTATTTGAGCCGCTTTGAATCTTCATGTAATAGGATAGCGGAAACTTTGTTTATCTGTCATGCCATGGAGCATGTTTCATAACGCTTTGTGACAATCTGTGCCGCCCTTCAGGATATATTTTATGCATAGCCTATGATGACTTGGCTTCTTGGGTCCAAAAAACTTAAAAGTGTCTAGCGGTTTACCGCTAAACATGTCATAATATCCAAGAAGTATATAGTACTTTAGCCGAATAATCAAGTGTTTGTACAAAAAATAATGTACAGAACATACCTCATTGATTGACCAAACGTGTATACAGCAAAGGTGTTTAACACCAACCCGATACGTTTGATAATTTCATCTTCATAAAGCTGGTCTATCTATTAAACCGGACTGGTATAACTATCGGATTTTCTTTATAACACTGGTGATTTAGTCAAACCAGACCGGGTCAATGACCACCGGTTTATAATTGATCATGTGCCAATAACTGGTGGTTGGAAAGCAAGCTGGGTCAAGGATGCTGGTTTATCAAAAAATACTTATGATTGTCAACAAACAAAATTCAAATAGGAAAATATGCGAGGCTTTTTACGAGCTGCCAGGCTCCAAATCGAGGCTTTTCATGGGCTGCCAGGCCTCTGAGTTAAACCATTTAACAAAGCCTTTTAAGATGGGCCTCTAGTTAACCAATCATTGTTTTAACTGTGACAAGTTCAGGGTCTGTAAAAGATTGACTTGTCAAACGTTTGATGGGTCATGCCAGGATTACCTGGATAGGAGTGGCTTACTTGATGAAGGCAGGTTAACCCATGGTTTTAGGTGAATACACCAGGCTTCCAAGCCATGGCTTGATAGCCAATTACGATGGTCCTTTCAAACTCTTTGTTGTTTTGCAAAAAAGAGCCCCCAAGTAACTTTGTGAGCGATGCTCAGCGTGTGCCTATGTTTGAGTTTGTACTGTGTACAATACTCTCTTTGGCTTCACAAATTTTTCCTTGTGTGGCTGAAATGCCTATCAAGAGGTGTAGCTGTGGTTCAAACATGACCAAGCCCCCTAGTGATTTTCTTTATCTTTATGCAACTACTAAAGCCGGTTTAACAAAGACACCGCTTTGACCGTTAACTTGTAAAAGCACACATATGATATAAGAGAGAACAGATACCCCGCTTATAACGGAGGCTCCGGTTTATTATATGGTATATACACTGTCATAAATATGTACAGGTGAAGAGCCTATGGCCTCAAGTATAGTAAGGCTGAAGGAGAGCTATGTTCCATGGCCGCTTTGTCTCCTCCTCCGATTGACGTGAGTCTTCATGCTCTCGAACATCAATGAGGTAGTAGGATCCGTTGTGCAGATTTTTGCTGACCACAAAGGGTCCTTCCCAAGGGGGGATAACTTGTGCATATCAGTCTGATCCTGGATGAGCCGGAGCACCAAATCACCTTCTTGAAAGGTTCTGGTTTTAACCCGGCGGCTGTGATAACGTCAAAGATCTTGTTGATAAATCGCCGACCATGCTGCTGCAAGATCCCGCTCTTCATCCAACAGGTCCAGAGAATCCTGAGGTGCCTTCTCATTATCAGCTTTAACATAAGCTGCCACACGGGGTGAATCGTGATGGATGTCACTAGGAAGAACCGCCTCCGCTCCATAAACCATGAAGAAAGGCGTGTAACCCGTAGACCTATTGGGTGTGGTGTTGATGCTCCATAACACAGAAGGTAGCTCCTCGACCCAACAACCCGGCGTCCTCTTTAAGGGAACCATAAGCCTTGGTTTGGTACCCCGTAGAATTTCTTGATTTGCCTTTTCCGCTTGACCATTAGATTGGGGGTGAGCCACTGATGCTAGATCAAGCCAGATGTGCTCACGTTGACAGAATTCTTCCATCTCTCCTTTTGATAAGTTAGTACCATTATCTGTTATAATGCTATGTGGAAAGACAAACCAGAATATCACCTTTTTGAGGAATTGAACCACCGTGGCTGCATCACACTTGCTGACTGGCTCTTCCTCTACCCATTTAGTGAATTTATTAACTGCTACTAATAGGTGGGTCTTCTTGTCCTTAGAGCGCTTGAAGGGTCCAACCATATCAAGCCCCCAAGTTGCAAACGGCCATGTAATTAGAATCATCCGCAACTCTTGAGCCGGAACGTGTGCCCGGCGGGCAAATTTTTGACATCCATCACATCTCTTGACTAAATCCTCCGCATCAGCATGCGCCGTCAACCAGTAAGAACCGTGGCGAAAAGCTTTGGCAACCAACGACTTTGAACCGGCATGGTGACCACAATCCCCTTCATGGATTTCTCGCAAAATCTCACGACCTTCTTGAGAAGAAACACATCGCTGAATTGCTCCTGAAACATTGTAACGATGTAACTCCCCTTTGAGTATGCTCATGGACTTGGAACGTCGGATTATCTGTCAAGCCAACGTTTCCTCATTTGGTAACTCGCCCCGGTTCATGTAATCCAGATATGGGATCGTCCAATCCGGTATGGCATGCAGAGCTGCCACCAACTGAGCCTCCGGATTAGGAATAGCCAAATCTTCTTTAGTTGGTATTTTGACTGACGGATTGTGCAACACATCAAGAAAGACATTGGGTGGAACCGGTTTACATTGGGAACCGAGACGACTTAAAGCGTCCGCTGCTTCATTCTTCCGCCGGTCTATATGGTCCACCTGATAACCTTTAAAGTGACCAGCCACTGCGTCTACCTCTCGCCGATATGTAGCCATGAGTGGGTCTTTAGAATCCCAAGTGCCAGACACCTGCTGGGCCACTAGATCTGAATCACCGAAGCACTTAACCCAGCTCAAGTTCATCTCTTTAGCCATCCGAAGACCGTGGAGTAAAGCCTCATATTCAACTGCATTGTTAGTACAAGGGAATGTTAAACGGAGGACATAACAAAATTTGTCACCTCATGGGGAAGTTAATACGACTCCAGCCCCCGAGCCCTCCAACTGTCTGGACCCATCAAAATGAATAGTCCAATATGTATTATCCGGTTTCTCTTCAGGTGCCTGTAACTCCGTCCAATCATTGATGAAATCCACGAGTGCTTGGGACTTGATCGCCGTGCGGGGTATATATTTGAGCCCGTGAGATCCAAGCTCAATAGCCCACTTGGCAACCCGGCCGGTCGCCTCTCCGTTTTGAATGATGTCGCCCAGAGGAGCTGAACTAACCACTATGATAGGATAGCCCTAAAAATATTGTTTAAGCTTCCGGCTTGCCATAAACACCCCATACACCAGTTTCGGCCAATGCGGATACCTCTGCTTTGACTCAATGAGCACCTCACTGATATAATAAACTGGCCGTTGAACCGGATACTCCTTGCCAGGCTCCTTGCGCTCTACCACAATGGCTACCCTAACAGCCCGGGTGTTAGCAGCCACATATAATAATAATGGCTCCTTATCGATTGGTGCTGCAAGCAGGGGCGGTTCGACGAGCTGCCTCTTCAGATCCTCGAACGCCTTATCAGCTGCCTCACTCCAGACAAAGTTATCTGTTTTCTTGAGCATCTGATATAAGGGGATGGCCATCTCTCCAAGGAGGCTGATAAACCAGCTCAAGGCTGTAATCCGGTCGGCCAGACGTTGAACATCGTTAATACACGCCGGTTTAGCCAAGGATGTAATTGCTGCAATCTTTTCCGGATTAGCCTCAATGCCTCTGTTTGAAACCAGAAAGCCTAAGAGCTTGCCTGCCGGGACACCGAAAACACACTTCTCCGGATTGAGCATCATCTTGAAAACCCGGAGATTGCCAAAGGTTTCCCGTAGATCATCTATCAACGTCCCCTCCTTTCTAGGTTTGACCACAATATCATCCACATATGCATGAACATTGCGCCCAATTTGCTTATGAAGGCAATTCTGAACACATCGTTGGTAAGTTGCCTGGGCACTCTTGAGTCCAAAGGGCATGGAAACATAACAGAAGGCTCCAAAGGGAGTTATGAAGGTTGTCTTCTCCTGGTCCTTAACCACCATTTTGATCTGATGATAACCAGAGTAAGCATCCAGAAAACACAAACGGTCACAACCCGTCGTAGCATCAATTATCTGATCAATGCGAGGGAGAGCAAAGGGGTCTGCAGGGCAAGCTTTGTTTAAATCCGTGTAGTCCACACACATGCGCCAAGTGTCGTTTTTCTTAAGAACCAGCACCGGATTGGCTAACCACTCTGGATGAAAAACTTCGACAATAAACCCAGCAGCCAACAGACAGGCTACCTCTTCACCTATAGCCTTGCGTCTCTCTTCGTTCAAACGGCGGAGGAACTGCCGGACCGGTTTGAACTTAGGATCAATGTTGAGCGTGTGCTCACCGAGTTCCCTCGGTACACCTAGCATGTCAGAAGGTTTCCATGCAAAGATGTCCCCATTCTCGCGGATGAACTCGATGAGCGCGCTTTCCTTTTTGGGATCCAGGTTGGCGCTGATGCTGAACTGTTTGGATGAATCGCCAGGGACAAAGTCAACCATCTTAATGTCTGTTGCTGATTTGAACTTCAATGCTGGATCATGTTCCGTAGTTGGCTTTTTTAAGGAGGTCATGTCTGCCGGATCAACTTGCTCCTTATAGAATTTTAACTCCTCCGTGGCACAAACCGACTCAGCATAAGCCGCATCGCCTTCTTCACAATCCAGAGGGATCTTTCTACTTCCATGTACTATGATAGTCCCCTTATGACCTGGCATTTTAAGCTGCAGGTAAACATAACATGGTCTTGCCATAAACTTAGCATAAACCGACCACCCAAACAAGGCGTGGTACGGACTTTTGATCTTCACCACCTCAAATGTCAATGTTTATGACCTTGAACTGTAGTCATCTCCAAAAGCTACCTCCAAAGCTATCTTACCAATAGGATATGCAGACTTACCAGGCACCACACCATGAAAGACCGTATTTGACGGTTTAAGATCCTTATCTGTCAACCCCATACGGCGGAATGTATCATAGTAACAAATATTGATACTACTTCCCCCATCCATGAGCACTTTAGTGAACTTGTATCCCCTGACTTGAGGGGCTACCACCAAGGCCAAATGACCTGGATTATCAGCCTAGGGCGGGTGATCATCTCTACTCCACAAAATAGGTTGCTCAGACCCGCGTAAATACTAAGGTACTGCCGGCTCAACAGAGTTGACTGCCCTTTTGTCAAGCTTCTGATCACGTTTGCACAAAATAGTAGTGAAGACATGATATTGCCCGCTGTTCAGCTGTTTGGGATTGCTCTGATAACCCTACTGCTGCTGCTGCTGACTCCCCTGATGGTTGTAGCCTCCCTGGTTGCCTTGGTGTCCTTGATTGACGTGTCCGGTTTGGTTGCCTGGAAACCCTGAACCGGAACCACCACCTCCGTAACCCAGCCCGTGGAAACCTCCTCCTGAACCGCCGGGCGGGCCGTTGTCATATTGGAACATATTGGAATTCTTGAAATCCCGCATGATATAACAATCTTTCCAGAGATGTGATGCCGGTTTCTCCTTCGATCCATGCTTTGGACAGGGCTGATTTAACAAACGCTCCAAATTGTTGCCTGGACCTCCACCCCTCTGGGGCTACTTGCCTTTATGGCGCTGGCCATTCTCCTGAGCATTGGTATTTGCGACAAAGTCCAAGCTACTATCGGCCTTGCGCTTACCAGCGTTTCCATGGCCTGCCGGATTATGTTGTTGGCCTTTGGCATTGTCGTTCTTCTTACCTTTCTCCGGTGTGTCCTCCTCTGAATCTGGATCCTTGGTATTATCTGAATCGGCATATTTAACCAAAGCGGCCATGAGTGTTGACATGTCATTGAAGTGACGTTTGAGCCTTCCCAACTTCTGTTTTAACGGTTTGAAACGGCAATTGCCCTCTAACGTTAACACGACGGTGTCTGCATTGTTACGATCTGATGAATGCAAAATCGCCGAGACCCATTTGACCCAATGGGTTGTGGACTTCCCTTCCTCTTGAACACAAGCGGCCAGATCTACAATTGACATTGGCTACTTACACGTATCCTCGAAGTTCTGGATAAACCGGTGCTTCAGTTCGGCCCATGATCCAACAGAGTTGGTCGGCAAGCTCTTCAACCAAGTGCGAGTTGTTCCTTCCAACATAATGGTGAAATATTTAGCACACACCGCCTCATCCACATCTAACATCTCCATTGCCATCTCATAGCTCTCCACCCACGCCTCCGGCTGCAAATCGGCGGTGTAATTTGGCACCTTACGAGGTCCCTTGAAATCCTTGGGCAGTCTCACATTACGCAAAGCGGGAGTTAAACACGGTACCCCTAAGGAACTGAACATCACCCCTGGCTCCATGGAGGCCGTGGGGTGAACCGGAGTATACTGCCGTGCTCCGTGTCGAGCTGTCAACTCGGCCTCTCGACGTGCACGGCCATGGTCCACAACATCTTGCGCATTAGCACCTCCCCCGGCCGGGTTGTTCCCTCGTGGCGAATTTCGGCAACATGCACTACTGGACACGGCCGGTTCGTCCTCCACGTGTCTGCTATAACTCCGGCTTGGATGGGGAGTGGAATGAATCCTCTCACGGCTGTGTGAATATGCTTGATGTTGAGTTAGCGCTGTTTGAAGGAGATCCCTGGCCCGACGTGCTTTCCACTGCAACTGGTGACTCGCCGTCGGTTGGGAGGGCCGCCAGGCGTGAAGCGGCAGCCACAATGTTGTCCAACGGGTTGGAATAATGCTCGGGCGGCGTTGATGGTACAACGTTGTTCTGGCGAGGCAGGTCCGTCGTGCGCGGCTGATCCGGCGCTCCTGCTCCCGGCGCCCCCACCCGGTTTAGCGTGGGTTGGTTACCAGCTCCTGCACCTGGCGTGTTGAAAAGATTCTGCGGCTCATAAACCAACGGGAGACGTGATCGGTACCTTCTTCTCATGACTTCCTCTGAAGCATTCTGATCCAGTCAAATCCGGTAAGCCTGTGCTTCCAACTCAGCCTGCTCCGTAGCCATCATGGCATTCTCTGCTGCCAGGTCCGCTTTAGCCTGGGCTATCTGATATTTCACGTTTACAATCTCCACATCGTGCTGATCCCTGGCTGCTGCGTCCACCTCCGCGGACATCAATGTTGCCAGAGCATCGAAGAGATCAGACAAGACTCGGGCCGGAGGTGGCGCCGAGCTTCCTGCCCCTCCTAGTGTGGTCGTCGTTGAACCGGAGAGCATTGCTGCGGCGGTAGATGAATGAGGCGCCGATTGTGTGCCGGCCATAAATATGGCGGCCCGGTTTGGTAGACCAGGGGAATCCGGAATACTGTTGCCCTTGGATCCTCCCTCGATCCGGCCATCCTGCAATTGGCAAAGCGATTCGGTTTCTCTAGAAGACTCGTCATCAGAGCAGACTACGGTTTCTCCGTCGGACACCGTCCGTCCTCGTACCCCGATCCATGGACGACACCTACGAAAACATGCCTTGCCTCGGGCTGAACCGGCGAAGAACTTGCACGCCGAGCCGTTTCGATGATGTCGGTGCAGATCTCCGGCTCGGGGGCCGGTTCGCCGATCTTGCCGATGAAGACGTGAATCCCACCAAAAGGGACCAGGTACCCGTATTCGATTGAATCGGCCTCGGGCCCCCATCCTGCATTGTCGATGTAGAGCTTGCCGCGGCGACTCTGCGTCATTCGACCCACAACGTATCCCTTGAGTCCATCGAAGCTACCCTTCAAGAACTCAAAACCATCGTGCGATAGCCCCATGGTTGGCGCCAACTGTCGTGGGTTTGTCACGGCAGATGTCCTCGTGAAAGGACTTAGTCGTGGAGCCATCGCAATGGGTCAGCTTAAAGGGGTTAAACCAGACAAGGGGACACGGGAGTTATACTAGTTCGGCCCGTTCGATGAAGGTAAAAGCCTACATCTAGTTGCGATTGGTATTGCTAGGGTTTCGAAGGATAGGGAGCAAATCCTCTTTGTCTGGCTCTCGAGTTGTTATTGTCTGTCCCTAAACCGCAGCTGGTTCGTCCCTTTATATACATAGGTTGACGCCCACCGGGCTACAGAGTCCCGAAGCCGGATCATAAACGTATCCGGTTCGGCCTCTCTCTCTCTATCTTACAATACAAGTTACATGACTAGGCCGGTTTACATTTACAGGCCGTAACCCACCTTTGGGCCCTGCGTAAAGTGCCATCATCTATACATCTTCATGGGCTTCTAATCTTCAAATAGTCAACCGGCTACATAAGGCCGGTTTACCTCCAGTAGTAATATCCCCAACAGATCCAATAAAGAGTTTGGAGAATTTGGCAGACGAGTACACCAATGCTGTCAATTTCAGCGCGTCAATGACCTTGATTTTTGTTGGACCTTCTAGATCCGATACAAGCAATCTCTCAAGGAAAGGCGCATTCTCATTGACCATAACGTGGAACATCTGGAGTGATCTCTTCCCAATTGATGTCTTGTTGCGGGGCCAGCAAGACACATAAATCTATCGGAGATTCATCGAGGCGGCGTGGAGGCTAATGATCCCGTGGATCTGCTCAAGACGAAGGTACTCGAGTGCAGTACAGCTGCGGAACAGGTGCTCCATAGCCTTCTTCGAGATGACAATGTCGCAGAGGTCGAGCTGCTAGAGTTGAGGGAGAAGAAGGGCGGGCGCGGCATTAATCTGGGGAAGATAGGAGGAGCTGAAGCTGGCGCGGCGCAGCGCTGGCGTGAGGCGGAGTGCGGACAGCGGCTGAGAGCGACATCGTCCAGCTTCAAAGCTGAGCCCCTCGAGCTGATCTAGGGCGGGGGATAAGAACCACTCGTCGAACTTGGGTTGGACCTTGTAGTTGGTACTGAACAAGCGGATGTCAAGGCGTCTGGCTGGCCCAGGGTGCGATGAAAGGATCTTGGAGATTGCAGCCATGCATTTGCAATCCCCGTCGCAGAGACAACTGTCGATGGTGAGGTTGAGGGCGACGCAGCGCCAGAGGGGGCGCCACCACCGGGAGAGCAGGGCGGTCCGCATGGCAGATTTTGTGGGGAGGAGGCCGATGATGATGAGCAGCATGTCGTCGGGGAGGTTGCTGATGAAGTCCAGGCTCGTCGGATGCGGTTTTGGCTCGAGCCTCCTCCGCTTCTTGGCTGCGTCGCCTTCCATCTCAACCGGCGGTGACGCCGGTGTACACGTGTGCTGGTGTGTGTTGTGTGCTGGGTGTGCGCGAGTGTGTCCTTCTGTGCATGCCGCCACACAGTGGTGAATTGTGCGCGAGTGCGTCCTTCGTGCGCAAGAAGTTTGTCCTCAATGCGCCCTCAATTTACTAGCGTGCGGGGTGCTACCCCGAGTGGTTTCAACTTTGTTTACTTCACCGCGTGTCAGATGGGC
The DNA here is from genome assembly GCF_002162155.2 of Triticum dicoccoides. Taxonomy (NCBI): domain Eukaryota; kingdom Viridiplantae; phylum Streptophyta; class Magnoliopsida; order Poales; family Poaceae; genus Triticum; species Triticum dicoccoides. The sequence goes on along the minus strand of NC_041382.1, from coordinate 747,220,932 downwards.
CTCTAGTTTACTTATTTTCACCCACTACCACATGGGCCAGCACACGAAGATAGAGACCACGAGCTGACAAGGCGGCATGTGGGTTGGTTGACCGTCAACTAAACAATATATGGAGCTATACGCTGACACAGTGAGCGTATAATCCATCGGCATAGAGAGTTCGAGTGAGAGGGGAGGCCCGTGAGAGATAGCAGAGAGAGAGAAAGAGCTACTCCCTCCGTTCGATAATGTAGTTCCAACATTTTTTTGAAGTCAAACTTTTGAAACTTTGACCAAGTTTATAAAGAAATTACTTATATCTACAATACCAAAGATAAATGATAGTATGAAGTAAGTACATGCTGTGATGAATCTAATGATCGTTCCAGATGTAAATGTTTTTCTCCAGATATACCTGGTCAAACTTTTCTTAGGTTTGACTTTTCAAAACATATATATGCTTATTTATGTGACAGAGTCCCTAACTAGAGAGAGAGAGAGAGTGAAAAAAGTGTGTGTGCGTGTGTGAAAGAGACATGGACAACACACAATAAAAGTAGAGAAAAAGCGTGTGTGTCTTATGCAAACATATCACACATGCATCTTCGACAACGGAGGCAAGGTGAGGAGATAGTGTGTGGTTGTTTGGAACCAAGAGAGCAAGACCCCTAACACATGGCCAAGAGGGGTCTGACAAACAAGGGAGAGAGGTCGAGAGAGACGTACAGAGAAAATGCAGACATGGGGAGGAGAGAGTGTATGTTTGTCATAGAGAGATCCCCTGGAGATCGTGATGGGACTACATGGGTGGGAGATCGAGTGACAAGGTGTGTGCGCGATAGAAGATGCCCCAAGAGATATCGAGATAGACGTATGGATGGAAGGAGACAATACGTGTGTTCCTGATGGCTAGTAAGAGATAATCATACTTAGGAGGGGGGAGTGCTTGCAGCTATGATGGAGTGAGGGATTATGTTACTTAGGGGGTGCGGTTCACATGGAGAGAGAACAAGGGCAGAGAGTGTTGGATGGGTCTATATGTATAGCGCGAGCGAGACATGTGTATGTGTGAACCAGGGAGATATAAGGCCAGTTCGGCTCATGTCCTGAGCATCTTTTGCCTGGCCTGGGGTTGTGGCTGGATTTCATGCACGCTTGTTTGGTTGCTACCTTGTGAAAAAGAAAGCCCGCCTGGCTTGGGTTCCCTTGCACTTTAATTAGCCTGGCGAGGCAGGTCCGTCATGCGCGGCTGAACCAGCGCTCCTGCTCCCGGCGCCCCCACCCAGTTTAGCGTGGGTTGATTACCAGCTCCTGCACCTGGCGTGTTGAAAAGATTCTATGGCTCATAAACCGACGGGAGACGTGATCGGTACTTTCTTCTCATGACTTCCTCTGAAGCATTCTGATCCAGTCTAATCGAGTAAGCCTGTGCTTCCAACTCGGCCCGCTCCGTAGCCATCCTGGCGTTCTCTACTGCTAGGTCCACTTTAGCATGGGCTATCTGATCTTTCACTTTTACAATCTCCGCATCGTGCTGATCCCTGGCTGCTGCGTCCACCTCCGCGGACATCAATGTTGCCAGAGCATCGAAGAAATCAGACAAGACTTGGGCCGAAGGTGGCGCCGAGCTTCCTGCCCCTGCTGGTGTGGCCGTCGTTGAACCGGAGAGCATTGCTACAACGGTAGATGAATGAGGCGCCGATTGTGTGGTCTGGCAGACCGGGTGAATCCGGAATACTGTTGCCCTCGGATCCTCCCTCGATCCGGCCGTCCTGCAATTGGTAAAGCGATTCGATTTCTCTAGAAGACTCGTCATCAGACCAGACTACGGTTTCTCCGTCGGACACCGGTCCGTCCTCGTACCCCGATCCATGGACGACACCTACGAAAACATGCCTTGCCTCGGGCTGAACCGACGAAGAACTTGCACGCCGAGCCGTTTCGATGATGTCGGTGCAGATGTCCGGCTCGGGGGCCGGTTCACCGATCTTGCTGATGAAGACGTGAATCCCACCAAAGGGGACCCGGTACCCGTATTCGATTGAATCGGCCTCGGGACCCCATCCTGCGTTGTCGATGTAGAGCTTGCCGCGGCGACTCTTCGTCATTCGGCCCACAGCGTATCCTTTGAGTCCATCGAAGCTACCCTTCAAGAACTCAAAACCATCGTGCGATAGCCCCACAATGGGCGCCAACTGTCGTGGGTTTGTCACGGCAGATGTCCTCGTGAAAGGACTTCGTCGTGGAGCCATCGCAATGGGTTAGCTTAAAGGGGTTAAACTGGACAAGGGGACACGGGAGTTTATACTAGTTTGGCCCCTTCGATGAAGGTAAAAGCCTACGTCTAGTTGTGATTGGTATTGCTAGGGTTTCGAAGGCCAGGGAGCGAATCCGCTTTGTCTGGCTCTCGAGTTGTTGTTGTCTGTCTCTAAATCGCGGCCGGGTCGTCCCTTTATATACATAGGTTGACGCCCGCCGGGCTACAGAGTCCCGAAGCCAGATCATAAACGTATCCGGTTCGGCCTCTCTCTCTATCTTACTATACAAGTTACATGACTAGGCCGGTTTACATTTACAGGCCATAACCCACCTTTGGGCCCTCCGTAAAGCGCCATCATCTTTACATCTTCATGGGCTTCTAATCTTCAAAGAGTCAACCCGGCTATATAAGGCCGGTTTAACTCTAGTAGTAATATCCCCAACAGATCCAATAAAGAGTTCGGAGAATTTGGCAGACGAGTAAACCAATGCTGTCAATTTTAGCGCGTCAATGACCCTGATTTTTGTTGGACCTTCTAGATCCGATATAAGCAATCTCTCAAGGAAAGGCGCATTCTCCATGACCATAATGTGGAACAGCTGGAGTGATCTCTTCCCAATTGATGTCTTGTTGCGGGGTCAGCAAGACACATAAATCTATCGGAGATTCATCGAGGCGGCATGGAGGCTAATGAACCCGTGCATCTGCTCAAGACAAAGGTACTCGAGCGCAGTACAGCTGCGGAGCAGGTGCTCCATAGCCTTCTTCGAGATGACAACGTCGCAGAGGTCGAGCTGCTTGAGTTGAGGGAGAAGAAGGGCGGGCGCGACATTAATCTGGGGAAGATAGGAGGAGCTGAAGCTGGCGTGGCGCAGTGTTGGCGTGAGGCAGAGCACGGACGGAGGCAGAGAGCGACATCGTCCAGCTTCAAAGCTGAGCTCCTCGAGCTTATCTATGGCGGGGGATAAGAACCACTCGTCGAACTTGGGTTGGACATTGTAGTTGGTACTGAACATGCGAATGTCAAGGCGTCTGGCTAGCCCAGGGTGCGATGAAAGGATCTTGGAGATTGCAGCCATGCGTTTGCAATCCCCGTCACAGAGACAACTGTCGACGGTGAGGTTGAGGGGGACGCAGCGCCAGAGGGGGCGCCACCACTGGGAGAGCAGGGCGGTCCGCATGGCAGATTTTGTGGGGAGGAGGCCGATGATGATGAGCAGCATGTCGTCGGGGAGGTTGCTGATGAAGTCCAGGCTCGCCGGATGCGGTTTTGGCTCGAGCCGCCTCCGCTTGTTGGCTGCCTCGCCATCCATCTCAACCAGCGGCGACGCCGGTGTACACGTGTGCTAGTGTGTGTTGTGTGCTGGGTGTGCGCGAGTGTGTCCTTCTGTGCATGCCGCCACACAGTGGTGAATTGTGCGCGAGTGCGTCCTTCGCGCGCAAGAAGTTTGTCCCCAATGCGCCCTCAATTTACTAGCAATCGGGGTGCTACCCCGAGTGGTTTCAACTTTGATTACTTCACCGCGTGTCAGATGGGCCTCTAGTTTACTTATTTTCACCCAGTACCACATGGGCCAGCACACGAAGATAGAGAACACGAGCTGACAAGGCGGCATGTGGATTGGTTGACCGGTCAACTAAACAATATATGGAGCTATACGCTGACACAGTGAGCGTATAATCTGTCGGCATAGAGAGTTCGAGTGAGATGGGAGGCCCGTGAGAGATAGCATAGAGAGAGAAAGAGCTACTCCCTCCATTCGATAATGTAGTTCCAACATTTTTTTGAAGTCAAACTTTTGAAACTTTGACCAAGTTTATAAAGAAATTACTTATACCTACAATACCAAAGATAAATGATAGTATGAAGTAAGTACATGTTGTGATGAATCTAATGATCGTTCCAGATGTAAATGTTTTTCTCCACATATACCTCGTCAAACTTTTCTTAGGTTTGACTTTTCAAAACATATATATGCTTATTTATGTGACAGAGTCCCTAACTAGAGAGAGAGAGAGAGTGAAAAAAGTGTGTGTGCGTGTGTGAAAGAGACATGGACAACACACAATAAAAGTAGAGAAAAAGTGTGTGTGTCTTATGCAAACATATCACACATGCATCTTCGACAATGGAGGCAAGGTGAGGACATAGTGTGTGGTTGTTTGGAACCAAGAGAGCAAGACCCCTAACACGTGGCCAAGAGGGGTCTGACAAACAAGGGAGAGAGGTCGAGAGAGACGTACGGAGAAAATGCAGACATGGGGAGGAGAGAGTGTATGTTTGTCATAGAGAGATCCCCTGGAGATCGTGATGGGACTACATGGGTGGGAGATCGAGTGACAAGGTGTGTGCGCGATAGAAGATGCCCCAAGAGATATCGAGATAGACGTATGGATGGAAGGAGACAATACGTGTGTTCCTGATGGCTAGTAAGAGATAATCATACTTAGGAGGGGGGGAGTGCTTGCGCCTATGATGGAGTGAGGGATTATGGTACTTAGGGGGTGCGTGTCACATGGAGAGAGAACAAGGGCAGAGAGTGTTGGATGGGTCTATATGTATAGCGCGAGCGAGACATGTGTATGTGTGAACCGGGCAGATATAAGGCTAGTTCGGCTTACGTCCTGAGCATCTTTTGCCTGGCCTGGGGTTGTGGCTGGATTTCATGCACGCTTGTTTGGTTGCTACCCTGTGAAAAAGAAAGCCCGCCTGGCTTGGGTTCCCTTGCACTTTAATTAGCCTGGCTGAACTCCAGACACTACAAGTAGCCTAGCCCAGGCGACCGATTTTGAATGCCTGGCCGTGCCTGGTCGTGTGGCCATGAGGCTCACAACAACGTGGATGGATATTAGCATTAAATAATTGATGCATGGATTGATTGATGGGACGTTGATGCTTTGCCTGGCCCAGGCATGAACCAAATGCTTCAGCACCGCACAAGCCTGGCCAGGCAGAAATATTTTACATCTCACGTCCACACGAGGCAGTACCGGCCATCAAGGCATGAGGGTCAGGTCATGAACCAAAATGACCAATAAAGTTTGAGAGACATTGAGGAGCCCTGATAAGGCTGAGTGGTGCGTCAGATAGCTGAGAGGGGGAAAAAGATATTCCATCCGCTCGATAATGCAGTGCATGTAAATTTTTTAGAAGTCAAACTTTGGAAACTTTGATCAGGTTTACGCAAATGTTATTTATATCTACAATACGAAAGATACATCATACAAAAGTACATCTCATGGTGAATCTAATGGTATATGTTTGCCATACTAGATGTAATTCTTTTTCTCCACATACATGGTCAAACTTTGTGATGTTTGACTTTTCAATAAATCTATATGCTATGGACCGAGGAGAGTGCCTCAGTCGACACAGATCAAGTGCGTGTGAAGAAGAATAAGTGTGCAAAAAGAGTATGTGCGTGAAAGAGAAAGTGACAACAAACGATAAATTAGAGAGAGTGTGTTTTTTTGTTTCTTATGCGAACATATCACGCATGCATCTCCGAGATGGAAAAGCGAGGCGAGGAGATACACGAAGATAGCTAGTGTGTGATTGTTTGCAACGGAGAGAGACACCCCTGTAGCACATGTCCAATAGAGGTCTGGCCAACAAGGAACAAAGGTCGAGAGGGACACATGGATGGCATGGACGCATGGGGAGGGAGAGAGGGTGTGTTTGTGATAGAGAGATCCCGTCGAGATCGTGAGGGGACTATATGGGTGGGAGATCGAGGGAGTGCGTGCGCGATAGAAAGATGCCCCGAGAGAAATTGAGATAGACCATGCACATGTTTGTGATGGAGACTAAGATTAGCTAGTCATATACATATAGGGGGGACTGCTTGTGCCTACAATTGAGTGAGAGACCATCATACTTGGCTAGCTGGGCATGAGATTGTGTGTGTGCACGTGTGAGATGGAGAGAGAACGAGGGGGAGAGATAGAGTTTTAGATGGGCCTATCGAGTGTGAGTGAGATATGCATGTGTATGTGTGACCCAGGTGGATGGAGAGTTTGAGAGAGGGGGGAAGAGCTCCGAGATGACATAGTGGTGCGTGAGAGAGTTACGGACAAAGAGCCAAGGAATTTGTGTGTGTACGATGAGTGCACCCAAGATATCTAGCTTGGACTAGCTAGAGTATCATACATAGTGTGCGAGAGAGACCTATAGATGGTGTATATATGCATGCGGACTAGAAAGACCCCCCCCACACACACAAAGAGAGAGAGAGATGGAGAGAAAGGGAGAGGGACCAACAAGGTTTTTGTGTCGGATGCGTGCGACAGAATTGAAGATTGTCGGCGAGAGAGAGAGAAAGAGACAGAGAATAGGAGTCCGGGAGAGGGGGAGGTCATGTTTTATGCATCAAAGACTGATATAAACCATGTTTCGATATAAATTTGCATTCAAATATTTAAATTGGAGAACATGTTGTCTGCAATCCACACATGAACGGATATATGCGTATATCAAACAAATTCATTAAATTGACATTCAACATGTTCATGGAGTACTATAATACTGTACAACATGCTACTCGATTGAGGTGTTCAATTTTGGATTTAGTTCACTATTTTGACCTACTGAACGAGCTATTTCATTGAATCGAGATATTTCATTTTGGGTTTGATTCGCGTTTTTGAGTGGGTCAACTATTTGTCATATAGTAAATCTCTAGCAACGAGCATATAAAAACACATTACTCCCGAGCATCATCTCTCCATCTAAAACAGAAGTGGCAAGCTAATATTTCAAAATTTGATCTGAATCGACTTGGTAAGGTAGACATGGATGCTCGTTCTCCCAAAATTTGAACGAACCGTTAAACATCCTCTCTTCTCGGTGGAATTTTCCCGAGCAAATAAATAGGAGACGCGAAATTACTGTCCTATGTGGGACACGCATCAATTGGCACGTTGTTCATCGAGGGTAGGTTCGTAACTTCATCCAAGTGCGCCTTCTCCTCGGCCGAAATGACATGTGCCGAATAATTTAAAAACCATGGTCGGCAGAACACGCTCTCCTCGCCCGAAATAGCTCGCGCCCACTATTTCAAAACACGCTCTCCTCGCCCGAAATCGCTCGCGCCCACTATAGTTCAAAACACGCCCTCCTCACCCGAAATTGCTCCCGCCCACTATTTGGGGAGAAGCAAAGTTACTCTACTATCCCCGACCCTCAGTACACAGACCCAAGCCGAGAAGCCTATAGGCAAGGGTAGAACTGTAACTCCCTCTCACATTTTAGACAAATGCGTCCGTAAGACATGGTTCCACTCCC
>NC_041382.1:747136632-747213050 GCF_002162155.2 Triticum dicoccoides | reverse complement strand
TTCATACCTCATGGGCGCCAAATCACCTTCTCCCCGGGAAGCTCCCTTCTCCCGAGCTGCGAAACCTCAGCCCCACCTCCATGGCGCCCCCACCGCACCAATTTCATAGCCGCCCTCCTCCCTAATGCCGGAGACGCTGTCCATTTGCCGTCGTGCACTGGGCCATGTGCCTCTTACTCCGTGCTGCTGGTGCTTCCTCGATGACGGCCGCGTGAACCGTACCGGAGCCGATTCACCCCCGCCGTTGTTCACGGCGCCGGAGCGGCTCCAACTTTGGATCCATCCAGAGTCCTGGCGCTGCTTCCGCGTAGCCGTCGACCGTCACGACATCGCTCTTTCCCTGCCACCGGTCGCCACCGCAACCGCGCCGGCCTCACCGACTCGGCAGCTGGACCTGCCTACTTCACCATGCCGCCAGATAGGTCGCACCCTCATCTCAAATCACTTTATTTAGGCGTCAGTTGTCTCAATTTTTATTCTGGGCCAATTGATTCCCAATGGGAAGCAGCACCCCTCGAGGCGGCGGAGCTCCTAGGCTGCCGGTTGGCCAGTGTCTAACGTAAGGGTGCTGGGCCGCAAGTTCGCCGCAGAAGCAGCGCTTAGATGGCTATCTTTTAGAGTTGCGTGGGTTGAAGGTACTGCCGCCGCCGGATCTGGATGACGGGGAGTCTTTGTGGATTGGCCCGGGGCGGCGCAACCACGGCAGTGTGGTGGGGCGGGGAGCGGGGTTTTGGCCAGGGCCACGGACGGCGGAGGCAGGCTGCTCTGCCGTTGGTCGCTGGCTCTTTGGGGAAGATTCCGAACAGTGTCAGCCGGGAGGCACAAGATGGCCAGCCATCCGGCGTAGATGGGGCAGTACCAAAATAAAATAAAATCATGTGACCCCAATTTAGTCTTCAGTCAACAGACGCGTGACCACTCTCGTACCTTGCTATTGATCTCTTAGTGAATTTCTTTAGATCAAAGAGATATGTCGTTCTTAACATTATGCGTTATCTGCATCTTCAGACACACCGTCTTCCGACTCACCGCAGCTGCTCCAACAAGGGAAGTATACACCAGAAGGGAGCTATAGTCCCCACTCAACAGTTCCCTGTATCGAATGCGCGTGCCCGACATGGACAGCCACAACAACTGCAGGGCCATCGACAAGTCAGCACATGATACTCACTCCTATGGTTGGCAGCCAGATAGGTTGTACCCTCATCTTACTTGTGTGCAACATTTATGGCTTTGTTATTCATCTAAGCATGGAAAATAGATCATCACATTTCACTGTATATTCATGCTGATCTCTTACGGGTCTTGTTCAGGAGTTAACGTTGTTCCATAGTTCAGCTAAGATACTTGTTCTTTAGGTAACGCTATTCCATAGTTATCATCCATCAACCAATGCTATCCCACATGCTGGTGATTATATTATTATACCACTTCTAGTATTACCTATGTTGTTCTTTAGTACTTTTGTGTGCCATCTAGTTAATCTTGAGTACAAACGATACATATTCTGTACCTTTCATCTGTCTTCTCCCATTAGTTTTTGAGACTTGTTGCTGCTAGTTAACCCCAGTCCTACTATTTATGTCGTCTCCTACAAGCACTCATTACATAAATCTAACTACTAGTTGTCTTCCATGCATGACAGATATAATTGCACACACTGATATATCCACAAGAACCTCACAGAGCATTGTAAAGACCAATAAACTTGATGTCAATGATACCCAATATGATGGAACATGTAAAGGAACTTCTTCAGAAGACTTGCAGAAAGATGATGAATCCTCTTCACCCCACAAGGTCCTTGCTCTAACTTGGCCTGTGATATGGGTACAACATGCATATAATGTCCTGGAGTGTATCTACTCTGTTGCAATGCCATGTGCTTAGCATGCTGATCATGCATGTAAATATGTCATGCCTTCCTGTTTTTCAGTACCTATTCCATTCATGATAACATATTTTCAAATTCAAGTACTGTCATTCTACTCTATCGCAATGCCATCTTCTTAATTTGGACATCATGCTTCTGAATATCTTATGCATTGTTATTCATCAGTATGTACTTCATCTGTCTACCATACCATGTTTTTTACATTGAAGTGATGTTCTAGTGCTCTGTTGCAATGCCATCTTATTTTCCCAATCATACACGTGTATGTTGCCATAGTTATTTCTATGCGTATTCCGCTAGCATACAGTTTTACATTCAACTACTGTTTTTTTTGTTGTGTTGTCCTGTCGTATCCCTAGCTCTTACACCATACTCCCTCCGTCCGGATTACATGTTGCCGAAATGGATAAAAAAAGGATGTATCGAGAACTGAAATATGCCTAGACCCATCCATTTTTTCTGGATGGAGGGAATACATGTCAATATGTCATGCCTTTCTATTCTTCAGTACCTATTCCATCTCTCTGTTGTCGCGTGTTTTATAATTATAGCACCATTCTTCTATACAAGGCATGCAAGGGGAAGACGACTATGTTAGAATCTAAAGGGTTACAAACAAGGCCTTTGCAAAAGATCCAAACGCCAGGAGATAATAAACCAACTCCAGTTTTTATAGATACTGCTCCAGCACAGAGAAACCCAACTCCTACTGATAATAAGCAGATTCCAGTGGCCAAAGAACTAGTCCGCTCCAGTCCAGCAAAAATATGTCAACTCAATTCTAAGAAGCGTGTGCGTATCCTTGCATCATGAAATTTTATAGCATGCTGATCATATTTTCTACATGTTTCTTACCCATCTCTCTTTTAGAAAATAAGCTTAACAAATAGAAGAATTTTCTGCAATGGTATCGTTTATGAGGAAAGATTCTTGCAGGAATTCTCTGTGCTCCAATGTAGATGTATATACCTGTTGTATATCACTATATTTTTACATCAGCACGTATTTTATTAATCGGCGTGAATCCAACCTTTATCTGATCTAAATTTAGTTGTAGCAAAATGTATGATTAAAGGCCACAATGTTGATTTTTGCAAGGAAAACTGCCTGGTAGTTTTGCATCCTGAGCTGCATGAGTGTATTTTCTCATATCAGTGGGTTTGAATACTTTGGTTCTGCAGTGGGTTTTTCAATGTTTTTTTACTGTGTTGTCCTGTCGTATCCCTAGCTCTTACATCATAATCCCTCCGTCCGAATTAAATGTCGCAGAAATGGATAAAACTGGATGTATCTAGAACTGAAATACGCCTAGACCCATCCATTCATTTCCGGATGGAGGGAATACGTGTCAATATGTCATGCCTTTCTATTCTTCAGTACCTATTCCATCTCTGCTGTAGCATGTTTTATAACTGAATCACCATTCTTCTATATAAGGCATGCAAGGGGAAGACGACTATGTTAGAATCTGAAGGGTTACAAACCAGGTCTTTGCAAAAGATCCAAACGCTAGGAGATAATAAACCAACTCCATTTTTCATAGATACTGCTCCAGCACAGAGAAACCCAACTCCCATTGATAATAAGCAGATTCCAGTGGCCAAAGAACTAGTCCGCTCCAGTCCAGCAAAACAATGTCAACTCCATTCTAAGAAGCGTGTGTGTATCCTCGCATCATGAAATTTTATAGCATTCTGATCATATTTTCTACATGTTTATTACCCATCTCTCTTTTAGAAAATAAGGTTAAACGATACAAGACTTCCTCCATTGGGATCGTATTCGAGGAAAATATCTTGCGGGAATTCTCTGTGCTCCAATGCTGATGTAAGTACCTGTTGTATATCACTATATTTTTACATCAGCATGTACTTTGTTAATCGGCGTGAATCTAACCTTTATCTGATCTGAAATTAGTTATAGCAAAATGTTAAAGGCGCAATGTTGATTTTTGTAAGGAAAACTACCTGGTAGTTTTGCATACTGAGTTGCATGAATGTACTATCTCATATCACGCACATTACTAAATTCTAGTGCTTCTCTGGTTGCCCATTCATTCATTGTGTCAATGTTGCTTTCGTATTACCTTACCTGGCTGATATAGCTATGCCATATTGTGTTAATTTGGTGTAGGCTAGTTGCCGAAATGTTCATTGTGTCAATGTTGCTTTCCTATTATCTGACTTGGCCAATGATAGCGATGCTAGTGTTTTAATTTTGTGCAGGCTGCTGAAGATAAGAAGACAAACTCCGAAAACAGCAAGGCAACCCCATTGTCTCTTTCCTGTAAATCTAGGGCAGGTAATATGGCAATAACTCATGATTAATCTATTTGGTTCCTGTCCTAATTTATGTTATGATGCAGTGGTCGAGACACTCTCCACTATCAATAATACAAGCCTGCCAAAATCGCCATCTGAATCTATTCAGTATCCTCTGTCTCGAATGCAACGGAATAAATGTATGTTTGTGAACCAATTAATGGCTGAAGCAATGATGGAAATGGTGGATGAATCAGAGGTGCAGAGTCGTGCGACACAACAACTGATCAATGTTTTCAGAGACAGTGTAGCAAAGCGGCAAGAACTTGCCCACATGCTTATGGGCGTCACCTGTGCTGAGGTTGCAGATGGTGACGTTGTAGATGGTTAGGTTCTCCTCATTTATTTGCATTGGCATCAATCTTTGATTGCCCAGTGGATGTAATTTCTTGTAATATATGCTGGATGTGCAATGTTATTCCCTGTATGCCGTACATTTGCTTGGCCGGTTTTGGTCCTGTGCATAATTGCTCGTCGTAATGGGCTCAAATTATCTAATTTTTCCTAAAGACATGAACGAACTTAAGTGGGCCCATTAAGTTAATGGGTCGTTACTAGGCCGAAAGTTAATGGTCGGCCCTCTTACCTCCCGGGTCGTTAACAGGCCGTTACTAAGTTTGGCCTACATATGGCCCAACTATACAGTAGGCCTTTAGCAGGCCGAAAGAGACAGCGGGCTTGTAGTGGACCATGAGGAGCATGGGCCGCTAAGAGGCCAAAAGTTAGGTCATATTGTAAACGCCCCAACTGTGTTGTGGGCCTTTAGCAGGCCGAAAGAGAAACCGGGCTGGTACTGGACCATGAAGGGCATGGGCCGTTAAAAGGCCAAAACTAATGTCCGACTACAAATGGCCCAACTCATTTATGGTCCGTTAACAGGCCAAAAGGCACACAGGGCCGGGAATTGGCCCAACACTTAAATGGGTCGCTAAAAGGCCAAAACTCAGGTCCGACTACAAATGGCCTAACTGATTTATGGGCCGTCAACAGGTTGAAAGAGACATCAGGCCAGAAATTGGCCCAACACTTAAATGGGCCGCTAAAAGGCCGAAACTCAGGTCCGACTACAAATGGCCCATCAGATTTATGGGCCTTCAACAGGATGAAAGACACACCGGGCCAGAAATTAGCCCAATATTTAAATGGGTCGCTAAAAGGCCGAAAGATGTACATCCTGAAAATTGGCCCATCCATTAAATGGGCCGTTAACAGGCCGAAATCTCATCGTACCAATATTGAGCCCAAATATATAGCAGGCTGTCAACGGGCTCGAACTGACGATGGGCTGCAATGGTGTCAAATCTTTAACGGGCCGTTGATGGGCCGAATTGGCACATCTCGTATGGGCCGTGGGCTCTCACTGTCCCCTTTTCAAACGAAGAGATTGATAATGTAACTAGAGAAATTCCTGCGGATAGAGCACCTGGCGCGGATGGTTTCACAGGAGTGTTTCTCAAGAAATGTTGGCCGATAATTAAGGAGGACTTCTACAAGCTTTGCCATCAATTTCACACGGGAAATCTTTCACTTGAGAGCATAAATGAGGGCTTCATCACCCTGATCCCAAAAATCAGTTCCCCCGAGATGATCAATTATTATAGACCAATCACGCTTTTGAATTGCTGTCTTAAGGTCATCACGAAAATTCTGGCCAATCGCTTACAAAAAGTCATACTCAAGATCGTGCACCGCAACCAATATGGATTTCTAAAGGGAAGAACTATTCAAGATTTCCTTGCGTGGGCATACGAATACATATATCAATACCGACACTCCAAGCAGGAAATTATGCTCCTAAAACTAGACTTCGCCAAAGCATTTGACACGATTGAGCATGAGGCTATGATTGATATTATGAAAAACATGGGATTTAATGAAAAACGGATCAGCTGGATTTGATGCATCTTCTCCTTAGGAAAATCATCGGTGCCACTTAATGCAACACCTAGTCGGGAATTCCTCTGCAAATGTGGAGTACGACAGGGTGACCCCCTCTCTCCTCTCATTTTCTACTTGCGGCCGATCTCCTTCAAGCAGCCATTAACGATGCTTTTCAGCGGGATCTTATACGTCTACCTTTTCATTCAACAAACCAAAATAAGTATCCTGTTGTTGGGTGGTAGGTGCGACATATGCCAACGGGTGGCTTATCATTGTGGGAGCCAGTAAGACGTCGCCGGTGCATGGAAACGGGATGAGTCGAAGACATGCACGCCGGTGAATCTTACCCAGCTTCGGGGCTCTCCGTGGAGATAACACCCCTACTGCTGCTCTGCGGGGTCTCCGCATGATCACTAGATGAACAAGTAGCTACACGATGCTCCTTGAGCTGTTTGGTGAGAAGAAGAAGAAGGGCATGGCTAGCTCTCCTCCCCTCTCTATATGGTGTCAAGAACTAGCTTGGATCCACCCTTTGCATGGGTGCCCCAGGGGGTTTATATAGGCTCACCCCCTGGGGGTACAATGGTAATCCGGCTAGGCGTGGGCCCCAGCTGTCTATGTCTACGCTCGTCAGCTTCTGCGCCGGCTGCTGGGGCCCGCCGACTGGTGGGTCCCGCCGGCTGCCGGCTCCTTGGTCGACAGGCAGGCCCCACTGTCCAGGGACTTGTCGGTGGCTGGTTACTGTTGCCTCGACCTGGTGACGAGGGCTTCGCTGGGGTGAGTGTGGCTAGTGCCGCCGCCTGGCGGGCGATCGCTGTAGCCTCACCATGTCTTGTCTCCTTAATGGGGCGTTTCTTCGAGGGAGGGGGCAAGCCGGCTGCGGGGAGCCGGCCCCGTCTCGGGCCGACGGAGGGAGGCCTGGCCGCCTTCGGGCGTCCCTCTCCCTGAAGGGGCCCACCACCCGTGGGCCGCACTGGCAGCCTGTCATGGATGACATCAGGGTCAACATGGCAACAGTGCCGCGCCGGACGGGTCATGGCCACCCTTACGGCGCGCTGTGCCAGTCATGCTCTGGGATTCGGGGTGGCAGGCTTTACTGTAGCCACGCCCCGTCACATCGCCGTTATGTGGATGCAGACTTCGAGGGTACGATCTTGACCGCTTTGTGGGAGCCGGCTTCTTGGAGTCGGCCTTCTCGCGGCCGGCTTCTTGGAGCCGGCCGTCCCACGGCTTTCTTCATGGGGGCTAAAGTCAGGCCGCCTTCCGATAGTCGGCCTGGGAGACAACCGGCAAGGGGAAGGCGGCCCCACGTCTTGGATTCTTGAGGGCCGGATCGGCTCGTAATTTTTTCAGAAGTGCCAGGGGGAGCCGGCTAGGCTACCCATGGTCATTTACTCCGACTGTAGTCCCCGAAGATGATCGAGCTTCGAGGCTGACAAAGGGACGAGAAGCTTGGTCAGCTTCCTATCCTGAGGGGCCGGCTTTGCTTGTGCGCGCCGTCTTCGGAAAGCTCCGTTTCTCGTAGGCGGGAACGCGGGTCGGCCCGCGAGCTGACCGCGTGCCATCCCGCGGGCCACGTGGCAAGGAAATCCTGCCAACGCACGCGCGCGACGGGACACCGCCGCAGGCCCGGGCCCGCCACTCCTAGGCCTCGGCCCGAACGTGGATCTTCTGCGGCCCACACGGACCGCTCGCCTTCCCGCGGCGGTTTTATTACGCCATCAGGGTGCAATAATCACGGGACGTGGGGGAGTGGGCGCAGTTGATCCCACGTTCCCCCACACCACGCCTCCTCGGCTCCGCCGCGCGGGTCTATAAGTAGGGGGAGGAGGGGGAGCGGCAGAGGCTCGCACGCTCTCCCTTGCTCCGCCCCTTCTCGCCTTCCTTCTTCTTCCCTTCGCCGCCGCAGCAACCCATTGCCGCGCCGTTCTGCCATCGGACCTCTCGGTTCCTTTGGTCCCGCCGTAGCGGGGTCATGCGTGTCTCCGCTATCGCATCGTCTTGCTGCTCGCCGTGTCGCTCCCATGGCGTTTTCGAGCTCGTGGGATGGCTCCAACGTCCACGAGGACCACGTCGAGTTCCTCCGCCGGACGCGGCGCCTGCCGGGCGAGAACTTTGTGCGGGTTCGTCAGGCGTCGGCGAGGGAGATTTCGCCGGCATCGAAGGAGGGCGAGCGGGTGATCTTCCGCTCGCACTGCCTGTGCGGCTTCGGCCTCCCAGCGAGCGGATTCCTTCGAGCTTTCCTTGAATTCTACCACCTCCAGCCGCATCACCTCACGCCCAACACGGTGATGCTGCTGTCGGATTTTGTCACCCTGTGCGAGGGCTTTCTTGGGGTTCTCCCCACTCTCGAGCTCTGGGGGGAATTCTTCTAGAGCAAGCTCGGCACCATCATCGCGGGCGTGCCCGCCCCCTGCGGAGCCTTCATTGCCATGAGGCAGACGGGCGAGAACAATCCGTTCCCGCCCGTCCCGCTAATCCAGTCGGTGAAGCTCTGGCAGAAGTCCTACTTTTACGTGAAGAACGTCGCCCAGCAAAGCGACTACGTCAACCTGCCGGCTTACGTAGCCGGCGGGCAGGCTGGGAGGCAACCTTCATGGAGCTACCTTAGGGAGGCCACGGAGCGGAACGCACGGGAGGCGCGGGAGGAGCGGGAGGCGGCGGAGCGAAGGACCGCCCAGGCGGCGAAGGAGCACGCCGACGCGGCGGCCAAGGCCCGGGCGGAGGCGGCAGCCGCGGAGACGGAGGCGGAGGCCTCACACAACCAGCCTCCGCTGCTCGTCGTTCCCCTCCGCGCCGTGGCCCCCGACATCCCCGTGCCCCTGTCGGAGGAGGTTGACCAAGACCCGCCGGTGATGGAGAGGAGGGAGGACCACGCGATCTTCGTGGAGGGGGCGCCGCAGACGGCGCCGACTGGAGCGGGCCAAAGCGGCCAATCAGCCATGGCGCCAAAGCAGTCGGCCGGGGGCGAGCCAGAGGCAGGGGCCGGTCTCGAGGTGCAGCCGGCATTGCGCCGGCGCACAGGGGGAGGCACCTCCGCGCCGGAGCCGCACCGAGCTGCGGGCGCCAGCCAGACGGCTGAGGCCCTGGAGGCGGCCAGCGCCAGCACGTCCAAGTGGACCCCCAGCGGGGGGACGGGCGAGCTGAACGCAGCGGCCCAGGAGGTCCAGAACCGGCTTCAAGCCCAGGCCGCTTCGCTGCAGCGATACACCCAATAGTGCCTCGCGACGCGGGCCGTCATCCGGGTGAGTCTTCTGGCCTTGGTTGTTTTGCTCTTTTGATTTCTTTCATGGGGGCGCGTCAGCGCACCCACTGGGTGTAGTCCCCGAGTTCCGAGTCGGCTGCTGCGCAGGCGGCTTGGAACTTACTAGGTCCTGACAACTATCTTATCCTCGCCTCCTGTCTGATCTTCGAGGAGTATCATAACCTCCGCGCTGCTGCCTTCAACTCCCAGGCTCAGGAGCTGGGCCGAAAAACCGAGGACCTGACCAGCAGCCGGAGTGCGTGCTTTGTTTCGTTTATCTCCTGTGGGGCGCGTCAGCGCACCCACTGGGTGTAGTCCCCGAGATTCGGGCCGACTGCTGAGCGGTCGGGTCGGATCTTCCTTGATGACTTCTTCCTTATTAATTTTTCCTTTGTCTTCATGCTTGCAGGAGCCAATGCCGACTTGAGGGGGTAGCTCAGCGGGGCCCAGGCAGCCCTTCGCGCCAAGGAAGCTGAGTACAACGCCTTGGTCCTAGAGCGTGACCACCTGGCCAAGAAGTTGGCCGACCAGGAGGAGAGCCACAAGGCGGCCATGAAGAAGGCGCAGGACAGCGAGGACGCCTTGAAGGCCGAGTTCGAGACCGGAGCGGCGGGCTGGGCTGAGGCAAAACAAGCGCTGAGCGAGGGCTTCGGCCGGACTGAGGATCTAATCGATGGTAAGCCGCCTTCCTCGCTCCTTGCTTGCCCCTTGCCCCCTAATTTGTGTTCTGACTTGTGCTACTTTTTGTTCTCTGTGCAGACTACTTTCCCGGCTACTCCGTCTTCACCACCCAAACCATCGAGGCCCACCGCGAGGCGCCCCGGCAGGCGGGGGCTGAAATCGCGCCGGACGCGAGCCGGACGCTTGAGGAGCAACTCTTGGAGGTCCAAGCTTGGCTGCAGCCGGCTCACCGCATGCTCCGCCGCCTCCAGCGCGCCGGGGCGCAGGTGTTGGCCGCCCTCTGGCCAGGCGAAACGATTCCCCGCACCCCGAGTCGGACTGCCGACTGGCTGGAGGTTGCGGTTGGCCGCTTCGAGGCCTGTAAGGCATCGGCGGCCCGGCTTGGAGCTGGGTGGGCGCTGGAGTTCGTCCGAGCCTGGTATCCCGGGCTAAACCTGGACCAGCTGTGCACCTGCCGGCTGGAGGCCGACGAGGAGATGGAGGAGGTGCGGCCGGCTATCGCTCAGCGTGCCTCGACGATCGTCGAGTGCACTAACATCAACGTCTTCGCTCCTGAAATAAATGACGATGGCGTTGCCCAGCTGGAGGAGTGGTTCGGGCTAGACCCGGCAGCGGGTGAGGACTCGGCAGAGGAGATCGCTTCCAGCGATGAAGGTGAAGACGACAAAGGGGAGGAAGGCGAAGGCATCGAGCCGGCTAGTGAAGTGGCCAGCCAGCCCCAGTCTGACCGTGCCTCCAGCAACGAGGCGCGTGCTAGCGCGCCCTCTGCGGGAGGTGGTGATCATGCCGAGGTTCGCCAGCCGGCCACTCCTCCAGCCAGCGCTGCCGTCTCCACCGACCTGCCCGACTCGCCAGTCGCTCCCTTGGCTTAGTCTGCCGTCCTTGCTATTCCTGCTTGTTACTTTTTGAACAATTTTTATTAAACTTGCGCAGTTCCACCCACTAGGGGTGTATTCAAACTATGTTGAATGCTAGCCTTTCAAAGGTCTTTTGTGTAAATATGATCGTGTGTGTGTTTGGCTTCCATTCGCGTATGCTTTTTATCCTTAGGCTGTTTCCTTTGCCGCCTTCCCCTTTTGGGAAGGCAAGTACTCGAGCTTTCTTAGATTGAAGCGAGGTGAATGGAAGCCGGCCAGCCGGCTACTCTGGTAATCGGTCGGCGGTGGGAGAAAAACCGGCTTTTGTTATATTAGTCCGTTAGTCCCTAGCCGTTTTTCGTGTGGGTGTCCTTTCCTGCCTTTAACTCTTGCCAGCCGGACAGCCGGTTTCTTCGAACTGCGACTTTGGCAAGAGAAGGCTTGGGTGCCGGCACACTACTTGTCTGACCGCGGGTAGGACTTCTAATATAACTCGAGGCGGCCAGTCCCCGGGCCGACTAGTCGAACCCGGCGCCGGACGAAAAAAGTGAATGTAATGACATGATCATAAGCATGATACTCTTCATTTATAGATAAAAGGCGGCAGTCCCCGAGCATTCCTCAGGGGGCCTATTGTCTCGTACTTAGTACAAAAGTTAGCGTGATACATACTGCATTTCAACTGTAAAAACTTCGGAGGAGGTTGGCGTTCCATGGTCGTTCCGACTCCTTGCCGGAGTCGTCTCTCTTTCGTGCCTTCGGCTTCTGCGTGTCGATCAGGTAGTAGGAGTCGTTGCCTAAAGCTCTGCTGATGACGAAGGGGCCCTCCCAAGGGGCCGAGAGCTTGTGCTGGCCGGCTGTTCGCTGGATCAGCCGGAGCAAAAGATCGCCCTCTTGGAAGGATCTTGGCTTGACCTTCCGGCTGTGGTAGCGGCGCAGGCCCTGCTGATAGATGGCGGACCGGCTGAGGGCTAACAGCTGGCCTTCTTCCAGCAGGTCGATGCCGTCTTCTCGTGCTTCCTTGGCCTCCGCCTTCGTATACATGGTTACCCGAGGCGAGTCGAACTCAATGTTAGTTGGGATGACCGCCTCGGCACCATACACGAGGAAGAAAGGAGTGAAGCCGGTTGACTTGTTTGGGGTAGTGCACAGACTCCAGAGGATGGCCGACAGCTCGTCGAGCCAACAGCCGGCCGAACATTCCAATGGTACGACCAGTTGGGGATTGATGCCGGAAAGGATGAGGCCGTTGGCTCGCTCGACTTGGCCGTTTGACTGCGGGTGGGCAACGGACGCTAAGTCCAACCAGATGCCCTGCGTCGCGCAGAAACGTGCCAATGCTCCCTTGGCGAAATTCGTGCCATTGTCGGTGATGATGCTGTGTGGCACGCCGTACCGAGTTGTTATATCTGCAATGAATGTCACGGCAGTCGGCCCATTCAGCTTCTTGATCGGCTTTGCCTCAATCCATTTGGTAAATTTGTCCACAGCGACAAGCAGATGCGTCATGCCGCCGCGCGCCGTCCTGAATGGGCCCACCATGTCCAGTCCCCAAACGGCAAAGGGCCAAGTGAGGTGAATGGTCTTGAGTGCCGAAGCCGGCATGTGTTGCCTGGAGCTGAAGAGTTGGCACCCTTTGCAATGTTTAACTAACTCCTTGGCGTCATCCAAAGCAGTGGACCAAAAGAAACCATGGCGCAAAGCTTTGGCGACGAGTGATCTTGAGGCCGCATGGTGGCCGCATTCTCCTTGGTGGATGTCTCTGAGGATTGCAATGCCCTTCTCTTGCTCGACGGATCGTTGGAGGACTCCAGTGACACTGCGCTTGACGAGCTCTCTGTTGACGATTGTGTATGCTCCGGCTCGGCGTTGGACTTGTCTTGCCTCTATTTCGTCAGCCGGCAGATGTTGATTTATTAGGAAGTTGAGGATGGTCTGGGCCCATGACGGAGCTGCGACTTCTTCTATTGCCAACACGGCTACTGCAACCAGGGCGGGCGGGCTGGGTGGTGAAATGCTGGAGTCGGCAGATGAACAAGTAGCTACACGATGCTCCTTGAGCTGTTTGGTGAGAATAAGAAGAAGGGCACGGCTAGCTCTCCTCCCCTCTCTATATGGTGTCTAGAACTAGCTTGGATCCACCCTTTGCATGGGTGCCCCGGGGGGTTTATATAGGCTCACCCCCCGCGGGTACAATGGTAATCCGGCTAGGCGTGGGCCCCAGCCGTCTGTGTCTACGCTCGTCGGCTTCTGCGTCGGCTGCTGGGGCCCGCCGGCTGCCGGGTCCCGCCGGCTGCTGGGTCCCGCCGGCTGCCGGCTCCTTGGTCGATAGGCAGGCCCCACTGTCTAGGGCCTTGTCGGTGGCTGGTTACTGTTGCCTCAACCTGGTGACGAGGGCTTCCCTGGGGTGAGCGTGGCTACAGCGCCGCCGCCCGGCGGGCGATCGCTGTAGCCTCACCGCGTCTTATCTCCTTAATGGGGCGTCTCCTTCGAGGGAGGGGCAAGCCGGCTGCGGGGAGCGGGCCCCGTCTCGGGCCGACTGAGGGAGGCCTGGCCGCCTTCGGGCGTCCCTCTTCCTGAAGGGGCCCACCGCCCGTGGGCCGCGCTGGCAGCCCCTCGTGGATGACATCAGGGTCAACATGGCAACAGTGCCGCGTCGGACGGGTCATGGCCACCCGTACGGCGCACTGTGCCAGGCGTGCTCCAGGATTCGGGGGTGGCAGGCTTTACTGTAGTCACGCCCCGTCACATCGCCGTTATGTGGATGCAGACTTTGAGGGTACGATCTTGACCGCTTTGTGGGAGCCGGCTTCTTGGAGTCGGCCTTCTTGCGGCCGACTTCTTCATGAGGGCTAAAGTCGGGCCGCCTTCGATAGTCGGCCTGGGAGATAGCCGGCAAGGGGAAGGCGGCCCCACGTCTTCGATTCTTGAGGGCCGGATCGGCTCATAATTTTTTCAGAAGGGCCAGGGGGAGCCGGCTAGGCTACCCGTGGTCATTTACTCCGACACCTGTGATACAATACGCCGATGACACTATATTGGTTATTCCAGCATGCATGCAACAAGCTCAGATTATCAAGACTATACTAATTGATTACGCCTCCTCAGTTGGACTAATAATAAACTTCCACAAATCTACTCTTATACCAATCAATTGTGGTACAGAAAAAAGTGATGAGCTTGCCAACATCTTTGGCTGTGTCGTGGGGAAAATGCCATTCACTTACCTTGGGCTTCCACTTGGCACTACTCGGCCTTCTGTCCAAGAGCTTGTGCTCCTTGTATGCTCGCTCGAGAGACGTTTATCTGCCACCCTCAACATGATCTCTTGTGGTGGTAAACTATCTCTTCTCAAATTGGTCATTACATCACTCATTATCTTTGCCATTTGCACTTTGATACTGCCAACAAAAATCATTGAATTACTGGGCAAAATAAGAAGGAAATGCTTGTGGATCAAGAAAACGGACCAAGGAGACAAAATTAACTCCCTTACTTCTTGGGACATGGTGTGCCGGCCCAAGGCTAGTGGTAGCCTGGGCGTAATAAATCTACGTGTCCAAGGCGATGCCCTATTGCTTAAATATCTCCACAAGTTTTATAATGGATGGGACACGCCCTGGGTGCAATTAATCTAGGACACTTACTACACAGACCAAATCCCGCATGCTTCCGATCCATGCAGATCCTTTTGGTGGAGAGATGTGACCAAGTTAATACCAACATATCGAGGTATTTCAAAGGTGAACGTGTGAAATGGTGAAAACATACTCTTTTGGAAAGACATGTGGCGAGAGGAGATCCTCGCGGAAGCATATCCTCACGCTCTCTCATACGTAAAAAATGAGGATCTGTCTGTCAAAGAATTCTTGGTCATCACGACTCTACAAGAGGCGTTTCATCTACCACTCTTCCCCACAAGCGCATGCAGAACTGAGATAGCTACAATCTGAGGTTATGGAGGTTCAGCTCTCCAATGAGCTTGACCAGTGGACATATATTTGGGACACCAGCCTCTTCACTGCAAGACTATACTATACATTCTTCTTCACAGAAATTCACGCACATGAAACTTTCGGATGGATTTTGAAATCTAAGTCAACCATGAAAATCAAAGTCTTCAGGTGGCTGTGACTTTCTGACCGTTTCAACACCAGGAATATGCTTAAACGACGACATTACAATATTGGAGATGTTCATGACTGCAGTCTTTGTGGATTACCAATTGAAGAGACGTTGGAACATCTCTTCTTTGAGTGCCACTTCAGCTCTGACTGCTGGTCCCACCTTGGCCTTTCTTGGCTTCCGGGCAACACAAGACTACACAACATCTCCAAAGCAAAAGAAGACTGGAATAGGCCACTCTTTATGGAACTATTTTTGTTGGCCGCCTGGAGTATATGGAAGGAGCGCAATAACAAGCACTTTAGAAGGATCATACCCTCCAAAACCTCCTGGTTGGATAGACTTAAGGCTGATTTTCCCCTGCTCACCCATAGGGTTAGGGACGATCACAAACAATGGCCAGATGGCCGGACTATACCTTCAGCCGGACTACCGGACTGTGAAGATACAAGATTGAAGACTCCATCCCGTGTCCGAAAGGGACTTTCCTTGGCGTGGCAGGCAAGCTTGGCGATACGGATATGAAGATATCCTACCACTGTAACCGACCTTGTGTAACCCTAACCCTATCCGGTGTCTATATAAACCGGAGGGTTTTAGTTCGTAGGACAACATACACATCAACAACCATACCATAGGCTAGCTTCTAGGGTTTAGCCTCCTCGATCTCATGGTAGATCTAATCTTGTACTACCCATATCATCAATATTAATCAAGCAGGACGTAGGGTTTTACCTGCATCGAGAGGGCCCGAACCTGGGTAAAACTACGTGTCCCTTGCCTCCTGTTACCATCCGGCCTAGACGCACAGATCGGGACACCCTACCCGAGATCCGCCGGTTTTGACACCGACATTGGTGCTTTCATTGAGAGTTCCTCTGTGTCGTCCTGTCTTTAAATACGACATCAGGAAGGATGCCTCGCCTCGTCTTTAAAGACGACACCGTTGCCTCTGTGTCGGCCAAACCCTCCGGCTAGGTGGTTTTCTTATGACCGCCTATTCGGCTTCTGCGCCGACGATGACCTCTCGAGCCATCTAAAACAATCTTCATGTCAGCTCGGAACTTGCCGAGCAGTTAGATCCAATGGAGCTTTCCTCCATAAACGAGCTCTTGGATCGCTTCGCCGCCCTGGGAGTCGCTACAGATTACGACCAGATCGGGCCTAAAACCGATCTGACAGAGATTAACTCTCCCCAAGTCACCCATCACGTTGCCGTGGTAGAGGGACAGTGCGGCGACTCTTCATCTATCTTAAGGACTCGCTACGTCTGGATCCCCGATCCCTCCAAGCCGGATACCCGCGGAGGGGAGGATATCACTCAAGACCTGAACTTAGAGACACGCGACGGGCTAGATTCATTAGACAATATCCAGGAATCCAAATTTTCGAGTTCGGAAATTCCTCGGCCTCTGAGCCTTAGATGGGGTGAGGCTTCGGATTTAAGTCCACCCACCCACCCCAACATAAGCGATCTATCCAAAATCAGGCAAGAACCCGACGAAACAGTACATCATTACTGGGCCAGATTCCTCTTAGTTAAGAACAGGCTAAGGGACTGCCATGAGGAAGACGCAATCTCAATCTTCTGCGATAATTGCACGGACAAGGGAATACTCAACGCCATAAGTCGTCGTGATATTACACGCTTCGCTGACTTGGCGTCCATCGTACGAAAGTACTGTGCGATGGAAAGCGCCTGGAAAACCGGAAAAAAATTTGGGACAATCCGGCCCTGAATACAAACCCAGTCCGAAATAAAAGGGTGCATCATCACCAGACACCCGGGTCAAGTACTAAAAAGCAAAAACCCTCTACAGGGCATGGAACTGTACTGGAAGGATGGCTTAATGGACCCTGTAAAATTCACAGTACAGAGGACGCCACACCAACTCACAGCCTCAGAGCATGTTGGATACTCCGGCAGGTGGCCAAGATTGGCGAAAATCTCCTAATTCCGGAGGCCACAGAAAGCCACCCCAGAGACACCAATACGGTATTAACAGTCTTCGAGACTTTCGCATCAAATAATATGCAAAAAAGGACACTCCACAGCCTTGCCGAAGTCTACCAAGTAGCAACAATAAACCCATGGAGTGACACGGCTATTACCTTGAACGCCTGTGATGAACCTAAATTCCGAACAGCCCGAGCACCAGCCGCATTGGTCCTCAGTCCAATAGTGGACGTCTTTCGTCTTACCAAGGTACTCATGGACGGCGGCAGCGGATTGAACCTCATTTACGAGGAGACCCTTCAAAAATGGAAATAGAATAGAACCGCATCGAGCGAAGCACCACAACCTTTAGAGGAATAATCCCCAGTCGAGAAGCGCGCTGTACAGGAAAAATCACACTAGATGTGGTGTTCTGCACGCCGGATAATTACAGGTCCGAAGAGGTCACGTTCTAGGTGGCTCCGTTCAGCAGCGGTTATCACACTCTGCTAGGGCGGGAAGCGTTTACAATCTCCCAAGCAATACCCCATTACGGGTACATGAAGCTCAAGATGCCCGGGCCTAACGGGATCATCACTCTCACTAGTGATCCGGACATAGCACTCCGCGCTGAAAACAAGACAGCAGCACTGGCCCTCGAGGCACTATCCGAAGCCCTAGCGGCTAAAGAACTGACGGCGCTGCGCTCTACGGTGAATAGGGACGATGTGGTACTCGACAAAAGATCCAAGTCCACCTCCTTTAATCCGGCAGAAGAAATAGTCAAATTCCAAGTCCATCCAACAGACCCCAATAAAACAGCTTCCATCAGGGCACAGTTAAACCCTGATGTCGACGCCACACTACGAGAGTTCCTACAAGAGAACTGGGACATTTTCGCCTGGCACCCTTCAGACATGCCAGGAATCCCACGCAGGCTGGCTGGGCACAGCTTAAATATCCAAACAGGATTCAAACCTGTCAAACAGGCTCTTCGGCGTTTTTCCGAACCTAAGAGACATGCCATGGGAGAAGAGCTAGCAAAGCTATTGGAGACCGGATTCATCAGAGATATAAAACATCCGGACTGGCTAGCAAACCTGGTGATGGTACCAAAGAAGGACAAATCCTGGCGCCTGTGCATCGATTTTAAAGACCTTAACAAGGCTTGCCCAAACGATCCCTTCCCCCTCCCCCGCATCAATCAAATTATTGACGCTACCGCAGGACACAATTCATTGTGTTTCCTTGACGCATATTCTGGCTACCATCAAATCAAGATGGCAGAACCAGACCAAGCCGCAACGGCATTTATCACACCATACGGGCCATTCTGCTTCAACACGATGCCCTTCGGGCTCAAAAACGCTGGCGCAACATATCAGCGCATGATTCAGACATGTCTGGCAAGCCAGGTCGGCAAAACAGTGGAGGCATTACGTAGATGATGTGGTCGTCAAAAAAAGACATGTTGAATCTCTAGTAGACGACTTGAGGCTCACATTTGATAGCCTCCGAACATATGACATCAAGCTCAACTCGGAAAAATGCATTTTTGGTGTTCCAGCCGGAAAGGTCTGGGGCTTCATTGTATCCGGTAGAGGAATTGAAGCAAATCCAGCCAAGATACAAGCTCTGTCGCAACTGGATATCCCAAAGGACCTCAAACAAATACAAAATTTAACCGGATGTGTGGCGGCTCTCAGCCGCTTTATCTCCCGCTTGGGAGAAAAGGCCCTACCCCTTTACCGTCTCCTTCGGCGCACCGAACACTTCAAATGGACGGATGCAGCCACGGCCGGACTCGACGAAATAAAAAGCCATACTGGCAACAAACCCAGTCCTGGCCGCGCCAAACATTAGCGAACCATTGCAGCAACACATCAGGTTGTAAGCGCAGTGCTCGTCGTCGAACGAGAAGCGGACGGACACAAATTCCCTCTTCAAAAGCCGGTCTATTATGTGTACACCGTCCTGACTCCCTGCAAATCACGGTACTCGCATTATCAAAAGATTGCGTATGCGGCATTCATGGCGTCCCGGAAGCAACGGCACTAATTTCAAGAGCGTTCAATAACAGTAGCCTCGGAAGTACCACTTAACGATATTATAAACAACCGTGACGCAATGGGCCGGATTGCAAAATGGGCCATTGAGCTCCTCCCGTTCGACATAACTTATAAGCCACTACGAGCCATCAAGTCGCAAGTCTTGGCCGACTTCGTCGCAGAATGGATGGAGGCTGAACTCCCTAAAGAGTACGACACATATTCCAATTGGATCATGCATTTCGTCGGCTCCAAGATGTTGGCCGGACTGGGGGCTGGCGTCGTTTTGACGTCCCCCACAGGAGACATAGTTCAATACGTACTACAGATTATGTACATGGACTCCAACAATGCAGTCGAATATGATGCCCTTTTACATGGTCTCCGCATGGCAGTATCCATGGGCATCCAACGCCTAGAGGTGCGCGAGGACTTGAACCTCGCAATATCCCAAATAAATGGAGACTTCGATGCCAAGGATCCAAAAATGGCAGCTTACCACAACGCCGTCCTAAAAATGTCAGCTCGGTTCGAGGGGCTTGAATTTCACCATATAGCCCGGGAAAATAATCAGGCGGCAGATGTCCTGGCATGCATCGGCGCAAAACGCGATGTAGTCCCCCCCAACATCTTCCTGGAGACGCTTTTCAAGCCATCCGTAGTATGGGAAGGGGAGCCGAACAATGACAGCCCGGACCCAACCGCACTGCCCGACACCGAACATTCTGACACAATCGGAGGCTCTGCCAATGAAATAACACCTTCAGCCCACGTAATAGTGGTCGTCATCGCCCGTGGACAGAACCATTCCTTGCCTACCTTACTAGGCAGGAACTCCCCGAGGACCAAAATGAGGCACGCTGCATGGTGCAGCGATCCAAAGCCTACAGAGTCCACGAGGGAGAGCTTTATAAGAAAAGAACTACCGGAGTCCTTCAAAGGTGCATCTCCGAAGAGGAGGGGCGGAACCTCCTGGCTGAAATTCACGTTGGACTCGGTGGTCATCATGCTGCAGCCCGGTCCCTTGTAAGCAAGGCCTTCCGTACAGGCTTTTATTGGCCGACGGCCCGGGCAGACGCTCAGGACTTAGTCCAACGATGCACCGGTTGCCAGCTCTTTGCAAACCAAAGCCATATGCCACCCACCGCCCTCCAAACTATCCCCATTACTTGGCCCTTCACGGTCTGGGGGCTTGACATGGTTGGACCCCTTAAAGGCGGAACCCACAAGCAAAAATACTTACTGGTCATGGTGGATAAGTTCACCAAATGGATAGAAGCCAAGCCTGTTAAGACGGCCGAGTCCGGACCGGTGATAGACTTTATATCCGGGGTTGTACACCGTTACGGCGTCCCCCACGGCATCATCACTGATAATGACACGAACTTCACGGCCGACGAGGTAAAACTATGGTGCAAAAACATGGGCATCAACCTCGATTATGCTTCCGTCTATCACCCACAAACTAACGGCCAGGTCGAACGTGCAAATGGTCTTATCATGAGCGGCATCAAACCCAGATTAGTGCGGTCCCTCAAGAAATCTAACACGCACTGGGTAGAGGAGCTCGACTCTGTACTCTGGGGGCTGCGGACCACGCCGAATCGCACAACCGGATACACCCCATTCTTTATGGTGTACGGCGCAGAGGCAGTTTTGCCTTGCGACATAATTCATGACTCACCTCGAGTGCGCATGTACGAAGAAAGAGAAGCCGAGCTCGATCGGCAGGACAGCTTGGACGCATTGGAGGAGGAGCGTGACGTGGCAAAAGCCCGTTCCACATTCTGTCAATAGCAGGCTCGAAGATACCAAAGCAGAGAAGTACGGGCCAAAAATTACAACGTTGGTGAATTAGTTCTACGACTACCGGATAAGAAAAAGGACAAACTCAAGCCCAAGTGGGAAGGTCCCTTCATAATTGACCAAGTCCTGACTGGTGGAGCGTACTGCCTGCGGGATGCATCGGATAACCGACTCGAGCCAAACCCATGGAACGCAGCCCATCTCCGAAGATTCTATGCCTAGCGCCGGACTCTGTGTTCGTCTCCTTCCTCTGCCCATTTTTTATATATTTTCTGTCTTACAATTTTCTCCTTCTTCTCTCTCTCTCTCTTATAGCCTCTAAAGGCTCATAAAGTGACGCGCTATCTGCGCTCATTAAACCTGGGGGCTTCTTTAAATAGAAGCTTATTCATACGGGCTTCATGCCCAACACATGTGTCGCACTTCCGCATGTACCTTTTATTCACCATTATATGCATCGATATGACTTATGTTTTGGCCAAGCTGGGTTGCCTGGCTCCTGTGCTTACCCCTACATTCCCGATTGTTCGGCTAGGTGGTAAAGGGAGCACCTCTGCGATTGTTACTGTCGGGCCAGCCGGACGTGTACCTCAGACTGGGTGAAGCCGAAAGCTAGCATTCTTAAGGGAATATTCGGTCGGTGAACTAAAGATGATCTTTTTTTATTTTTATCTATACGCCCCCAGATGTTTTTCCTTCGTTTCTTTTTGCAGCATGGACATGCACCTTAGGGCATGCCTCCCAGGGAAAGGAACCCCTAACAGAACTATTCTCCCTAGAAGATGTTTCTTACTAACCATGTAATATAACATAACTATTCGGGCACTTGTCTGTTCACGCCCTAATGACCCCTATGCCTGGTCTCCATGCATTCCCCGGTTCCTATGTAACCGCATGGGAATTCGGACACACTCCAGACCGTCAGGTCCCGAGGCTGAAGCGAAAAGGTCGGCCATGACAAATGATCTACAATCCGGCTAGAAGGCATTATAAATGTCAATTAAATTACATAGTCATTTTGACTGATTGTATTCCTCTCAATACCGTCTAACAGGCTGTCTAATTTACAGTCCTGTTGGGAATACTTTGCGGCCAACTCTACTTGGCCGTACACTAAGCTTATAGGGATCTCCTTCCCATCGGGCCCTACAGGACCGACCTCGGCCATGTGGTTGGGGTCAGCCTTTGCGTACCGCATCTTCACCATGGCCCAGGCCTCCCAAGCACCTTGACGGCAGGCTGATATTGTCGGAGTAAATAGCCATGGGTAGCCTAGCCGGCTTCCCCTGGCCCTTCTGAAAAAATTACGAGCCCATCCCGCTCTCGAGAAACCCAAGACGCGGGGCCGCCTTCCCCTAGCCGGCCGTCACCTTGGCCGGCTTTCGGAAGGAGGCCCAACTTTAACCTTCGTGAAGAAGGCCATGGGAGGGCCAACTTCACGAAGCCGGCCGCGAGAAGGCCGACTCCAAGAAGCCGGCTCCCACGAAGGGATCAAGACCGTACCCTCAAAACTCGCATCTGCCTAGCGGCAGTAGGACGGGGCGTGGCTACAGTGAAGCTTGCCGCCCCCGAATCCCGGAGCACGGCCGGCACAGTATGCCGTACGGGAGACCATGACCCGTCCGGCGCGACACTGTTGCCATGACGACCCTGACGCCATCCACGACGGACTGCCAGCGCGGCCCACGGGCGGTGGGACCCTTCGGGCGGAGGGGCACCCGAAGGCGGCCACACCCCCGCCAGTCGGCCCGAGAGAAAGCCGGCTTGCCATCTGCCTCGAAGGAGATGCCCCATTAAGGAGACAAGACGAGGTGAGGCTACAGTGATCGCCCGCCAGGCGGCGGCACTATAGCCACGCCTCCCACGACAAAGCCCATGTCATCAAGATAGAGCAGCAGTAACAGGCGCCCGACCAGGCCCTGGAAAGTGGGGCCTGCCTGTCGACCGAGGAGCCGGCAGCCGGCACGACCCACAAGTCGGCGGGCCCCAGCAGCCGGCGCAGAGGCCGGCGAGCACAGTCCCAGAAGGCTGGGCCTCGCGCCCAGTCGGAATACCATTGTACCCCGGGGGGTAGGCCTATATAAACCCCCCGGTGCACCCATGCAAAGGGTTCAGCTCCTAGCTAGTTTTAGACATCATACGAGGAGAGGAAGCGAGCTAGCCGTGCCCTCCTTCCTCCTCCCACCCGAACAGCTCAAGGAGCATTGTGTAGCTACTTGTTCATCTAGTGATCATGCGGAGACCCCGCACAGCAGCAGTAGGGGTGTTATCTCCACGGAGAGCCCCGAAGCTGGGTAAGATCCGCCGGCGTGCATGTCTTCGCCTCATCCCGTTTCTAGGCACCGGCGACGTTTTATTGGCTCCCACAATGATAAGCCACCCGTTGGCATATGTCGCACCTACCACCCGACATTTGGCGCCCATCGTGGGGCCAGGTGCACCGTCGTCCGGAGACCTGTTCTGGATGGGAACCCTCTTCCTCCCCCGCGAGCGTAGCCAGCCCGGCACGCCCGATGGCGCTTGCCACGACGCACTGCAAGGCATCACCAGCGTCTGCGCGGCGAGCAGCCTCGCCGATCTCCTCGAGGAAACCCGCATCTCCGACGAGCTCGCCTCCGATGCGGGCACCGACCTCCTCACCAACCTCCTCGGGCAACTCCACGTCTCCAGCGAGCCGGCTGCAGACCTGGAGTCGGTTGGCTCCACCGACCCGATGCCTATCGACTCCGACACGGCCTCCTACGACACCTTCCCCACCAACGTCGCGATCTACAACGACCCGCTTCCTCGGGCCGACGGTCGCGATACTGTCACCACCGAGGTGATGGTCATCGGCCATGGCGGCCCGGCTGACGAGAGCGCCCACGACGCCCCGCATGCGGCGGCCCACGATTTGTCCGTCCCCCTCCCGGCCGATGCCGACGATGAAGCACTGGAGGCTCGCCCTCCTCGCGGAGGGCCAGAGGCTGGCTTCCATGAGACACCTCTCTGAGGCTTACCAGCGCGAAGCTGACCGTGCCGCCTTCGGCACACCGGCTCCGGCTGGGCCCAGCCGGGCCGGCGTCGTCAAGCAACGCGGCGCCGTCATCACCGACACGCTGGGAGTCGACCGCCCAGTCTATGCCACTCCACTCGAGAACCTGCACGCCGCCCAGGCGGCCGTAGACAAGTTGGACGGCTTGGAGGCCGAAGAACTCCCCCACATCACCCGGCGCATCCAGCAGCTGATCGACGCGGCCGCGCAGCGGCACGAGGTCGATTCCCGTAGGGGAAGCCCTCCCACGCACCGAGATTACGGTGCGACGTCCCGGACGCCGACTACGAGTAACACCCGCGCGTGGCGCGAGAGAGAACCGACAGCCAGCCGGAGCCGGACTCGCGTCACCATCGAGCGAGACGCGGACGGCTACCCCCGAGCCACGGAGTGGCGAGGCAACCCGCCTCCGCCTCGACCTCGTGGAGAGAGATATCCACCCCGCCGCCAGTGGCGCCTCCGACTCTCAGCGGCCGACTAGGTCGCCGCGAAGGAGTCGGCGAAAACGACGCGCGCCATCGAATCTACCGCCTAGCATGATCCCTGGCGCTAGAAGAGGAAGACGATGTCGGCCCGCCTTGTTTTGGCCCCCGCATCCGCGACGAGCCTTTCCCCAGAGGGTTCTCGCTCCCAAGAGACACGCCCAAGTACAACGGCTCCGTGAAGCCGGAAGATTGGCTGATCGACTACTCTACGGCAGTCAGCATAGCCAACGGCAACCGGCGCGTTGCCGTGAAGTACGTGCCCATCATGCTGCAGGGCACGACGCGGACCTGGCTCAACAGCCTCAAGCCTCTCAGCATCAACAGCTGGCTAGATTTCACCAAAGCCTTCGTTCGCAACTTCACCAGCACTTACCAGCGGGGCTCCCAAGCCCAGGCAGCTCTCCCTATGCGTACAGGGCCCAACCGAGTCCACTCGCGACTACCTCACCCGTTGGGCCGAGCTTCGCAATTCTTGCGAAGGGTTACACGAGGTGCAAGCCATCGAATACTTCACTGCCGGGTGCCGAGAAGGTACCCTCCTCAAGCACAAGCTCCTCTACAACAAGCCGACTACCCTCGACGAGCTTCTGGACATAGCCGACAAATACGCCACCGCCGACTCTTCGATGAAGACCGAGCTCCGAGTAGACGCGTTCGGGAAAGTACTCAACCCGGCGCCCAAGACGCCGGCGGGAGATTCCGGCCGACGCCCACACCCGAACAACCACAAGCGCAAGGGCCCTGTGCCGCCTCCCAACAGTCGGCAGGTGGACACGGTCGAAGACACGCCGCCTGAAGGGCGGCCCGCACCCAAGAAGCCCAAGGGCGGCCGGCCGGCTTGGCAGCCGGCCTTCTCCTACGAGCAAACTCTTGATGCCCCGTGCAAGTTCCATAGCGGTGTGAAGCCGTCCAACCACACAACCCGGAAGTGCAATTGGCTCAACCGAATCGCCAAAGGCGAAGGGCTCGCGCCGCCTCCTCCTGGCGGTCCGCCGCCTCCGGCTCCGCCACCCCCGGCCGCTCGGCCCGCAGTCAGGGCCGTACATGACAAGTTCCCCGACGAACAAGCAACCTACATCGTC
Organism: Triticum dicoccoides; assembly: GCF_002162155.2. Classification (NCBI taxonomy): domain Eukaryota; kingdom Viridiplantae; phylum Streptophyta; class Magnoliopsida; order Poales; family Poaceae; genus Triticum; species Triticum dicoccoides. The sequence goes on along the minus strand of NC_041382.1, from coordinate 747,187,656 downwards.
TTTACAAGCCAGCCTGAAGACCGGCGCGGCAAGCGCCGAGAGCACCAAGAAGTCAGCGTGGTCGCTGCTAATCCAGCCGGACACATGCATTGGTCAGAGAAACCCATCAGCTGGAACCGGGTCGACCACCCAGAGGTGATGCCATCTCCCGACTCTTATGCTTTGGTCCTGGAGGCCACCCTCGCGACGGATAGACGCGCCGCGCGCTTCTCCCGCGTCCTGATAGACGGCGGGAGCAGCATCAACATCTTGTACCGCGATACCCTGGAAAAGCTAAATGTCAAGACAAAGCAGCTCGTGCCAACCCGGACGGTGTTCCATGGCATCGTCCCCGGCCTGTCCTGCGCCCCCATTGGCAAGATCAAGATTGACGTACTCTTTGGGGGCAAGGAGCATTTCTGCCGGGAAGCAATCTGGTTTGATGTGGTGGACCTGGAGAGCCCCTACCATGCATTACTTGGCCGACCAGCCTTGGCCAGGTTCATGGCAGTCCCCCACTATGCATTCCTCAAAATGAAGATACCGAGTTCCAAGGGCGTCATCACCATAGCCGGCGATTACAAGAAGTCTTCCGAGTGTGCTGCAGCCAGCAGCCGGCTGGCCGAGTCCCTTGTGATTGCTGAAGAAAAGATGATGCTGGACCGGGTCGTGGCCATGGCTAGCAAGCAGCCGAACCAGTCCCCCGACTCCAAGGAGTATGATGCCCAAGGATCTTTCCAACCGGCCAAGGAAACCAAGAAGATACCCCTCGACCCTGAACACCCCGAGAGGTTTGCCGTCATCGGGGCAAGCCTAAACAGCAAATAGGAAGGCGAGCTCGCCGATTGAGAATCGGGACATCTTTGCATGGTCCCCCAAGGACATGCCGGGTGTTCCGAAGGATTTCGCCGAGCACAAACTACACGTCCGACAAGACGCAAAGCCGGTCAAGCAGCCGCTCCGCCGACTGTCAGAAGAAAAAAGAAGGATTGTGGGGGAGGAGATAGCCCAGCTTCTGGCAGCCGGCTTCATCATGGAAGTCTTCTTTCCAGAGTGGCTAGCCAACCCGGTCCTTGTGCTAAAGAAGAACAACAAGTGGCGCATGTGTATAGACTACACAAGCCTCAACAAGGCCTGCCCCAAAGACCCATTTGCCCTGCCAAGGATTGACCAAGTGATAGACTCCACAGCCGGATGCGAGCTGTTGAGTTTCTTGGATGCTTATTCAGGATATCACCAGATAAAGCTAGACCCGGCCGACCGCCTGAAGACCGCCTTCATCACACCGTTTGGAGCCTTTTTCTACCTGACTATGACATTCGGCTTGAGAAATGCCAGTGCCACCTTTCAGCGTTGCATGCAGAAGTGCCTCCTCAAGCAACTCGGCAGAAACGCCCACGTCTATGTGGATGATATTGTGGTGAAGACGGAGAGGTGCGGCACCTTGCTGGAAGATCTCAAAGAAATGTTTGAAAACCTGCGCCGTTTTCAAATCAAGCTCAACCCCGAGAAATGCGTGTTCGGAGTGCCAGCCGGCCAGCTCCTAGGCTTCCTGGTTTCCGAACGCGGCATCGAATGCAACCCGGTAAAGATCAAGGCCATCAAGGGAATGGCGATCCCCACCAAGCTGCGAGAAATCCAGAAGTTCACCGGATGCTCGGCCTCCATGAACCGCTTCATAAGCCGGCTTGGGGAGAAAGCTCTCCCCTCTACCGCCTCATGAAGAAGAGCACTCACTTCGAGTGGAACGACCAGGCCGACCAAGCTTTTCATGAGCTGAAGAAGATGCTGGCCACACCACCTGTCCTAGCGGCGCCGACTGAGAAAGAGCCCATGCTCCTTTACATTGCCGCAACTAGCCGGGCGGTCAGCACCGTCATCGTAGTCCAACGCCCGGAAGACGGCCGAGCCCAGCCGGTCCAGAGGCCGGTGTATTATTTGAGCGAGGTGCTATCCGCCTCAAAGCAGAACTACCCGCACTACCAGAAGATGTGTTATGGCATGTACTTCACCGCCAAGAAGCTGAAGGCCTACTTTCAAGAACATCCCATCATGGTCGTATGCACCGCCCCGCTGGCCGAGATCATAGGCAGCCGGGATGCATCCGGCCGGGTGGCGAAATGGGCCATCGAGCTGGCCCCTTACACGATCTTCTACCAGCCCCGCACTGCCATCAAGTCCCAAGCATTGGCCGACTTCCTCGTCGACTGGGCCGAGACCCAGTACCTGCCGCCGGTTCCCGACTCCACCCATTGGCGCATGCACTTTGACGGGTCCAAGATGCGCACCGGCTTGGGAGCCGGCGTCGTCCTTACCTCTGCCAAGGGCGACAGGCTCAGATACACGCTGCAGATCCACTTCGCCGCCTCCAACAAAGTAGCCGAGTATGACACACTCATACACGGGCTCCGGCTTGCCAAGGAACTCGGCATCCGCCGGATCCTGTGTTACGGTGACTCGGACTTGGTGGTTCAGCAATCATCTGGCGACTGGGATGCCAAGGATGCAAACATGGCAAGCTACCACTTCCTGGTTCAGCAACTCAGCGGATACTTTGAAGGATGCGAGTTCCTCCACGTACCACGACCCGACAACGAGCCGGCCGATGCCCTGGCTCGAATAGGCTCCACTCGGCAAGCAATACCAACCGGCGTCGCTCTACAACGCATCCTCAAGCCGTCCATCAAGCCATCTCCAGAATCCGACTCCATCTTCGTGCCGCCTGACCCCGATGCGGCCGGGTCCGGCTCGAAGAACCAAGCAGGCGACCCCGGGACTTCAGTAGTCGGCCCGGGGACTTCGGTAGTCGGCTCGGGGAGTGCCGCACCCGGCTCGGGGACTGCGGTAGTCGGCCCGGGGACTGCACCAACACAACAGCCGGCGGCCGACTCCGGCACTTCATCACCCAACCCGCCCACCCTGGTGGCAGTAGCCACATTGGCAGTAGGAGAAGTGGCGGCTCCATCATGGGCTCAGACCATCCTCAATTTCCTAGTAAACCAAGACCTGCCGGCTAACGAAACAGAGGCGAGACAAGTCCAACGTCGAGCCAGAGCATACACAATCATCAACAGAGAACTCGTCAAGCGCAGTGTCACCGGAGTCCTCCAGCGATGCGTCGAGCAAGAGAAGGGCATTGCAATCCTCAGAGATATTCACCTAGGAGAATGTGGCCACCATGCGGCTTCAAGCTCACTCGTCGCCAAAGCTTTCAGCCATGGCTTTTTCTGGCCGACTACTTTGGACGACGCCAAAGAATTAGTCAAACATTGCAAAGGATGCCAACTTTTCAGCTCCAAGCAACACATGCCGGCTTCGGCACTCAAGACCATTCCCCTCACCTGGCCCTTCGCCGTGTGGGGACTGGATATGGTGGGGCCATTCAAGACAGCACGCGGCGGCATGACACATTTGCTTGTCGCCGTGGACAAATTCACCAAGTGGGTCGAGGCAAAGCCGATCAAGAAGCTGAATGGGCCGACTGCGGTGACTTTCATCACCGACATAACAACTCGGTACGGCATGCCACACAGCATCATCACCGACAACGGCACAAATTTTGCCAAGGGAGCCTTGGCACGATTCTGCGCGGCACAAGGCATCCAGCTGGACCTTGCGTCCGTCGCCCACCCGCAGTCAAACGGCCAAGTCGAGCGAGCCAACGGCCTCATCCTCTCCGGCACCAAACCCCGCCTGGTCGTACCCCTGGAACGTTCAGCCGGCTGTTGGCTCGACGAGCTGCCGGCTGTCCTCTGGAGCCTACGCACTACCCCAAACAAGTCAACCGGCTTCACCCCTTTCTTCCTCGTGTACGGCGCTGAAGCGATCATCCCAACAGACATCGAGTTCGACTCGCCCCGGGTAACTATGTATACGGAGGCGGAGGCAAAGGAAGCACGAGAAGACGGCGTCGACCTGCTGGAAGAAGGTCGGCTGTTAGCCCTCAGCCGGTCTGCCATCTACCAGTAGGGTTTGCGCCGCTACCACAGTCGGAAGGTCAGGCCAAGATCTTTCCAAGAGGGCGACCTTGTGCTCCGACTGATCCAGCGAACAGCCGGCCAACACAAGCTCTCGGCCCCTTGGGAGGGACCCTTCGTCATCAGCAGAGCTCTAGTGAACGACTCCTACTACCTCATCGACGCGCAGAAGCCCAAGGCACGCAAGAGAGACGACTCCGGCAAGGAGTCGGAACGACCATGGAACGCCAACCTCCTTCGAAGATTTTACAGTTGAAATGCAGTATGTATCGCGCGAACTTTTATACTAAGTACGAGACAACAGGCCCCCTGAGGACGGCTCAGGGACTGCCCTCTTTTATCTATGAATGAAAACTATCATGCGTATAATCTTGTCTTTTCATTTATTCATTTCGTCCGGCACTGGGTTCGACGAGTCGGCCCGGGGACTGGCCGACTGGAGTTATATTCGGAGTCCTACCCGCGGTCGGACAAGTAGTGTGCCGACACCCAGGCTTAGCTCTTGCCAAAGTCGCAGTTCGAAGAACCGGCTGTTCGGCTGGCAAGAGTCAGAAGCCGGAAAGGATGCGCACACGAAAAATGGCTACGGACCAACAGACTTATATAACAAAAGCCGGTTTGCCGCCTCCCGCCGACCGCCTACCAGAGTAGCCGGCCGGCCGGTTTTCATTCACTTCACTTCAATCCAAGAAAGCTCGAGTACTTGCCTCCCCAGAAAGGGAAGGCGGCAAAGGAAAAAAGCCTAAGGATAAGAAGTGCACTCGAATGGAAACCGAACATGCACATAATAATATTTACATAAAGGACCTCCAAAGAGGCCAGCATCCAACATAGTTTGATACACCCCAGTGGGTGGAATTGCGAAAACCTAAAATTGTTCGAAAGACAAAAGCAGGAACAATAAGGACGGCAGATCAAGCTGGCGGGGCGGCTGACGAGCTGGGCTGGTCGGTGGAGACGGTCGCGCAGGCTGAAGGAGCGGCCGGCTGACGAACTTCGTCTTGATCACCGCCTCTGGCAGAGGGCATGCTTCCGCGCGGCTCGTTGCTGGAGGCACGGTCAGCTTGATGTCGGTCGGTTGTTCCGCTAGCCGGCTCGACGTCTTCACCGTCCCCTTCCTCGTCATCCTCGCCCTCGTCGCTGGAGGCGATCTCCTCGGCCAAGTGCTCGCCCACCACCGGGTTCAGCCCGAACCACTCCTCCGGCTGGGCGACGCCGTCATCATTGATTTCGGGCGCGAAGACACTGGTATCGGTGCACTCGGCGATCGTCGAGGCACGTTGGGCGATGGCCGGCCGCACTTCCTCCAGCTCCGCATCGGCCTCCAGCCGCCAAGTGCGCAGTTGGTCCAGGCTCAGCCCTGGGTACCAAGCGCGAACAAATTCCAACGCCCTCCCGGCTCCAAGACGGGCCGCCGACGCCTTCCAAGCTTCGAAACGGCCGACTGCGACCTCCAACCAGTCGGCGGTCCAGCTTGGGGTGGGGGGATCATTTCGCCGGGCCAGAGGGCGGTCAGCACCTGCGCCCCAGCACGCTGAAGCCGGCGGAGCAGTCGGTGGGCCAGCTACAGCCGCGCTTGGACGGCAAGGAGCTGCTCCTCCAACGTCCGATTTGCATCCGGCGCAATGTTAACTCCCGCCTGACGGCGCACCTCGCGATGAGCCTCGATGGCTTGGGTGGCGAGGGTGGAGTGGCCGGGAAAGTAATCTGCACAAGGTAATGGGCACAAGTCAGAACAAAAACTCTAGGCGGCCAGCAGGCAGAAGAAGGGCGAGAAAGGCGGCTTACCATCGATCAAGTCTTTGATGCGGCCGAAGCCTTCATCCAGCGCCTGGCGCGTCTCGGCCCAGCTTGCCGCCTTGGTCTCGAACTCCGCCTTCAGGGCAGCCTCGCTGTCCTGCGCCTTCTGCAGGGCCGCCTTGTGGCTCTCCTCCTGGTCGGCTAGCTTCTTCACCAGGCGGTCACGCTCCTGGACCAAGGCGGCATACTCGGCGTCCCTAGTGTGAAGGGTGGTCTGCATCACGCCGAGCTCCCTCCTCAAGTCGGCGTTGGCCCCTGTAATAGCAAAAGACAAAGAGAAAAAACCAATAAAGGAAAGGTCGTCAAGGAAGATCCGACCCGACTGCTCAGCAGTCAGCCCGAATCTCAGGGACTACACCCAGTGGGAGCGCTGACGCGCCCCCACAGGAGACAGATAAAATCTAGCACTCACTTTGGCTGTTGGCCAAGTCGTCGGTCTTCCGACCCAACTCCTAAGCCTGGGAGTTGAAGGCGGCAGCAAGTTGTGATAGTCCTGAAGTTCAGACAGAAAGCAAAAATGAGATAGTCGTCAAGGAAGATCCGACCCGACTGACTCAGCAGTCGGCCCGAATCTCGAGGACTACACCCAGTGGGTGCGCTGATGCGCCCCCATGGAAGAAATCAAGAAACCAGAGCAGTCAAGAACAACAGACTTACCCGGATGGCGGCCCGCGTCAACAAGAATTCCTGGGTATACTGCTGAAGCAGGGTGGCCTGAGACTGGAGCCGGCTCCGGACCTCTCGGGCCGCCACATTCAGTTCGCCAGTCCCTCCGCTGGGAGTCCACTCGGACGTGGCAGAGCTGGCCGCCTCCAAAGCTTCCGCCGACTGGCCGGCACCCGCAGCCCGGTGCATTTCCGGAGGAGCAGCGTTTCCCCCTGCGCGCTGGCGCGCCACCGGCTGTATTTCGAGGCCGGCTCCGGCCTCGGGTACGCCCCCGGCCGGCTCCTCTGGCGCCGCCGATGACTGGCCGCCTTGGCCCGCTCCGGCTGGCGCTGCCGGCGGCGTCCTCTCCGCGAAGACTTCGAAGAGCTCCTCCCTTTGCACCGGCGGCTGGTCTTGGATGATCTCCTCCGCCAGGGGCAATGGAGTGTCCGGGGCCACAGTTCGGAGGGGGGTGGCAAGCAGTGGAGGCTGGTTGCGCGAGCTCCCCGCCTCCGCCTCCGTAGTCGCCCGCTCCGCCTGGGCCTTGGCTGCCGCGTCGGCCCGCTCCTTCGCCGCCTGGGCGGCCTCCCGCTCCGCCGCCTCCCTCTCTTCTCGCGCCTCACGAACGTTCCGCTCTGTGGCTTCCATGAGATCGGCGCGGGGATCCACGCGGCGGGAACCTGAAGATCCTCCAACCGGCCCGAACACAGAGCCGCCTGGGCCCCGCTCGAGGGAAAGCGGCGCCCTGCTCAGAAAGTGGAGAAGGGTCAGAACAGAAGAAGACAACAAAAAAGCAGGCACACAAGAAATCAAAGACTTACGATGAGACCGCCTGAGGCTGCTTCACCGCTTTTCGGAAGCGGGCTGCCTTCGCGGCCGCCTCGTCTCGCTTCGTAGCTGCGGTGGAGGCCTTCGACTTCTTCGGCCGACTGCCGAAGAGGGGTAACGCGGCCCGGCGTTTTTGTGCACCGTCACAAGTGGCCGGCGCAGCGGACGAGCCCGCGCTGTGGCGGTCGGCTGGCGGCTGGCGGCGTGGGACTTCTTCGGCTTCGGCGTCATCCGGCCAGTCATGAAGCTGGCGGAGAGCCATGTGCCTCTGGGCTCGGCGACGTCCCCCGCGACGGCATCTTCCATGGCGGCCGCCTCCAAGTCCGGGTCGTCAACATCGTCCACCGTGCGGTCGGGGGCGTACTGGCGGTCTATCCCAGCCGCCCCGGCCAGCGGCGGAAGAAGGGGGTTCTGCAAAAAGGAACCGACTATTTAGGAGCCGGCAGTCAGGAAGCCGGCTGACAACAAAAGAAGACAGAAAGGAAAACTTACCACGGGCGGAGGATTGGCGCGATAATATGGCAGCTTGCCGTATCGCCAGTCCCCGGCGAGCTTGAGGTTGGCGATGTAATTAACCATGAGCGCCACTTCCGCAGGGGGCATTTCCCATGTGCTCAGCCGACACGGGTCGAAGCGGCCGCTCATCTGGCACATCATATGGGGCCGGCTTTGGAGGGGAAGAATCCGGCGCTCCATGAAGGCGGCCACCAAGTCGGCTCCGTGCAGACCTTCCGACTGGATCATTACCCGAAGCCGGGCGATGGCGGCGTTCCCAGCCTGAGACAGGGACCTAGACTGGAAGCCCCAACACGGCTGCCTCCTAGACGGCGGGCCGGCTACGTAAGCCGGCAGATTGACGTGGTCCCCTTGCGGGGCGATGTTCTTCATGTAGAAGTATGATTTTTGCCAGAGCTTCACCGACAGAATCAGAGGGATGTGCGGGAATATATTGCTCTCGCCTGACCTCCTCATGGCGACGTAGGCCCCACAGGGGGCGGGCACGCCGGCTGTGACAGTGCCGACCTTGCTCTGGAAGAGCTCCGCCCAGAGCTGCAGCATGGGCAGCACTCCCAAGAAGCCTTCGTAGAGGGAGACGAAGGCCGACAGCAGCATCACCGTGTTGGGCGTGAGCTGATGCGGTTGGAGGTTGTAGAACTCGAGGAAGGAGCGCAGAAACGCGCTCGCCGGAAGGCCGAAGCCGCACAAGCAGTGCGAGCGGAATACGACCCGCTCGCCCTCCTCCGGTGCCGGCGAGATCTCCGTCTCCGGCGCCAGGCGAACCTGCACGCAGCTGGCGTCGGGCAGGCGCCAGGTCTGGCGGACGAACTCCACATGGTCGTCGTGGACGTTGGAGCCGTCCCAAGAGCTTGACAGCGCCATGGAGCAGGACGGTGTGGAGGCGTGGCGATGAGAAGCTACGATGGCAGTGAGTGGAAGAAGAAGAAGGAAGGCGAGGAGGAGCGGGGGAGCAAGCGAACCTCTGCCTCTCCCCCTCCTCCCCCTACTTGTAGGCTCGTGCGCCGGAGCCGAGGAGGCGCGGCGTGGGGGATCGTGGGGATCGATCGTGCCCACTCCCCCCACGTCCCGCATTTATTACGCACTAAAGACGAGTTGAAACTGCCACAGGAAGGCGAGCCGTCCCCCTGGGCCGCAGAAGATCAGCGCTCGTGCCGAGGCCAGGGAGTGGCAGGCCCGGGCCTGCGGCGGCGTCCCGTCGCGCGCATGCGTTGGCAGGTTCTCGCCGCCACGTGGCCCGTCGGAGGGCCCGCGGTCAGCACGCGGGTCAACCAAGAGAGCTCTCTGAAATCGGCCTACACCAGCAAAAGCCGGCTCCTTAGGGTAAGAAGCTGACCAAGCTTCTCGCCCCTCTGTCCGCCTCGAAGCTCGCTCAGCTTCGGGGACTACTATCGGAGTAAATAGCCATGGGTAGCCTAGCCGGCTTCCCTTGGCCCTTCTGAAAAAATTACGAGCCCATCTTGCTCTCGAGAAACCCAAGACGCGGGGCCGCCTTCCCCTAGCTGGCCGTCACCTTGGCCGGTTTTTGGAAGGAGGCCCGACTTTAACCTTCATGAAGAAGGCCATGGGAGGGCCGACTTCACGAAGCCGGCCGCGAGAAGGCCGACTCCAAGAAGCCGGCTCCCACGAAGGGATCAAGACCGTACCCTCAAAACTCGCATCTGCCTAGCGGCAGTAGGACGGGGCGTGGCTACAGTGAAGCTTGCCGCCCCCGAATCCCGGAGCACGGCCGGCACAGTACACCGTACGAGAGACCATGACCCATCCGGCGCGGCACTGTTGCCATGATGACCCTAACGCCATCCACGACAGACTGCCAGCGCGGCCCACAGGCGGTGGGACCCTTCGGGCGGAGGGGCACCCGAAGGCGACCACACCCCCGCCAGTCGGCCCGAGAGAAAGCCGGCTCCCCATAGCCGGCTTGCCATCTGCCTCGAAGGAGATGCCGCATTAAGGAGACAAGACGAGGTGAGGCTACAGTGATCGCCCGCCAGGCGGCGGCACTGTAGCTATGCCTCCCACGACAAAGCCCATGTCATCAAGATAGAGCAACAGTAACTGGCGCCCGACCAGGCCCTGGATAGTGGGGCCTGCCTGTCGACCGAGGATCCGGCAGCCGGCGGGACCCACCAGTCGGCGGGCCCCAGCAGCCGGCGCAGAGGCCGGCGAGCACAGTCACAGACGGCTGGGCCCCGCGCCCAGTTGGATTACCATTGTACCCCCGGGGGGTAGGCCTATATAAACCCCCCGGTGCACCCATGCAAAGGGTTCAGCTCCTAGCTAGTTTTAGACATCATACGAGGAGAGGAAGCGAGCTAGCCGTGCCCTCCTTCCTCCTCCCACCCGAATAGCTCAAGGAGCATTGTGTAGCTACTTGTTCATCTAGTGATCATGTGGAGACCCCGCAGAGCAGCAGTAGGGGTGCTATCTCCACGGAGAGCCCCGAAGCTGGGTAAGATCCGCCGGCGTGCATGTCTTCGCCTCATCCCATTTCCAGGCACCGGCGACGTTTTATTGGCTCCCACAATGATAAGCCACCCGTTGGCATATGTCGCACCTACCACCCGACAGATATCTTCCACAATCGGAAGCGCCGCCGTGCTCCCTTTAGCTTCTCCGCAAGCTCTCCAAGACCTTCGGAAATGGAGACAGATGGCCACAGGGCCTGGGCGATGCCTCGCATCGCCTACCGAACTCGATCAAGCAGTTGCGAGATCTCGGGAAGAAGGTCACCCGTAGAACCGGGCATCTCCTCTGCAGGACGACCTGTTAGCATACCTACAGACATTGCTCTGTTAGTCGACTTCCCCGCCAAACTTTCTTTCCAAAGGTTTGTTCAAGCACTTACTAAATATGCCGCGCCGAAGCCGCTGATTCTCCTTCACGGAGTCTGACAGCTCGGCACGAACATCTTTCAGCTCGACGCCCAGCTTGGTGTTGGCATCTTGGAGATCGTTCTTCTCCCCCATCACCTTTATCAGCACCCTCTCACCAGCCTTTAGCTGGCATAGGAGGTGTTGCCTTTCCGGATTCAATCCGGCGCCATCTGCAATTTATTTGTCAGATTCACACGAAAGCCGTGCTTCGCAACATACTTATCTTTCGAAGTGTATATTACCAGAGGGGGTCTCCTTAGGCTCCCCTGCCCCGGTTAGTGCGGCCTCAAGTTGGGCTTTGCACTCTTCTAGCTCCTTGGACAGTAGGGAATTCTTTTCCGTCAGAACCTGCATCACAAATGATCCTTAAATCAGTTATTCTAACTGTTTCAAATCTCGGGGGCTACTTGTATATATATATGATTACCAAAATTTTCTTACCCGTATGTCTTTTACATATTGCTCCGTGGCTCTAGCTAGACCATCTTGAGCGGCACGGAGGTACGCATCTCCCGACTTGAAGGCATCTAACCACTACTAGGGAAAACCTTATACACAGAATCTTAGTAGTAGCATGGCATAAAAACAAGCGCTGCTGCTAAGTAGTAGCAGCGCGGCTACGAAAAGCTCGCTACTGGTGCAAACTTAGCAGTAGCGTGTGATGCTTAAACCGCGCTGCTACAAAAATCCACCGACAGTACACAACGACATAAGTTTACGAGTAGCACGGCGCCAGGGAGCGTGCTGCTGCTAATGCCATAGTAGCAGCGCGCTTTTTTGTCACCTCGCTGCTGCTAATTTTGAAATTGTGCATAGGGTTGGCCCGTTTAGCAGTAGCGCGTGACAGGAAAGTGCGTTGTTGCTACGCTCTTAGCAGCAGCGCGCTTTCTCTCCCGCGCTACTGCTAAGACGCAGCACCCACCACCTTTTCCACCTCCCCTCCCCATCTCCTCTCCTCCCTTTCCCCTACCTCCCACATCCTCCCTCTCTCACTCTTCTTCTTCCTCAATACTTCTCCCCCCATTACTCTCCCTCTTCTACCTACCTTTCTCTCTCTTCATTACTCCTAGCTATAACTACACCACCTCCATTAATTCATCTCCTTTCTCTTTTTCCTCCCCCCTCCACTTGTTGAAGTTCTCTCCTCCCAAATTAGCTAGCTAGGTAGATGTAGCATTTAGTTAAGTGACCTATTTGCCCCCTAACTAGATCTTTCTTTGTCAAGAAGAGCTTTGTGCACTTTTGACCTCCCTACATCATCATCTCCACCGTGTGCTCGATCTCGAGATAGAGGTGTGATTAATATTTCATGCTTTTGCAAAATGGAAATATATGTTCCTATTTTGTATACACACTTAATTAGCCATTATTATGCATGGGTCCAATGATGTAATATATATATATGTTCCTATTTTGTATACACACTTAGCCATTATTATGCAAGGGTCCAATGATGTAATATATATGTTCCTATTATGCTGAGGAAAAGAAAAAAGGGAAACTGGTTATAGCAATAGCGCTTTAGTGAAAAAGAGCTACAGCTAGTCAAGGTAGCAGTAGTGGTTTCTGCAGAAAATCGCTATAGCTGCTCGTAATAGTAGTAGCGCGTTTCGTGTAAACGCGCTACTGCTACGTCCACTTAACCCAAAATTCTCCCTCTCCCTGCTTCATCCCGCCTCTTTTCCCCCAAATCTCCACTCTCTCTTCCCCGCCCCCGACCTCGGCGTGCTCGCCCCCGACCCCGGCGCGCTCGCCCACGACCCCGCCGCGCCCGACCCCGGCACGCTCGCCCCCGACACTGCCGCCCCCGACCCAGGCGCGCTCACCCCCGGCGCCGGAGCTCACCCCCGACCCGTCGGCCCTCGCCTCCCTCCTCTGCTTCCTCCCCTCCCAACCTCGGCCGTCGTCGGGCCTGCCTCCTCGCCCTGCACCCTCTGTAAACCACCCCCCTCTCTCTCTCTGCTAGCTAGGGTTAATTTACTTAGGTTTTAGTTATGTTAATTAGGTTATCTATTTAGTTATGAATTTAGATAGGTTTCAAAATTTGCTGAATTTATATGCAAATTTGAACTGGACATGTGATATGTGGATATGTCATGTTTTGGACATGTCATGTTTTGGTAAATGATCCGAGTTGCCTATGTTACGCCGGAATGTTGATTCATTTCCGTTCCGGTGAATTCCAGGCGCTCGATATGTCCATTTTTTAGCAAAGGTCATGCCGAAATTTCCCGTGAATAAAGGCATGATTTGTGCTACATAGTTGGCATATCGAGTGCTTGCACATATATTTCTTTTTTATCTCATTTCTCATTTATTCATACTTTTAGAAATAAATGAGGACATTTAATCATAGGAAACATGTCGAACAACGAAGAAACTGGGCCTTCTGACCAAGATGCAGACGAGATGGATTATGAGGGTGAACAAGACTACCTCGACTTTTTGACTGCTAAGCATGGTTTGCAGGTCAGCCTCGATGATGGTACTGACGCCGACACCGACACCGACGGCGCCGGCACCGATGGCGGCGCCGAGACCGGTGGGGAAGGTACCGCCGGGGAAGATACCGGCTCCGATGCCGGTACCGAAAAGAGGCATAAGAAGCAGAGGATACGAAAACCTAACAAACTAGGGATTGGGTGACTTGTGATCAAAAAGATGGCACCTGGCAAGTTTGAGCCGTTAGAGCCGGAAGAACCTCGCAAGTGCTATGGGAACCAAGTAGGATGCATCCGACGGGAATGCGCGAGCATCAATGACGATGGCTTAAGGAGTAAAGAACATTTGACGCAGTTGCTCCTAACGAAGTTGCACAAGAGATTCAAGTTCCCCGATCGGGATGATAACATAGAACAACCGTGGGATGATCCGAAGATGAAAAAGATTAACAATCATGCCATGGGCATCTTCAGCAATGATTTGGCCTCCCGGAAATCGAGGGTGAAACGAGCTATTGAGGCTGAGGAACCCCTGTCCAAGATTCTGGAGGAAAATCCGACACTTACGGAAGAGGAGTTCGAAAAGTTCAAGGACACTTGAGCTACCGAGGACGCCAAGGCTAAGGCTGCGAAATTCAAGAGCCTTCAGCAAAGGAACACGGGGAAGCATCACCTCGGAAGCCATGGCTACCTTGGTAAAAGGCCCATATGGGATAAGGAGGACGTGGAACATGATGCCACGGGTCTCCCAGACCCCTTCGCGAAGTTCACCAACCCCTTGGAGCATGACTTCATCAGGGCCCGCTACAAGTGGGACAAGGAGAAAAAGGTTTTTTACACAGACAAGATCACGAGGAAATTGATTAGACTACTGGAGACGCAACACCAGCTTGCAGCCGAAAACCCTACTTCTCCGATGAGGCCCATGTGGGACACCCCTCTCAACCGGGCCTTGAACGAACTTAAGGGACTCCCTTTGGGCCAGGGGCCGCAATATGGTCGTGTGCACGGCGCTAGAGATGGCGCCACGTGGAAGGTGTTTTACAACGAGGGCCCGGAGGCCAAGAAGCAGAAAAAGAAGTTTAGTCAGGCGGACATCGACGTGAAGGTGAAGCTTGCAGTCGAGAAAAAAGCAGCTGAGGACGCGAAAAAAGCAGCCGAGGACAAATATGAGTTGCTACAGCAGGCAGTCAATGCAGCTGTAACTGCCTGCAGAAATGATTTTGCTACTAACTTGGTTCCAGTTATCATCAACTGGACAAAGGAAAATCCAGACAAGACGGTACATGATTTCCCGTTGCCCAGTTTCGTTGGGAGCAACTCCATGAACAACAACACCATCGCACCATCACTTGCTCACGCAACTGGGCCTCCTCTCGCAGCCGCTCCCGCTCATAGCAGCCCGTCCTTAGTCTCTGGTGCGCTTGGTGGACCTTCGTCTTTGGTTGAGCTCGATGCCGTCATGGTAATTACATGTCGCACCAACATATATATATATATATAATATTCCATTTTCGTTGCCTTTCGGATGTTTTACGCCACAGACATATGTGTTTGCAGGCGAAAGAAACCCCGTGCACCATACTCTACTTGATCAAAGGCCAGAAGGTGGACGTGGGAAAGGGGATGATAATGGACCCCTTGCAACCCACGTTCCACAACCAGCCGATCCCTGCTGGGCACCTCAGGGTTAGCTTGTCCAGTGTGAAATCGGGGCACAAGGATTTGCCTCCTCCAGTACAGCATGTGGGAGCGGACGACGAGACCCCGCCGCGGATTGGAAGCTACAAGGGTTGGGTGATGCTATGGCCAAAGAATCTTATTCGTCTAGAGCCGATCGAGAGCACACCAATAACCACACATCAACAAGCATGTGCGGAGACCACCACCCCGCCTACGCAATTACCAGCTCCTGTAGTGCCGGGTGAGAGCGGCGGGTGACATGATGAAGGGGGTGCAATAGTGCTGGCTGATGTAATTTGTCCTGTAGAACAGAGAATGGATGATGAGACGGAGGTCGACCCTATGGATTTCCTCAATACAAACGCTTATGACTGTGACATAGAATTGATGAGTCAACCATATGATGAATCGGGCTATCAGCTTGCCAATGAGGATATGGATGATATGCCTGGGCAGAAAGGTCATAGCAGGGATTGCAAAAATTCTCTCTTCATGAAATCCTCACAGGACACGCCTGAAGATGCCGCCTCAACACAGGCTCAACTATCCCAGCGCGAGGGTCGTACAGTACTTAGCCCGAGAACACTGGGGCAGGGGTTAAGGAAGGGTCTAGAAGGTGTGCCCAAGAAAAAGGAGAGAAAGAGATCGGGGAAGATAGCTGCCTCCAAACAAGCCAGAGCACATAGCAGCCAAACGATGCATTCTGAAGAGCGTGTACCCGTGAAAGGTGCGGCCATGTTCCATCTCACGGGTGAGCCGATGCTACCGCCGAAACTGCTGGAGGCACTATCAGGGGATCTCAGGAGACTGCACGACCATGTGCTGTCGACTGAGAAAAGCCTACTAGCCTCAAAGGATACAGGATATCCGACATACGCGGCTTGTGTGCCTGAGGGGAAGTGCTACGTCTAGACACGGCCCGCGGAGGTGTTCTTCCTGCGGTTTGACCATATCTTTGAGATGTTTCTGACAAGGCAGCTCGATTTTACAATCGTCCGCCTTTTTGCGCTACATATGAGCTCTATCATGAACAGTGAAGAAGTCTCGCAAATCTGTGTGGCGGATCCATACTACATGCACAAGTCTTTCTTGAGTCTTGGCGACTTTGAGCGTGAAACTGCTAGGGACTACCTCCAAAACTTCATGGTACAGAATAAGGACCGGGAAATTGTCCTCGTGCCTTATCATCCAAAGTAAGTCAGTTTCGAACAACCCTTTCATACATTTCAATCATTCCTTCTCTCTCTATGGGGAATAATTTGAGGTGTCTTTTCCCCGCAGCAACGGGCGCGCCGTCCTTATCGTTCTTTATCTGCAAGTCTCCCATGCCGTGTATTTTGACCCTTCTAGAGACTACGAGAAAAAAGACTACACCCACATAATGAATATTCTAGATGATGCTCTCCAAGGCTTCAGCTTTAGAGGTGGCCACATGCAGATCAGGAAACAAAGGAACAAGAAGATGGGTTTCGCACATAAAACTAACTTCTCCTGCATCCAAGTCCCAAAACCAAGCAAGAAGGATGGATTGTACATCCTCCATCTCATGATTCAGTTCAACACGGATCACCAAAAGCTTCGCATGAGAAGCAGAAATGATGATCATATCCACAAGTGGCTAGAATCTCATGGAGAAGCAGATTATAAACTTAGAGATGACTTCTTTCGCATCCAAAGCGACATTGCGACGATCAT
This sequence comes from Triticum dicoccoides, assembly GCF_002162155.2. Classification (NCBI taxonomy): domain Eukaryota; kingdom Viridiplantae; phylum Streptophyta; class Magnoliopsida; order Poales; family Poaceae; genus Triticum; species Triticum dicoccoides. Next base: position 747,171,216 of record NC_041382.1, on the reverse strand, counting down.
CATGAAAGAAGTTGTCGATGAGAAGGGGATGTTCCACCACGGCCCTATATCACGAACTAACGTCCGAACTCGCATAGGCATGCAATGTCTAGACCTCACGCCATTCAAGAAGCTAGGGTCCATCCTCGATGATATGGAAGGATGGAACTTCTAGTGATTTATGATGCCGATGATGAAGATATGTGTCGGTTGAACTTGTATACTATTTGTAGCGATGCAACTTTGTGATGTCCACGATCCCTGCCGAACTTGCGTAACGCTACTTTGTTAGTTTGCGTACGATGACCTGCGTAGCTCCAGTTAATTAATTTGCATACTGTATGTTGCATCTATTTACTAACCCTTTCTTTTTTGGTGTTCTCTAGTATATTTTGTTGCATATATATGATTGTACATCCTCTTCATGAACATGCATCTCTAACAGGTACCTAGTTTCTTGATGGCGAGATGGAACTGCTATGTCGTGTACAAAGGGAAGGTTCCGGGGTTGTACAACGAGTGGCATAAGTGTCAGGCGCAAGTGAATGGGTTCTCGGACGCCAGCCATAAAGGCTTCAAAAGTAGACAAGAAGGAGAAGCTAGTTACTTGAGGTTCACGCTAGCGCGAGAGAGGACTCGTAACCGCCATCTCATGTACTGCATAGTTCCGCTCTCACTCATAGTGATAGCTCTTCTCGCGTATACTTTTGTTTAATTAGATGGATGACGTTGTAGTTGCAAGTATTCGAGACTTGCATGTATCGCTATTTTCAAGATGATCACAAGATACCACTTTGTGTTGGATGATGATTATGACGAGACTATTTGTATGTATATGCTATGATTACATTTGTGGTCTCGCAGGCATTTGTATGTGTATCATGATGACATTTGTATGTGCTAAAGATTCTTCTATAAAGCATGTTCAAATACAAAACAAATATGCCGAAAAAAACAAAAAACTACTAAAATTAGCAGTAGCGAGTGGAGAAAGGTTAGCAGCAGCGCGGTTGCAGCAGTAGCACGCATAGGGGAAGCGCGCTATAGCTATTAGCAGCAGCGAGGTTCCTTTAAGCGCGCTGCTGCAACACTTGTGTAGCAATAGCGTGGGTGGACCAGCACTACTGCTATACGTTAGCTGTAGCGCCTTATTAGTAGCGTCGGCCCCCGCGCTACTAAAAGGCCGAAAACCCGTGCTGCTGCTAGGCTTTTTCCTAGTAGTGAACGCCTCTTGGGAGAAACAAGCGTCGCGAAGAATTGTCCGGCGACGCCTGTGGTTCATGGCACTCTCCACCTCAGAGTTGGTGGCAGACAACCCGTCCACATCCTCCATCGGAGGAGCGTCCCGTGCGCGCCTTGTGTTCGGCCCCGCTTCTGGGCCAGGCTTTGGAGCCTGGCTGGTGGAGGCGCGATTGGCGGTCTCTCCGAATATAGTTCGGCGAGGTCTCTTTGTCCTGAAGAGAGCACAAGTGTTAATATGCCTTGAAGGTATAACACCTGGGATAAGGGGGTGCGCCATACCTTTGCGTTGACGCCCCGGTCCGGACTGCACCTCTTTTCTGCCCATGGGGCCCTGCGGCCCCTCGTTGGCTTGTCGCCGCAGGTTCGGCCTCCCGTTTCTGGGAGGCCGGGATCAGCCCTGGATAATCAGCCATGATGGCCACCAGGGCGTTGTCCTTGCTCAATTGATGGAACACTCCATCAATCAGATCCACCGAAAGGTCCGGATCCTCTTGAGAGTCCGGTTCGAGGGACCGTCCTGGGTCCTCGGGTTGTGGAGGAGGGCTGTTTATTTCTTTAATAGCCTGGCGCAGTTCCTGCGTTGAAATCACTAAGATTGAATATTTATCAATGGGGATATAAAACGGATGGGCAAGATGTGACCACTCACCCAGCTTGGAGGATTGTACATGGAAAATCCACCCTTTGGGTCGACGCGGAGAAAATCCTCCTCTTCTCCCTTGTACAAAGCGGACAAGGTCTTTATTAGAGCCGCAGCCGAATCCGGCCCCTTACGGCCGTAGCGGGTGGTGTCGTCCTCCCCGTTGAAATCCCACATGGGGTGGCCTCTATACTATAGCGGCTACACCCCTTGCATGATGCATGCGGCCATGACACCGATCATGGTTAGTCCGCAATGAGCTAACAATCTTATTCGTCCCATCAGGTAAACAACGTCCCTGTCACTTTCTCTCTAAGGGCTCCATGGGCGCCAGCTTAGGCGCTTCTTTAAGGGAGCGCTGTTGAATTCAGGGAGGCCGATCCAGACAGGATTCGGCAGCGGGACGTCTTCTATATAAAACCATTCCGAGGGCCAGTCTTCGGACACCTTCTTTGGGGTTCCGGACAGATATCTGGCCCCAGCGATGCGCCATACTTCGGCTCCGCCCACTTGATACATAGACCCCTTCTTGGAACGGGGCACGAGGCAAAATAGCTCCTTCCATAGTCCAAAATGAGCTTCGACACCCAAGAACAGCTCGCAGAGGGCTACAAATCCCGCGATATGCAATACTGAGGTAGGCGTGAGATGATGTAGCTAGAGGCCGTAGAACTCCAGCAGCCCCCGGAGAAATGGACGGATTGGAAATCCGAGCCCCCTTATTAAATAAGGGATGAGGCACACCCGCTCTCCTTTGGAGGGATTAGGGGCGCTCTCCGCTTGCTCTCCGTCATTATAGACGGCAAGACCGGCTCGAACCGGGATCATATAGGCCGGGGGGAGAAATCCCTTGGTCTGGAGCATCACTAGCTCGCTATGCGGGATGGAGCATATTTCCCAATATCCAGGCTTAGGGCTGGAAGGGCGGGAGGAGGAGTCGCAATGGCTGGCCATGGTGGAATGGACCTTTGTCGAATGCGCTCTGATGATCACTCGCTAAGGGGGGAAGGTGTGGTTTGGATCTAAATCCTCGTCTCCTTAAATAGGTCAGCTCATTTACGCGGCTAGGGGTGTGAATGTAAAAACACTTAGACCTTTCATATTCGTTTGACACGTGGGAAGCTGCCATTATTGGGCGCAGAAGCCAAGGAGCACAACATCTCAAAGAAACCAGACTTTATTCGACAGGTACATGGAATTTGGAGGAGAACCCGCCTTGCAATGCCGAAGACAATCTGCGCGCTGGACTCATCGTCATTGAAGCCTGGTTCGGGGGCTACTGAGGGAGTCCTGGATTAGGGGGTGTCCGGATGGCCGGACTATACCTTCAGCCAGACTCCTGGACTATGAAGATACAAGATTGAAGACTTCGTCCTGTGTCCGGAAGGGACTTTCCTTGGCGTTGAAGGCAAGCTTGGCGATACGGATATGAAGATCTCCTACCATTGTAACTGACCTTGTGTAACCCTAACCCTATCCGGTGTCTATATAAACCGGAGGGTTTTAATCTGTAGGACAACAATACACATCAACAACCATACCATAGGCTAGCTTCTAGGGTTTAGCCTCCTTGATCTCGTGGTAGATCTACTCTTGTACTACCCATATCATCAATATTAATCAAGCAGGACGTAGGGTTTTACCTCCATCGATAGGGCCCGAACCTGGGTAAAACTTCGTGTCCCCTGCCTCCTGTTACCATCCGGCCTAGACGCACAGATCAGGACCCCCTACCCGAGATCCGCCGGTTTTGACACCGACAAGGCCACTCTTTATGGAACTATTTTTGTTGGCCGCCTGGAGTATATGGAAGGAGCGCAATAACAAGCACTTTAGAAGGATCATACTCTCCAAAACCTCCTGTTTGGATAGACTTAAGGCTGATTTTCCCCTGCTCAGCCATAGGGTTAGGGACGAACATAAACAATACATTCCACTCATCCTTGCATCCCTGTAAACTAGCATCTGCATCCCACCCCCCAAAGGGGGATGTATTGTAATTATAGTGTATAGAGTCACTAACCTATCTTAATATATACTACAGTGGGACATACTCCTACTGTTTCTGGTCAAAATAATAATAATAAGAATAATATCATATCTCTTTTTGACTGTAGGAAGAGGAAATTCAAAACCTCCAAAAATAATTGATGAAAATTTTCCAATAGAGTTGATACTGTGAACTTGAGGTTGTTTCCTCAGAAAGTGTACCGTATGCTCATTACCATTGACATGAAAAGTAACATTGCCTTTGTTGCAATCAATAACAGCCCCTGTAGTATTCAAAAAGGGTCTTCCAAGAATAGTAGACATACTATCGTCCTCGGGAATATCAAGAATAACAAAGTTCGTTAAGATAGTAACGTTTGCAACCACAACAGGCACATCCTCACAAATACCGACAGGTATAACAGTTGATTTATCGGCCATTTGCAAAGATATTTCAGTAGGTGTCAACTTATTGAAATCAAGTTTACGATATAAAGAGAGAGGCATAACACTAACACCGGCTCCAAGATCACATAAAGCAGTTTTAACATAGTTTCTTTTAATGGAGCATGGTATAGTGGGTACTCCTGGATCTCCTAATTTCTTAGGTATTCCACCCTTAAAAGTATAATTAGCAAGCATGGTGGAAATTTCAAATTCTGGTATCTTTCTTTTATTTGTAACAATATCCTTCATGTATTTAGCATAAGGGTTTATTTTAAGCATATCAGTCAAACGCATACGCAAAAAGATAGGTCTAATCATTTCAGCAAAGCGCTCAAAATACTCATCATCCTTTTTCTTGGATGGTTTAGGAGGAAAAGGCATGGGTTTCTGAACCCATGGTTCCCTTTCTTTACCGTGCTTCCTAGCAACAAAGTCTCTCTTATCATAATGTTGATTCTTTGATTGTGGGTTATCAAGATAAATAGCAGGTTCAATCTCTGCATCATTATCATTGCTAGGTTGAGCATCAACATGAACATCATCATTAACATTATCACTAGGTTCATGTTCATCACTAGGTTGTGTTTCGGCATCAGGAATAGAAATATCATTAGGATTCTCAGGTGTGTCAACAACAGGTGCACTACAAGCATGCAAAGTCCTATCATTTTTCTTTTTCTTCCTCTTGGAAGGACTAGGTGCATCTACATTAGTTCTCTGAGAATCTTGCTCAATTCTCTTAGGGTGACCCTCAGGATACAAAGGTTCCTGAGTCATTTTACCCCCTCTAGTCATAACTCTAACAGCATTATCATTCTTCTTACTATTTAATTCATTGAGCAAGTCATTCTGAACATTAAGTACTTGTTCGACTTGAGTGGTAACCATAGAAGCATGATTACTAATAATTTTAAGTTCACCTTTAACACTAGATATATAGTCAGTCAAGTGTTCAATCATATAAGCATTGCGTTTCAATTGTCTACCAACATAAGCATTGATGTTTTCTTGTTTAACAATAAAATTATCAAACTCATCCAAGCATTGGCTAGCAGACTTGTAACAAGGAATATCACCTTCATAAAATCTGTAAAGAGAATTTACCTTTACTACCTGTGTAGGGTTATCAAGACCATGTGTTTCTTCATCAGGCGGTAAATTAAGACCATGTATTTCTTCAACAAGAGGTAAATTCTTAACATCTTCAGCTTTAATACCTTTTTCTTTCATAGATTTCTTTGCCTCTTTCATATCTTCAGGACTGAGAAATAGAATACCCCTTTTCTTCGGAGTTGGCTTAGGAGTTGGTTCAGGGAGTGTCCAATTATTTTCATTAGTCAACATATCATTCAATAGCAATTCAGCTTGATCAACAGTTCTTTCCCTGAAAACACAACCAGCACAACTATCCAGGTGGTCTCTAGAAGCATCGGTTAGTCCATTATAAAAGATATCAAGTATTTCATTTTTCTTGAGAGGATGATTAGGCATAGCATTAAGTAATTGGAGAATCCTCCCCCAAGCTTGTGGGAGACTCTCTTCTTCAATTTGCACAAAATTATTTATTTCCCTTAAGGCAACTAGTTTCTTATGAGGAGAGAAATATTTAGCAGAGAAGTAATAAATCATATCCTGGGGACTACGCACACAACCAGGATTAAGAGAATTAAACCATGTCTTAGCATCACCCTTTAATGAGAATGGATGTAATTTAAGGATATAATAGTAGCGAGTTTTCTCATCATTAGAGAATAGGGTGGCTATATCATTTAATTTGGTAAGATGTGCCACAACAGTTTCAGATTCATAGCCATAGAAAGGATCGGATTCAACCAAAGTAATTATCTCAGGATCGACAGAGAAATCGTAATCCTTATCAGTAACAAAGATAGGTGAAGTAACAAAAGTAGGGTCATATTTCATTCTAACATTCAAAGATTTTTCTTTCAACTTAGCTAATAATTTCTTAAGATCACTTCTATCATTGCAAGCAAGAAAGTCTGTAGCACTTTTTTCATCCATAACATAACCCTCAGGCACAACAGGTAATTCATATCTAGGGGGAGAATCTTCATCATCACTTTCATCAATCTTATCAGTTTCAATAATTTCATTCTCTCTAGCCCTAGCAAGTTGTTCATCAAGAAATTCACCTAGTAGCACAGTATTATCAAGCATAGAAGTAGTTTCATCATAAGTATCATGCATAGCAGAAGTAGCATCATCAATAACATGCGACATATCAGAATAAATAGCAGTAGCACGTTTAGGTGTCGCAAGCTCACTCAAAACAGAAGGTGAATGAAGTGCAGAGCTAGATGGCAGTTCCTTACCTCCCCTCGTAGTTGAGGGATAAATCTTGGTTTTCTCATCTTTCAAGTTCCTCATAGTGACCAGCAGATATAAATCCCAAGTGCCTCAAAGAATAGAGCTATGTCCCCGACAACGGCGCCAGAAAATAGTCTTGATAACCCACAAGTATAGGGGATCGCAACTGTTTTCGAGGGCAGAGTATTCAACCCAAATTTATTGATTCGACAGAAGGGGAGCCAAAGAATATTCTCAAGTATTAGCAGCTGAGTTGTCAATTCAACCGCACCTGGATAACTTAATATCTGTAGCAAAGTATTTAGTAGCAAAGTAGTATGGAAGTAACGGTAACAATGGCAAAGGTAACAGTAGTAGTATTGTGGTGATTGTAACAGTGGCAACGGAAAAGTAACTTAGCAAATAGCAATATGTGAAAATCTCGTAGGCACTGGATCAGTGATGGATAATTATGTCAGATGCAGTTCATCATGTAACAGTTATAACATAGGGTGACACAGAACTAGCTCCAGTTCATCAATGTAATGTAGGCATGTATTCCGAATATAGTCATACATGCTTATGGAAAAGAACTTGCATGACATCTTTTGTCCTACCCTCCCATGGCAGCGGGGTCCTAGTGGAAACTAAGGGATCTTAAGGTCTCCTTTTAATAGAGTACTGGACCAAAGCATTAACACATAGTGAATACATGAACTCAAACTACGGTCATCACCGGGAGTGGTCCCGATTATTGTCACTTCGGGGTTGCCGGATCATAACACAGAGTAGGTGACTAATGACTTGCAGGATAGGATGAAGAACTCACATATATTCATGAAAACATAATAGGTTCAGATCTGAAATAATGGCACTCAGGCCTAGTGACAAGCATTAAGCATATCAAAGTCATAGCAACATCAATCTCAGAACATAGTGGATACTAGGGATCAAACCCTAACAAAACTAACTCGATTACAAGATAAATCTCATCCAACCCATCACCGTCCAGCAAGCCTACAATGGAATTACTCACGCACGGTGGTGAGCATCATGAAATTGGCTATGAAGGATGGTTGATGATGACGACGGCGATGAATTCCCCTCTCTGGAGCCCCGAACGGACTCCAGACTAGCCCTCCCGAGAGAGATTAGGGCTTGGCGGCAGCTCCGTATCGTAAAACATGATGAATCCTTCTCTCTGATTTTTTTCTCCCTGAACATGAATATAGAGTTGGAGTTGAGGTCGGTGGAGCACCAGGGGGCCCACGAGGCATGGGGGCGCGCCCAGGGGTAGGAGTGCCCCCACCCTCGTGGATAGGGTGTGGCCCCCCTGGCCTTGATTCTTTCACCAATATTTTTTATTAATGCCAAAATAATTCTCCGTTGATTTTCAGGTCATTCCGAGAACTTTTATTTCTGCACACAGATAACACCATGGCATTTTTGCTGAAAACAGCGTCAGTCCGGGTTAGTTCCATTCAAATCATGCAAGTTAGAGTCCAAAACAAGGGCAAAAGTGTTTGGAAAAGTAGATACGACGGACACGTATCATTGAGCAGGGACGCGGAGAAGAAAAGAAGGAAGGAGGATAAGGACAGCGTGCGAGGGACGGGCCTGGTGGTTCCCGGCGGCAGCGCTGGTCGTCGGACGGCGAGGCGAGGAGGAGGCCAGGAACAAGGCATGATTCGGGCAGGAGAAGGAGCGGCGCTACGGGATTCGGGGGGGCTACGATGAGGAGGTTGGTTCACTGGGGATTTCGAGGGAGAGTAGGTGGATCTGGATCCCGAGGAAGATAGTGGCGACGGCCAAGAGGGAACGATGGGACAGCCGTCCGAGAATTTAGTGTTGCGGTGATTAAATAGTAGTAGGTGGATTAGGTTAGGTGCATTTGGGCCCTCCGATTTAAATCGGACGGTCGATAAAATATAGTTTAGGAAGTCCAATTAAGAAAACAGAGATGTTTTATAGATGTTTGGGGATGATCCGGACCCAACAGTAAAGATAGTCCGGTTCGGGTTCGGGATGTTTTGGACATGCTTGTGAAGGGGTTTGACAGAAGCCACGGAGAAGACAAGAGAGAAGAGAGTAGTCCGGTTGGTCTAAGCAGAGGTCAATAGAGACAAGGAAGGAGTGGAAACTACAAATGAATGCAAGTTTTGAAAAATGACGGTAACAGAGTGCTGATGCAATGCGAATGAAGCAATGATGAAAGCAACAAACAAAATGAAACACACGACGGCAACAAAAAACATGGAAGGCATTTGGAGCATTGGTCTCGGGTCGTTACACATAGAGAGAGAGATCCAATCTCGGAGGGGCTCCCACACCTCCGTCTCCATGGAGGCCATGGACGAGAGGGGAAACCCTTCTCCCATCTAGGGGCAAGGTCAAGAAAGAAGAAGAAGGAGGGGCTCTCTCCCCTCTCTCACGGTGGCGCCGGAATGCCGCTGGGGCCATCATCGTGACGACAATGTACACCAACAACTTCACCGCCGTCATCATCAACTTTCTCCCCCTCTATGTAGCGGTGTAACACCTCTTCTCCCCGCTGTAATCTCTACTTAAACATGGTGCTCAACGCTATATATTATTTCCCAATGATGTATGGCTATCCTATGATGTTTGAGTAGATCCGTTTTGTCATATGGGTTGATTGATGATCGCGATTGGTTTGAGTTGCATGTTTTATTATTGGTGTTGTCATATGGTACTCTCCGTGTCGCGCAAGCGTGAGGGATCCCCGCTATAGGGTTTGCAATATGTTTATGATTTGCTTATGGTGGGTGGCATGAGTGATAGAAACACAGACCCGAGTAAGTAGGTTGTTTGCATATGGGACTAAAGAGGACTTGATACCTTATAATGACATGGTTGGGTTTCATCTTAATGATCTTTAGTAGTTGCGGATTCTTGCTAGAGTTCCAATCATAAGTGCATATAATCTAAGTAGAGAAAGTATGTTAGCTTATGCCTCTCCCTCATATAAAATTGCAATAATAATTACCGGTCTAGTTATCGATTGCCTAGGGACAAATAACTTTCTTGCGACAAAAAGCTCTCTACTAAAAATAACTTAGTTATTTCTTTATCTAAACAACCCCAGTTTTTATTTACGTGTTCTTTATTATCTTGCTAACATATCCTATCACACCTACAAAGTATTTCTAGTTTCATACTTGTTCTAGGTAAAGAGAACATCAAGCGTGCATATAGTTGTATCGGCGGTCGATAGAACTTGGGGCAATATTTGTTCTACCTTTAGCTCCTCGTTGGGTTTGACACACTTATTTATCGAGAAAGGCTACAACTGATCCCCTATACTTGTGGGTTATCATGGAGCTTGGAGCTGAAGCCGCGACGGGGCTTATATATATAAACACTATTCTGATCACGGGATCAGAATAATATTCTGATCACAACATGAACTTACCGAGTAACACACCTGACCTTCCCCGAGTACTAGGTTGAACTTCACCTAAAAGGTGTCCAAATGAGGCTTGTGATATACCGTTGGAAAGCTATGGACATCACTATCATGACCCAAGTTAAATTTTTGGCAAAATGTAAGCGGTTTAAGAGCAGTTTTAAAAACCGTTTTTTCTTCATACAAAAACCGTGAATCGTATTTTTGGTCGCATTTTCAAACCGTTTATCGGAATGAGGCAAATAATATGGTGTTGGAAAGCTGCTGCAAAACCGCTCCTTCCACATGTTGAAAGTTTTCTCTAATTCCCTACGGTTAAAGAGTAATTCGTAAAATCGTAGAATTTCGCAAACGGAACACCCGAGTTTGTATTTTCGATGCCATTTCTAAACGGCTAATCCAATTTAGGCAAATAATATGGCGTTGGAAAGCTTATGAAAACATGCTACGTTTTCATGTTAAAAGTTTTTTTTTCTAATTTTAAACAGTTTAAAAGTAATTTAGAAAATGGTACAAGTTCCATCGAGTTCGTATTTTCGAGCTAATTTTTTAACCGTACGTCCAAATGCAGCAAATTATATGGCATTGGAAAGCTTGAAGAAATGCGAAACTCTTTTGTATATATTGTTTCTCCTAATTCATTACGGTTTTATGTCAGTTTTGAAAATGGCTAAAACCCTATTTTTGCCGTAATTTCTACAAACTTTATCGGAATGGAGCAAATAATATACCGCTGAAAAGCTACAGAAAATTCGAAACTTTTTCATGTTGATGGTTTACTCTGAATCCTGACCATTTTCATGTAATTTCGAAAACGGCGAGATCATGCATTCTACCTTTATCGCGAAACAGATTCTTCAAATATGCACCACGTGAAGAACTTGAACTTCTCAGCGTGTGTGCTTGAACTTCACCCTGTTTTTCACGTGTTTTTTTCTCGTAGATCTCCATCCACTAGAAGTAGCTCTCCATTCATTCACCGGAATTGAGCAGGTGATATACCGATGGAAAGCTGCTGTAAACACGCAAGTTTCCCGTGTTGATCATCTTTTCTTACTTGCGACGATTTTAAAAGTTTTTCATCTAAAATTCATTCAGCGTAATAGTTGAAATTCCTGTTGTTTTCACGTTGAACTTCGGTGACGTATTTTTGTTTGTAATTTTCTCATCCATTCGTTAGTGTTACACAAATAATATTCCTTTTGTACAAACGTCTCTCACAATAAATTTTTTAACTTTCTCTGACCGAGGACTTGAACTTACACAAATGATATTTCTGTCGTTTTGAGGTAAATTAGAAAATGGCGAGATCATGATTTATGCGTTCATCGCGAACGAAAATGCACTGTGTGAAGTAGTTGAACTTCTGGGGCATGTTTGTTTGAACTTCACTCCGTTTTTGACGTGCTGTTTTTTGACATGTTGCTTTTTGCACCGCGTGAAGTAGTTGAACTTCTGGGGCATGTCTGTTTGAACTTCACTCTATTTCACTTTATTATATTTTCTTATATGAAATATACACCATGTAGCACGTGAACTTCCGGTTGTTATCACTTTGAACCACTCTTTGGTTTGAGAGAATTATTTTAAAACACAAAAAACTACATTTTTTATGTATTTTGGACATCTAAATACATGGTGAACCTCTCTCACAAGAATTTTTTGAACTTTTCCTCGCCGAGCACTTGAACTTCTAGCAACCATTTTTTCTGTTTATGAGTTGTTTTTAAAAGTGCAAAAAATGGCGTTGTGTTTTTTATTTTTTGAACAAGTAAATCCTAGGTTTAATAAACCCTGAACTTCTCTGTTATTTCAATTTGAACTTCAACTTTTTATATCTTGAGTACAGAATTGTATTCGATTTTTATAAGGAAAAAATCGAACATGGAAATACAAGGTGAACTTCATCAGACAGAGCATTTGAACTTCTTTCAACTAACCTTTTAAGTTTTTATTTTTCTATACTTTTATTCTCACCTGAAATGCATTTCTTGCAGTACTTCAACTTCTCGTTGTTTCACTATGAACTTCTGTCATATTTTTGTATATGCGTCGAATTACATGTAATTGAAGGCCGGACGTCATTTTTTGCCATTTTAAAACATGTAATTGGAGGTCGGACATCCCGCAATATAAATTCTGAACCGTGCACAGAGGTGCACGTGAACTTCTTGCAACAAATGTGAGTTTTTTTATATAATTCGATCTTCTTTGTTATTTTAATTTAAACCTCCTAGTCATATTTTTAGACAGAAATATTTTTTTAAATAAGCATCAAACTTTTTTTTGTATATTGAACTTCATAGTTTTATTTTTCATAGAAACGGTAATAATTTGAGTTTTCCATATACATCGAATTGATCCTCTTTTTTAGTTTGAACTTCATCATTTTTATTCCTTAGTAACAAGAAAAATCTATGTTTAATTATAAATACCGAACTTCTCTATTTTTGTAATTTGGACTTCTTGATTTATTTCTTTCAGTGACGGCAAAATCCTAGTTTTTAATAAATATTGAACATTTATTTTATTTAAATTTGAACTTCTAGAGTTTTTTATCAGAAATGGTGATAATCCCATTTTTTACGACTTTTTGAACTGCTCTATGTTTAAAATTCGACCTTCTTATTTTTTTAGAAACAGTGAAATATCTGTTTCAAAGTGCTCTCTTATTTTTGTACTATTGTGTCATTTTTTCTGAACTTCTTATGTTCTTCCCATCAACATACTTGAATTTTCCATTTTTTATACATTGAACTATTGCTTTACTTTATTTTGAATTTCTTGGTTCCATTCTTAAATAACGAGGAAAATCATAGTTTCTATAATCATCGAACTTCTCCATCTTTTTAATTTGAACTTCTTGGTTTTATTCCTTAGTAGCAGAAAGAATCTAGTCTTGTAATAAACATCGAACCACTTTAACAAACGAAACATTTTGGAGGATTTTTGTAAAGAGTAAAATCTGAGTTTTTATAAACATCATACCACTCGAGTTCTTGGTTTCAGAGAATAAGTAAAGTTTGAACTACTCATTTTATTGAATTTGAACTTCTGAGTTTTCTTTTTCTTGTGATTGGGGAAAATAAAAACTAAACATTTTTTCACACACATCTAACCGTTTTTATATTTGATAATTTTTTTACATGAGACCATCTGAATTTATTCATGTACAAACTTTATTTTGGCATTTCATATTTTTAACGCACTTGTGGACATGCACTTTTGAAGAAATATTCATTTTTGGACTCTCACGCATGATGACACAGAACTCCAACGATGTGGGTGTTTTTATTTAATTTTAGTGCTTTGGACTATCTTTTTCTTTTAGCTAAAATAAGAAACAACAATTTAACGTGGCTCACAATTGTGTTTTTACTTTGTATATCTTGCATGTATTTCTAGAAAAAAAATAATAGTTGATTTAACTTTTAATAATATACCTTGGCCTTTTTCTTGATAGGAGATATACTTATGTACGTTTTGTTTTGAACAAACAATTCATGAACTACCTCAAACTTGACCTTCTCGAACACAATTTCTTGGCCTTAGGAAAATAAATAAAATAAAATAGAAAAATAAATGGATGTACAAGCACAAAAATAGATCGATTTCTTTGTATTTTCTTTTATATGACATCTCATTCACATATGAGAAAGTAGTGCCTCTGGCTTAGATTCGTTGTCGTTTCTTCTGTAAAATTTTAATAAACAGAAATGGTGGACGTCAAACTGTTCACACACAAACACATAGTTTGAACTCTCTCAAAATTAATATATGGACTTCCATAGTTTATTTTCTCTGAAAAAAGCATCACGCATAGTTGAATCGCAACTCAACTTTTATATTTTTGTACGTTTGTAGTTTGGAGAAAAATACCATTTGTTGTACCAACTTAAAAGGACACCTAGTTGGAAAACTAGTGGTCAATTCTTAATTGAAAACGTGGTGCTTTCATCCCCACACATTCCAATCTTGCTATGCTCTCTCTCTCTCTCTCTCTCTGTGTGTGTGTGTTTGACTTTACTTTCCTCTTCACTGTAGTATGAAATCCATAGCAGAAAACAACAGCGGTTTGATGCGAATAGAAAGTGTCCAACAAAATTTCTTGCTGCTGCTCTATCCTCTGTAGATGAAGCATAAGGAGCAGGCTGCTAGTGGGGAAGGACATTCCCTGGCCTCAAGAAGCAGCCCAAATTGACAGCAACAAGGCCAGCAGCAACTCAGTACCATAGCCTCACGCACGGGGCAGAAGGTGCCAGGGAAACACAACACACACACACAGAGTTGCGGTGATAGCTGCCAGGAAACCGCGGAGCGCCATGTGCGACAGCAACGAGAGATGCCGGGGAAGGTCGAAAACATGCATCGTGGAAGGTCGGTCAGAGACGCCAGAGTAGCTCACAGGTGAGGGATGCGAACATATGTCAGACGATTTGCACTGCATCCTAGTCATCACTCACTCATCAGTCCAGGTCAAAATTTCCACGTAGTTCAAATAAATGATGTTACAGGTTTTGAAGATGAACAAGAATAGGGGTTGACTGCTGCTGCTTGAAGAACAAGAACGGAATCTGCAACGGCTATCACAGGAGAGGTTGTGATGCTTGGGAAGCAGGCAATAGGCCCTGCCGTGGGGAAGTGCCAGCGCCGACCTACTCTACCCTCCAGCGCGACCTGCCCTCTCTTCCTACGCGACCTGCCGTGCGTCCCGCGCTGTGCTCCGGCGTGCTCACCTCCAGTGCCCCCTTCCTTGCCCCAGTCCATGCGCAAGCTCTCCTCCAACAACCGCAGCCAGGGCCTCGAATCACCGATCCCGCTGCCATATCGTGCATACAGCGCCGCCGCACCGGGCCTCCGCCATTGATGCACCATGCATCCTCCTTCATGCTTCTTGCCCCACCAGCGCAACGACCAAGAGTTCCTTGGCCACGGCAAGCAAAGGGCGACGACGGTGATGGTCGGGTCGGAGAGCGGTGACGTAGGTGGTTGGGGAGGAGGGCGGCGAGGGACGATGGCGACGGCCCGATCCGTAGCGAGGGATGATGGTGCTTGCACGATCCGCGGCAAGGGACGGCGGCGGCGGCGCGATCCGCGGCGATGGATGGTGGCGGTCGTGCGATCCACGACGTGGGACGACGGCGGCGGTTGGGAGCGATGGCGTGTTCCGGGCGGGGACATCTGGGCTATTCTGTTACGCGTAACAGAATATATTCTGTTACCCTACTTGAACTAATGAATTCAAGCGGCTGAACTGATGAAATTCGAACGCTTGAACTGATGCTTTTTGTTTGTGTTAAAAATCGTCTTCTTTAGTTCAATTGTTTTGCAATTTTTTTTGTCGAAACGGGGCATGTAATATATCGTTGGAAACCTCTTAACATCTACATTACAATTTTATAATTTGTTTTTGCAAAAATATTATGGTTTAAGAGCAGTTTTGAAAGAACGTTTTTTTCAAAACCGAAAACGCAAAACGTATTTTGGACTTAATTTTGAAACGGTTTGTCGGAATTGAGAAAATGAAATGGCGTTGGACAGCTTGTGAAAATCCACATCTTCCACATACCTATTATTTTTTTCAAATTCTATATGATTTAAAAGTAATTTGAAAAATGGTGAAATTCTGGGCGAAACGTATTTTCGCTGTTTTTTCCAAACGCTTTGTCGGATTGACGCAAATGATACGGCGTCGGAAAGCTATGGAAAATGCGCAACTTTTGTGTATAGAAAGTTTTTTCTAATTTCCTGCGGTTTTAATACGAATTCAAATACGGTGAAATTTGGTTTTAAACACGATTTTTTAGAAAAGTTTATCAAAATGGGGCAAATAATATATCGTTGGAAAGCTACCGAAAATGCTAAACTTAGTCATGTTGAACGTTTTCTCAAATTCACAACCATTTAAGAGTAATTTGAAATATGGTGAGACCTATCGTGTTGTTTTTTCGTCTGAAAAACAGAATACTCATACTGATTTATGTGTTTGTTTGTACTGAGGTATTTTTCTAGAGTATTTTGAATACGGAGAGACCGATCGTGTTTTTTTCGATTCAAAAATAGAGTAATCGAACTGATCTCCGTATGGATTTGTATAGAGCGTGTTTTCACCGACCAAAGCACATTCTTTTAATAAAACATGCTATCTTTTTTCTGGCCGTGAAATTGTTTTCATTGAACCTCCCTATGGCCTTGGTTGAACTATTAGGTTTTTTTCTGACTATATTGAACCGGCGCAATGCCTTGCATTAGCTAGTTAAATATTTTTACATGAGGAAAGACTGTTATGGGGTGTGTGTATACATTGCTTTACGTTGTAACCCCTTGATCCGATGCATGTTCACCCCTTGAACCGACGCATGTTCATGAGAGAACTGATGTTGTTTTGCAAGGTGAACTTTCCGTATAACTCGCAACAAGTTGGCACCATGTTCACTACAGCAGCTATGCAATATAGGAAACAAACTTTCACCGAAAAACTGAGAACAAAATGCTTCATGTGCAAATTCCATTAGGCACCAAACAACAGTTCTCCAACAATACAGTCCAAGAGTCCATAGAGCATTTTGTTCAAGATTTCATATATGCACTTGATTTTATATATGAGAACAAAATGCTTCCCAGAAAGTACAGAAAGTTCATAGAGTATACCTCTTTGTTCAAAACACACACTATGATACTAGAACTACTGAGAGTTCTCCAACAATACTCTATGAACAGGTCTAGGAGTTCACAGAGTTTTCAGTCCAGGAACACTTTATGAACATGTCCAAGAGTTCATAGAGTTCTATGTAAAAAAATGATATAGGAGTAACAGAATTACTGCCAACAAGAGAGAGGTTCCCATTTGATTTCACAAAAAATGTTGTATCCTCCAAACAGTAGTACTGAGGCCAATAAAGCATTGGAGCAACCTGGGCACAAGTGCAGAAAAGTTATACAATATATCCCTCATTTTGAACTACTATCACAAAAATCGGACATAACTGGACGGAGGGACTTGCTTCAACCATAACTTCTATGTTGTCTCCTTCTTATCAAACGAGCAGACTAATTGTACATATGGTTTTGTTGGAAATAAACCTGCATACCCTGGAGTCTGCGAGCGGGTTGGACTAGATCCCAGGGGCCCATTCGGCACCAGTTTTTTTGGAAATGGAGGCGTGCCCCCAGCCTCTGCATCATAATTCGGCACCAATTGCTCCCTGCATTTAATCATAACAAGTCATGAGTTCCCATAACAAGTTCAAACACATTCTAAGTGACTTGCACAATCAGTTTCATATTTGTGTAACCAAGCAAGTTCATGTTCAGTAACTTTAGAAGTTCCCAAAGAAACCTAAAAAGATTTCTACTTTGAAATACTTCATTTTTACTCCCCAAATACTTCATTTGTTTTGAAACATGAACTTCTACATTTATTTCCTTAGAACTTGTTATCTTTCCCCTGTGAATTCCATGGGGGTTTTGTGTTTCATTATTTTTGTTTATGTTGTTTTCTATTTTGTATGTACTTATAGGGTTATACATGTTGAACTTATAGACCAGTGGTGCTCAGACGCAGGGGGTAGGCGACAGCGGCATGTTGGACTACGTTGGACATTTTTTCTGCACTAGATAGTGTGTAGACATGCTGCCAAGGTCACACACATGTTTTGCTAGAACAAGTTGACTGAATATCTTTTCATTTTGAACTTTGAAAGAAGCTACAACTTCTGTTGCCCAAATGTGTATATAATTTTAAGTTTTCCAAGCACATACCTTTCTGTTCTTGTTTGTTGACGGGCACGCCGCCCCTACTCCTATGGACTGGCGGCGCCGACGTAGTGGAGCTGAAGGAGCAAGGATCACGAGCAGCCTATGGACTGAAACTTACTGCGAATGGTTCGACACCAACGACATGTTTGGAAGGGCAATGACAGTCAACATCTTATAGCCCCCTATTTTGAGTAAAAAAAGATCAAGGCTTCGGTATGAACAACTGAATTGTTAGCAATGTACAATCAACATATTTTTATTTTGAATTTTTTTCTGAACTTATTAAGTTTCTATGTATGAACATATAAAGTTTCCAAGCATGAACTTTTTGCTATGGGAAAACTGTAACATGCATATACGCACTAAAGACTCTGCCTAATGAGCATAGTATGATAGCAAAACGAAGCAACAAGTTACTGAGATTAGCGACCAATAGTAAATGATGTCTGACCGAAATATGCAAAAGACAAGTCACAGTGATGAACTTACATCTCCATCTTCCTCTGTCAAATGGGAAAAAGTAACAGCAAACACATAAATTGTGCTACATTGTGTTTGTGCTTCTCTTGTTTGCTGAGAAGAATGAGAGTGAGAGTTATAACTGAAAAATGATACAATTATTTGATACTATAATATCGATTTAGATAGTTGAAGAAAGACCAATTATTACAATATTGTGAAAAAATGTTATATATGGCAGTTCTATGTGAGTTAAGAAAAAGGTTCAAAGTGTGTTTACGAAAATGCTGAGACAGATATATACTTACATTGCTGGTCTTTGATTTATACTGACAACGTATATTTTGTATTTAATTTCTACACCTTTCTCCTAAAACCAATATCAAGTATACATACACAGTAAGAAAAGGTTTTGGCTGGGATGAAGGAATTATCTTCATTACTGTTATGTCTTGCAGGAACTTGGTAGAACTGTTTTGAGTCATATATACTTATTTGTGGAGATATCCATTGAGGTATCTGGTCAGCTCTGTTGACTGTGGCGAGGGAATGCCGGCTCTAACAATGTAAGCTCTTTGTTTTCGGTGATTTCAACTATTTGTCCTATGCCGAATTTCTGAAACTATCAATGTGTATGTAGATCAATAGACCACTGATGCATAGTATATGTTTCAATTCTAGCAGACCATATCGATACGCTATGCACGTGGTGGCAGTACATTTTTTTTCTTGGCAGTAGATCATGTTGACACTTTGCACCATTCTTTCGCTCTGTTGACGGAGACGGGGTATCCTGTTCTCTCCACCTTCCCTTGGTTTTTTCTTCAGTTCAACAACCATTTCGCTGAGCTATATGAAACCTTACATTTTGGATGTATACACAACCAAAAAATAGAAAAATTAGAACTTTCATTAGTAATATCAAACTTGTATGTGCTTGACTAAAAAAGAATGATTTCATTGTCATTATCCAAAGTTGTACGCTGGACTAAAAATTTCCTTTTTTATCTTTAGTTCTGAACCTTTTTTCTGAACTTACTACTCTATTTGCGTACATTATCCTCCCGTCAGTTTTGTGATTTTAGAATAAGTTTCAGCCCTTGAGCAAGAGCTCGTCACCACGGGTGATCGCAGCTGTCCAAGTCGAGTCCTATATATACCTACGTACCCCGAAACTACCAGATACGGAGAAAAAACCCTAATTCCACCGCCGTAACTTTCTGTATCCGTGAGATCCCATCTTGCACTACTAGGGAAAACCCTAGCAGTAGCGCTGGTTTTGTGCTCACTAGTAGCGCGGGTAGGCGCACTACTAATAAGGCGCTACAGCTATTGCTTAGCAGTAATGCGTGCCCGCACGCGCTACTGCTAGGACAAATAGCTGCAGCATTTGTTCACTCCCACGCTACTGCTATTGTAACTACTGGCAGTGTGTTTTCTCTCCATCGCTACTAGTATTCTTTTTATTTTTTTTTATTTTTAGTGTATTTATGCGCCATCGTACAAATATTGGTACAATAACAGCTATGAGGTTTACATCATTATGTCCATAACAGTGTGTCAAATAAAGGTGGATTAGGTTCAAGTGGAGGCAATATGTGGTGCATGTCAAAAGTATACTACTAATCCAAACTTGTTCAGTTTGGACTAGTAGTACTTTCGATGTGCACCACATGTTGCCTCCACTTGAATCTAATCCACCAGCACAAGCTATTTAATCATCATCATAGTCATTACCACCAACAGTATTTATTTAATCACCACTAACACTAGCCAATAATAATCATCATAGTCACTACCACCAACACTAGCTGTTTTATCATCATAGTAATAGTGTAGCACATCATCATCCTCAAACTCATTTCTAGCTAGCTAATCACTCCTGCTGCTCTCTCTTAGGTAAAATAACATAAAACATGTGTAGCTCTCCTCCTTGATCAATTTGGAGCATGCAGATGAACCTGTCTCCTAATCGTGGGTAGCGCATCTATTTGCTGCCCCCTAGTACTTCTCTGCGCTTCTCCATCACACATTTGGTCCAGTCTTGCACTATTAAGCATCCGTCGCTAATCTTGAATGCACTAAAGTAATCTGTAGGATATCTTGGCCGTAATCTAATAATACTCATGGTACCTTTAGTCTCGATCCCATAAGGCACAACTTTCCTCGGGAGTCCCTGTTGAAGAACATCGTATGGTTACATACTTAGCAATGAAGTTTAGCTTCAAAAATAATGTATGGAAAAGATGCACTGAGGACAAATAGTAAAAATCTTACCATCCTTTCTAAATAGATGTGACCGTAGTTCATTATGAACACTATTGGTCGCACATTTTCAGTACTAACATTTCTAAATGCAGGAAGAAAATTTGTCTTGACAGTATCAAGATCCTCAAGCCATGAAACATAATGACTTAGCTCCTCGTAGTTTAGTTCAGCCTCGGGACAGTAGTAGGTCCTGTCTACCAAGCGCTGGACATGTTTGCTTGCACCAAAATAAGCTCACAATACAAATTAGTTGTCAACTATTTTTGAATAAACAATATCAAAGACATAAATATGGTTGAGAAACTTACATAATGGTATAACCGGAGGCGTCTGCACATCAACCCAGATGTTGATATTACCTTCAGTATCATCTTCCGGATGAATATCAAAGGTGATAACCATATCAGGCTCAAATACATAAGTCTTGCATAGTGCTCGTCATGTTTTGCATCCAAAATAGGTGTAGTCTTCTGAATTGTATAATTTTGCATGGAAAATATAACCATGCTCGGTCTTCAAGTAAACTTTCTTTTCCTCCATAGTACAACTGGAACCTATCTTATCCAATACAAAAAATCTTGCATGGCAGGGGATACGCTAGTAGAATAGTAAAAAAAGACTTGTCATGCTTAATGTCATGCTTAAATTATAAGTTGAAGCAAATGAAGCAAATGTCATGCTTAATTACGAAAAAGACTTGTCGTTGTGACTTACTGTATCCACTTCGAAGTTCTCGTCCAGCTTGGAGGTGTAACCTGGAAACATGACCGGCCACTTGGGCAAGCACATATCCTATTTGAGCAACACAAGATATACATTTCAAAATATCTTATAGGACTCAAATTAGCATGCATTCAATAAGCAAAAGCAAATAATCTCATGCATCCATACATCGTCGAATATTATCACTAATACATCCCGAATAGTGTCATACATACAACATCACTAATACAACTAAAACCCTAGCACACGACGGGTATCGGCGCAGGCGGTGGACACCCACAGAGAAGGAACCATCACGGGATCATAGCTCCAGTGAGATCCCTGGAGAACCTGCCAAGTATTGGAGAACCTATGCTCCAACGCAAACAAGTAGCGACGGACGTGCGCCTCCTCCTCACTGACACGGTGACGTACCACCTCCGTGGGGTCCTCGAGCCTTTGGACCGTCACTGGCCCACGCGGCCACCACCAAATAAGGTTCGGGTCAACGACAGGCTAGCTCCTCACCAACCTGCGCCCCCCCGGTAGGTAGCGCCTCCCAGTACCACCCCGGCGGAGCCCAGTCCCGGACATGGCCCATCTAGTGAAGCAGGTGTCGTCCTCCGCCGACTCGACGACGAGGATGCGGGATAGGCATCGTCCACGTTGATGCGGGAAAAATTGCTTTAACTAAAAAAATAGCGACAAGTTCTTATTAACTAGTTCTATTAATTCAACTAGTTCTTATTAAACTTACTATAAATAAAAATAAACTAGTACCTAATTAGTACCTAGTTCTTACTAACTAATTAGTACCTAGGAACTACTGCCCTAATTACCATCTAATTTGATGAAGCTAGGGGTGGAAAGTGGTAGCGGATATGCCAATTATCCAACTATAAAGTGAAATAAGTGGTCAAATTTTACTCATTTTATGATTCATCTTTGAAATTTGATTCGTTTCCACCCTTAGATGAACCCTAACTCATTTGAGCCGCATCCGCATCCGATTCGTTTCCACCCTTACATGAACCCTAACTAATTTGTTGCAACTAAAATATAAAGAAACCCTAGGTAGAGGTAGGGGAGAGGGAGGGGCTGGTGTGCTCACCTCGAGTGCCTGCGACGAGGGAGCGGCAGGCGGCGTCGAGGTCGGGGTCGGGGCTCGGGCGCGCGGCGGATGGCGGCGTCGAGGTCGGGGTCGGGGGCGGCATCCGGGGCGACGTTGAGGTCGGGGGCGGGGGCGGGGTTGAATCTGGGGTCGGGAGCGGCGTAGAGGGTGTGCGGAGAGCGCGCGGCGGCCGACGGGCGACAGCGGCGGCGAGAGTGGAGAGCTGAATTTGGGGGAAGTGGCTGTGGGGAAGGACCAACCCTATGGTTAAGTCTGAAGTAGCAGTAGCGCGTTCCAGAAAGCGCGCTACTGCTACATTAGCTACAGCGTGTTCTGGGATACACGCTACTGCTACTCCTTTCTCTTTTCCCCCTTTTTCATTTAGTTCTCTTCACATTTTATTTTTTTCCTTTCACCTTATTCTATTTCTTTCATTTTCAATTACCTTTCTATGTGCTTTCCATTTAATTTTATATCCTTTAGTAGTAGCGAGTTTAGATTAAAACGCGCTGCTACAAAGAAAGTAACGGTAGCGCGGTTCGATATAGGTCGCTACTACTATGTGTAGGCTATCGGCTAAGCCGTGGGAATTTTAGTAGTAACGTGTTTAGAACAAGACGCGCTACTGCTAAAACTTTATCTACAACGCGGTTTGCACAGGTTCGCTACTTCTACTTAGCACCAGCGTGCTTCTTTGACTCGCGCTACTGCTAAAGTTCTGTGAATAAGGTTTTCCTAGTAGTGTAGGGGCATTTTTCGGAGCTCCATCGTAGGGGGCATCGATCACGGAGGGCTTCTACATCAACACCATAGCCTCTCCGATGAAGTGTGAGTAGTTTACGTCAGACTTTTAGGTCCATGGTTATTAACTAGATGGCTTCTTCTCTCTTTTTGGATCTCAACACAAAGTTCTCCCCCTCTCTTGTGGAGATCTATTCGATGTAATCTTATTTTGCGGTGTCTTGTTGAGACCGATGAATTGTGGGCTTATGATCAAGTTTATCTATGAACAATATTTGGATCTTCTCTAAATTCTTTTATGTATGATTGGATATCTTTGCAAGTCTCTTCGAATTATCAGTTTGGTTTAGCCTACTAGATTGATCTTTCTTGCAATGGGAGAAGTGCTTAGCTTTGGGTTCAATCTTGCGGTGTCCTTTCCCAGTGACAGTAGGGGCAGCAAGGCACGTATTGTATTGTTGCGATCGAGGATAACAAGATGGGGTTTATTTCATATTGCATGAGTTTATCCCTCTACATCATGTCATCTTGCTTAAAGCGTTAATCTATTCTTTTGAACTTAATACTCTAGATGCATGCTGGATAGCGGTCGATGTGTGGAGTAATAGTACTAGATGCAGGTAGGAGTCGATCTACTTGTCTTGGACATGATGCCTATATACATGATCATACCTAGATATTCTCATAACTATGCTCAATTCTGTCAATTGCTCAACAATAATTTGTTTACCCACCGTAATACTTATGCTCTCGAGAGAAGCCACCAGTGAAACCTATGGCCCCCGGGTCTATTCTCCATCATATTAATCTTCCGTCAACAAGCTATTTCTTTTTCCATTTATTTTGGTTTCTTTACTTTGCATCTTTATCATAAAAATACCAAAAATATTATCTTATCATATCTATCAGATCTCACTTTCGTAAGTGACCGTGAAGGGATTGACAAGCCCTTTATTGCGTTGGTTGCAAGGATTTTATTTGTTTGTGTAGGTGCGAGGGACTCGTGCGCGGCCTCCTACTGGATTGATACCTTGGTTCTCAAAAACTGAGGGAAATACTTACACTACTTTGCTGCATCACCCTTTCCTCTTCAAGGGAAAACAAACACAGTGCTCAAGAGGTAGCAAGAAGGATTCCTGGTGCCGTTGCCGTGGAGGCTTACGCATGGTCAAGTCCAGATTTGGACTCCCGACAACGAGCCATTTCTGGCGCCATTGCCGGGGAGTCTACGCAAAAGTCAACATACCAAGTACCCATCACAAATCCTTATCTTCCACATTACATTATTTGCCATTTGCCTCTCATTTTCCTCTCCCCCACTTCACCCTTGCCGTTTTATTCGCCCTCTCTCTCCGTCCTCCTTCTCTTTCTCTATTTGCCTCTTTTTGTCCGTCTCTTGTTTGCTTGTGTGTTGGATTGCTTGCTTGTCACGATGGCTCAAGATGATACCAAATTGTGTGACTTTACTAATACCAACAACAATGATTTTATTAGCACTCCGATTGCTCCTCTTGCCGATGCTGAATCTTGTGAAATTAATGTTGAGAATCTTGTCATGAAAGATCCATTTTCTGGCCTTCCTAGTGAAGATGCCGCTACCCATCTAAACAACTTTGTTAATTTGTGTGATATGCATAAGAAGAAAGATATGGACAATGATATTGTTAAACTGAAGCTATTTCCTTTTTCGCTTAGAGATCATGCTAAAGTTTGGTTTTCGTCTTTGCCTAAAAATAGTATTGATTCGTGGAATAAGTGCAAAGATGCTTTTATCTCTAAGTATTTTCCTCCCGCTAAGATCATCTCTCTTAGAAACGATATCATGAATTTTAAGCAACTTGATCATGAACATGTTGCACAATCTTGGGAGAGGATGAAATTAATGATACGTAATTGCCCTACACATGGTTTGAATTTATGGATGATTATACAAAAAAATTATGCCGGACTGAATTTTGTTTCTAGAAGTCTTTTAGATTCGGCCGCGGGAGGCACTTTTATGGAAATCACTATAGGAGAAGCTACTAAACTCCTAGATAATATTATGGTTAATTATTCTCAATGGCACACTGAAAGATCTACTAATAAGAAAGTGCATGCGATAGAAGAAATTAATGTTTTGAGTGGAAAGATGGATGAACTTATGAAATTATTTGCTAATAAAGTGTTTCTTCTAATCCTAATGACATGCCTTTGTCTACTTTAATTGAGAATAATAATGAATCTATGGATGTGAATTTTCTTGGTAGGAATAATTTTGGTAACCACGCGTATAGAGCAAACACTAATTCTAGGCCGTATCCTAGTAATTCCTCTAATAATTATGGTAATTCCTACAATAATTCTTATGGAAATTTTAATAAGATACCCTATGATTTTGAATCTAATATTAAAGAATTTATTACTTCGCAAAAGAATTTCAATGGTTTGACCGAAGAAAAATTGCTTAAGAATGATGAATTGGCTAGGAACGTTGATAGATTTTCTCTTGATGTTGATTATTTGAAAGTTAGATCTATTCCACCTAATCATGATATCAATGAGTCCCTCAAAGCCATGAGAATTTCCATTGATGAGTGCAAAGAAAGAACCGCTAGGATGCGTGCTAAGAAATATTGTTTTGTGAAAGCGTGTTCTTCTAGTTTCCATGAAAATAAAGATGAAGATCTAAAAGTTATTGATGTGTCCCCTATTAAATCTTTGTTTTGCAATATGAATCTTGATAATGATGGGACTGAATATCATCCACCTTTACCTAGAAGCCGTTCCAAATATCAATGAACCCACTATTTTGGATTTCAAGGAATTTAATTATGATAATTGTTCTTTGATAGATTGTATTTCCTTGTTGCAATCCGTGCTAAATTCTCCTCATGCTTATAGTCCAAATAAAGCCTTTACCAAACATATCGTTGATGCTTTGATGCAATCTTATGAAGAAAAACTTGAGTTGGAAGTTTCTATCCCTAGAAAACTTTATGAGGAGTGGGAACCTACTATTAAAATTAAAACTAAGATCATGATTTCTATGCTTTATGTGATTTGGGTGCTAGTGTTTCCACGATTCCAAAGACTTTGTGTGATTTGCTAGGTTTCCGTGATTTTGATGATTGCTCTTTAAACTTGAACCTTGCGGATTCTACTATTAAGAAACCTACGGGAATAATTAATGATGTTCTTATTGTTGCAATAAGGAATTATGTGCCCGTAGATTTTTGTAGCGATCAGACCTCAAACGGTCCAATCTTTGTGCTCAGGTGTCATCCCTGGATCAGTAATGCTGACACCACACAGTACTTGAAGGATTTATAACAGAGTAACAATCACACACTTATTACATCGAGTGTCTCAAAAGAGAATTTATTACAATAAATATGGCTTAAGGCCATCTAATAATGATAACAGTGGAAGGCTTGGAAGATAAGTGGGTCCATCAACTCCAACGGCATCACTGAGTATAGGACCACGACCTAAAAACTCCTTAATCATCGTCTGAAAAGTCTGCAACATTAACGTTGCAGCCCGAAACGGGTCAGCACATGGAATATGCTGGCAAAGTAACACATAGAGAGTAATGGAATGAAACAGCTATACTATATGCATATTTGGCTGGTAGAAAGCTCTATGGTTACAGTTTTGCGTAAAGCCAATTTTTCCCTACTGCAAAGGAATAGATTTTATTTCACTATCATGGTAGTTGTTAAACATTGAGAATGGTTGACAGCATTCTCAATCCCAATTAAGCATCATCATTAAACAAAACCCAACAAATTAAATTTTAGAGTAACATGTTGAGATTCACAGGATAATCCAGGTACTAGATACTCAAGATGTCCATAACCGGGGACACGACTAACCATGATTAGTTTATACACTCTGCAGAGGTTTGCGCACTTTTCCCCACAAGACTCGATCTCCTCCATTGGTTTTCTCGCACTACATGGTGTTTGAGAAATGGATGACCGAGACATAGTCTTTCAGAAGCGCTAGCACCTTACAAACGGGTAGACCGTACCAACCTATATCCCCTACATCTGCTAGTCTACCACTATAAGAGTTCGCACAACTTAGTCAACTATTCTAGAGCCCATAATAGCTTGTGGCTGCACACGGAAGTTTCTAGCATGAATAATCTCATTATCCCTTTGAGCCTGGGTGGCGGTCCATAAAGAAAAACAGTCAAGTCAATCGCTGGAATACCCAGGTGCATCAATCCACCCAGATGTGTATTTAAGTTGCCACCTTAGATAAACCATTAATTAACAATCTCACTTATGTCATGGATACACTCACCCAATCCACGTCTACTAGCATAGCATGGCATAATAAGCAAACGTAGAAGTAACTCCCAAAGGTTTGATAATAACAGGTAATAGGTACTACCTCAACTACTTCCCAAACCCACAATTTAATATTATCCTAATCATGCAATGTGTAAGGATTGATCTAATGCAATAAAACTGGGTAGAGGGAAAACATGATCAAAGTGTTACTTGCCTTGCTGATGATCCGGGAAACCTAGCGATTCGAAGTAGCAAGCGGCGCACACCGGGTACTCTATCGCAAAAAAACAAGCATACAATAAGTACTCAACTAATGCACAAGTAAAACTCAAATAAGAGATCTAACCAGAAAGTTCAACTTAAGAACTCCGGTTGGCAAAAAGAATCAAATCGAACGAAGCAACAGAAGACAAACGGCAAAAAAAACAGGCTTCATTTACTATTCTGGATCTAAGGCAATTTTTTACAGTGGCAAAAACTTATTTAAGTTGGCTAAATAGAAAGAGGGTTTCGAGACGAAACTCCAGGCGCTTGAATCGCCTGATTCCGATAAACGAGCGAAAGGTTAAACTAACACGAAAATCGGATCAGAAATCGCGATCAGAAAATCGTGGATTTAATTCGAGAAAAGAAAAACAACGAACAGTTTAACGAACGAACGTTCATTAACTGGATCTAAACAAAGAATGCGTTCGTTAAAACGAACGAACGAGCGAACGCTCGCTAATTAACCTAAACCGGAAAAAACCAATCTAAAGAAAAAAACGGAAACTAAAAAAACCGAACGAAAACCGGCGAAAACCGAACAGTTTTTTCGGGAAAACCGGCAGTGGGTCAACCTCGGCGGTTCGGGCGGCGAGACGGGCGGCGGCGGCGGGCGCGGCGGCGGGCGGCGGCGGGCGCGGCGGCGGGGTCCTGCGGGGCAGCGCGGGGCGGCGGCGGGGCGGGGTTCGAGGCGGGGCGGCTAGGGTTTCCCGAAATAAATTTTCCCCTGAAATAAATTTTCCCCTGCTTCTAAAATCAAGCCGCACAGGATGAACATTTATTTGGATCCTAAATGCAATTTTGAAAAATGCGCATTTTTCCTAAATTCAAATAAAATAGCAAATAAAACCAAAATAAATCTTATTTGATTTTTTTTATTAAATCCTCAATATTTCTTTATTTTGGGAAAGTCATTTTATTCCCTCTCTCATAATTTTTGTAATAGAAATAATTGAAGATAAAATAAATAAAATCAAATGATCCTATTTTCAAAATTTGAGACAACTCAAATATGAAAATAACGAAATCCCCAACTCTCTCCGTGGGTCCTTGAGATGCGTAAAATTTCTAGGATCAACCAAAATGCAATAAATATGATATGCAATGATGATCTAGTGTATAACATTCCAAATTGAAAATTTGGGATGTTACAAACCTACCCCCTTAAGATGAATCTCGCCCTCGAGATTCGGGTTGGCTAGAAAATAGGTGAGGGTGGTCCTTCAGCAAATCTTCCTCCACTAGTGCAGAACCGGGCAATAGCACCGGTTCGTAAGGCCCTTTAGTGCCGGTTTAGGAACCAGCACTAAAGTTTCGGCACTAAAGGCCCCCCCCTTAGTACCGGTTCAGCACGAACCGGTGCTAAAGGGGATCCACGTGGCACGAGCCAGCTCCGGGGGCCGGGAACCCTTTAGTACCGGTTGGTAACACCAACTGGTACTAAATGGTTGTGGGGTTTTTGGTTTTATGATTTCTTTTTCATTTAATTTTGTGTTTTCCATTTTAATTCTTTTTCGTTTGCTGGTATTTTACGGTACTATACATTGTACACGTTATGCATATATATATAAATAGAATTTCTAGTAGAACCAATCATATATATATCATCAATGTCTCACAAACCACCATATTAATTTACACATACACACATGTATAGCTATATACAATTTCTCCTACATATGCATGTTGCCTTCGGAGCCAGTGGCATTAGCCTAATTGGTGCCTTCGGAGCACGATGACAATTGGAAGTGGTTCATGAGGGCGGTAGCGGGTAATAGTATTCTCCGTTCGGATTTATGACCTGGTCGAGCAAAAATCCCGCTATTTCCTCTTGAAGTGCTTCTACGCGCTCCGTTTCTAGGAGCTTGTCCCGCACCTCTTTGAACTATTAAGAAGGAGATCAATATGCATGTGTATTAGTTGTGTGACTAGATATCGATAATGGTGTAAAAATTGTGAATAGTGTTCTGACAAGCGTACCCATTCCTGTCTTTGAGATCTGCTCCTTTCGGACGCCATCATGCGAACGTTCTCGCAAACACAGAATGCACACAGATCAGTCCCCTGCGCCTGCTTCAGGGCCTTTATTACGAGAATGGAATTTAATTTGATCAGATAATAATTAATCAAGCATGATAATTAAAGAGATGGCAGCTAGCTAGCTAGCTAGTACTACTTAATTACTTACCTTGGGTCGAAACCATTTCAGCTGTGGTTTCCATTCGCCTTCCGTGACGCTGATGAACCTTGCCCAAGCCCTGCCCGCCGACAAAGAAAATGAATAAAGGGGTTATTAAATAGTTCATATCATGAAATGACGAACTAAATAGGCCGAGATATATAGTTAATAATGATTGAAATTACCTGTTGACTATCCCAAACAAGATGTTATACTCACTATTTGCTTTGAGTAGCGAGTCCAGTATTTCAACTGTTCCGGCGTCAACTTTAATGATACACAAGATCCAGTGAAATCTGCATGCACACACGTTTGCATGTCTTAATTAAGCGGGCATATGTAAGCAAAAACATGTAGCTAGCTAGTAGGCAAAAACAGATAATTTGTAGTACAAGAAAGTGTGACTCACTGGAAGTTGTAAGGAAGTAGTATATCTTCATTGTATTTGAGGCGCTTCAAGAACTCTAGCATGCTGTCCTCTACCTGCTTTTCATAATACTTGTTCATTTTCCATGTGTATTCATTAACGGTGTTGGGGTCAGTGAACCCAATGCCATAGCGTCCACCTTTTCTCATTTCATACATCTTCATCCTGCATAATACCACAGAAAAAAATATAGTGAGGATAATTACAGGTAATGATTGATCAAAAGGATCACTACAGCTAGCTTGAGACTTAAATTACAGGAAGAAATCACTTACAGACAATAGCAACTGACGATAGATTTGTCGAGTGCGTCTTGATTGTATAACTGAAACAGTTCAGAATACTTAACGGCCACAACTTTCTCATGGTAGTAATCATCCTTCTTGACATCCACCATGTGGGACTCTTGATTGGATCTCTTGGTAATGTCCATGTACCATTGATGCAATTCATACATTCTCGTTGGGAGCTTGTTGACATCTTCTGGCTCGACCAAAGGTTGGCCCCGAACATATTTCCGTTTTATTTCCTCCTCTGTAATCCCAGGCATGTCCTCGATCTCGAGGAGTTGTCCAACAATGATCTTGAGTTCTTCAGCCTGCATTATATGCTCCTGGGTTATTACCACAACGCCCACCTCGGGAACATAAACTGTTTGGCCACAATAATATTGGGCGCGCGTACTGTCATGTGTTGTTGGCGGCACAACAAGCGGGGGGATCGATTGCGCCGCCTGTTTTCCCAGCTGGGCAACGTTTTTCCCGCATTTTTTGACAGTTGCTTGTTGTTTGCTCGAGCTCGAGCTCGCCTCCTTCTGTAGACGTTGTCGATGTAACTTCCTGATGTGGTGCTCATAGTCTGTGTCAACAGGCTTAGGAGCTGGTGTTTGAGCCATACGAATGAAGTGGTCAACTACTTCCACAGGCACTTTTCCCTA
The DNA here is from genome assembly GCF_002162155.2 of Triticum dicoccoides. Taxonomy (NCBI): domain Eukaryota; kingdom Viridiplantae; phylum Streptophyta; class Magnoliopsida; order Poales; family Poaceae; genus Triticum; species Triticum dicoccoides. Next base: position 747,140,056 of record NC_041382.1, on the reverse strand, counting down.
GGCGGCGGTGGCGGTTTTGGTCCAAAATGGCCGTCGAGTTCTGCCTGCACTATGGCATTGGTTTGCTCCTCGGTCCTGTCGTAAGCCCTCACAGGAAGAGGAGTAGTGAGGTTTGGACCATATTTATATCGCTTGCCTCCGCCTGTACTTCCTGTACTATGACCTCAACTCGTACCGCTACGCACCATAGCTGTGGGGTGTCTCTTCTGCGATTGCTGAGGCGGCGGAGACGGCTGACGGGGCTGAGTTGGATGAGGAGGAGTGGCCTGAAGCTGTGCCGGACTTGCAGTGGCCTGAGGTTGTGCCGGACTTGGAGGAGGAGTGGACGTCTGACGCTGTGTCAGACTTGGAGGAGGAGTGGCCTGACACTTTGCTGGACTTGGAGGAGGAGGAGTGGCCTCACGCGTTGGTGGACTTGGAGGAGCGGGAGTCTGCTGACTCGGTGGCGGACTTCGACGAGGAGTCGGGTGACGCGGTGTCGGTGGCCTTTGAAAGATGATGCAATCCTTTCTCCATAGGATGACACGATGTATGGCCTCTCCCAATGTGTGCTCGTCGTCACCTTCAGGAATGTCAAGCTGTAGCTCCGAATATGGGTCCACCACCTCATCAACCAAGACACGAGCATAGCCCGCTGGAATCGGGTTGCAATGGAAGGTTGCCTCGGGGGAATTTGAAAAAGCAATGGCGTCCGCCACCTTCATGGATATGTTCTTCATTTTGAAGTGTAGCTCGCAGTTAGTGTTCTCCGTGATGTCATCCACGGGGTATCTATCCAGCACTGCATCTCCCGGGGAGGAACCCACGCTGCTTCTCGACATGGATGGGGCGGTGCTATCCAATGCTGGATCATCCGCTAGCTGCTGCAGATGATGAGACCACCTTTGCTGGCTAAGTGAGTCGATCCGCTCCTACTGCCGCTGGAATTTAACTGCCAATTCCGCTTGACTTGCTTCTAGGCCTTGAAGGCGTTCATAGTCCCGCTTCCTCTGCTCCTCCTCCATCTTCCTCTTCTTCTCCTCCGCAATCTTCTTTCTCGCACGGGTTCTGTAGTCGGCGTTCCAGTCCGAAAACCCCTCATACCACGGAATAGCGCCCTTGCCTCGTGTTCTTCCCGGGTGTTCATGATTTCCCAGGGCACGCGTAAGCTCGTCGTTCTCTCTGTTGGGATGGAACACCCCCGATCGAGCCTCTTCTATTGCAACAAGTAGCGCATCGTCGCTTCCGTTCAGACATGCCTTCGTCGAAACATTGCCTGTCTTCGGGTCCAACTCCCCCCATGCGCATAGAACCAAGTCCTGCACCTGGGGGGCCAGCTCTTAGTAACCGGAGTGACACTTGCATCCTCCATCTCTTTCTCAGACTTATCCCACTTAGGCATTGCCACCGCGTAGCCACCTGGCCCCAGCTTATGGAACTTATCCTTTTCTCGGCATTCTTCTTGTTTATTCTCGACCGTTCCTTAGCTAATTCTGAATCCTTGAATTTCACGAAATCGTCCCAATGAGCACTTTGATTCTCTAGTATCCCCTCGAATACTGGAGTCTTCCTTCCTCCCTTGACGTACTTCTCCCACATCGTTCTCTTGTGGTTCTTGAATGCAACCGCCATCTTCCTAAAAGCAGCGTCCTTGACTTTCCGCACATCTGCTTCTGTGAAATTATCTGGTAGGGTGAAATGTTCCATGAGAGTATCCCAAAGAAGTTTTTTTTATTCTCGTCAACAAAAGTAACATTTGGATGTGGCTTTGCTGGCTTTCTCCATTCTTGAAGGGAGATCGGGAGTTGGTCCTTCACAAGAACTCCGCACTGACGAACGAACTTGTCCGCAATCTTCTTAGGCGCTAATGGTTCGCCATTAGGTTTGAATGCCTCGATATTGTACTTTACGCCCTCCTTCAACTTTTTGTTCGGGCCTCGTTTCATCCTTTTGCCTGAAGATTTCCTCGATCCGGATGGCTGAAAGAAGAAAGATCGATTCGTTAATATATCTTAAACTCATTTAAAACATGCGATGATCACCAGATTCCTGCTTATATAAATATATATACATCGCCGGTGTTTGTTGTTTCAGGATCAACATGTTCTTCGTCGTAGTTCATGACTTCATCTTCTCGGTCGTCGCGATCGAATATCATATCACCCTCTCCGGTGTTGTTTAGAAATTCGGAGCCGTCAAAATCTTCTTCATTCTGATCATCATCTGGCCCGCGTATGATATCGAACATGGTCTGTTCTCTCTTTGTCTGTCGGTATTGTCCGCCATAGCTTTTATTTAACTATGCCAAAAGAAATATAAAACAATTGAGTATAATCTCGAATAATAGATATAATCTCGAATACATCGTCTCAAATAATAGATATAATCTCGAATACATCGTCTCAAATAATAGATTTAATCTCGAATACGTCGTCTCGAATAATAGATATAATCTCGAATACATCGTCTCAAATAATATATATAATCTCGAATAAATCATCTCGAATATTATATATCGAATACATCACTAGCTAGCTAGCTAGCTAATAAAGATCGAATACTAGAGAGTAATCTAGGCGGTGGACAACCAAAGTGAAGGAACCATCACTGGATCATAGCTCGGGTGATCTCCCCAACGAACCTGCCAGGTATTGGAGAACCTGACGTCCATAGCAGCCATGTAGCGATGGACGTGCTCGTCCTCCTCCCTGACACGGCGACGTAACACCTCCGGCGGGGCCGGCTCCCTCTGCACCGAAAGTGGCCCACGCGAATGCCACCAAAGGAGATGAGGGTCGACGACGGGACCCGGGGCCGGGTTCCTCACCAAGCGTCGCGCCCCTGAAGGTAGCACCTCCCAGTGCCAGCCCGGCGGAGCCCAGTCCCGGACATGGGTCCTCTGAAGCAGGACGTCGTCGCGAACGGGTCGACGGCGAGGATGCGGGCCTGGCATCATCGACAACAAATACTATATGCAAATGTAACACTAATTATGCTATCATTTCATATGTCAAAATTCTATATGCTATTTCATACTAATTAAGCATCTAACACTAAAAATAGAAAAAACAACTTCTGTACATCCATTAAAAACAGAAAAACAACATTATATATAAAAATTCCATACTAATTAAACACTAATTATATCCATCTAACATGCATTCATACATATATACTAGTGAAAAAATAATAATCTGAAAAATCTAAACTAATTAAACATACAAAATACGTATATACTAATTAACTTAAGGAAATGTGCGTGTGTGTGTGTTCATCATGCTTGTGTGTGTGTGTATGGGCTCGGGGAGGGGCGGCGCCCATGGTGGCCACCCGGGGCGAGGGAGAGGGGTTAGAGGGGGAGAGCTCACAGCGGGGCGACGGCGATGGCAAGGCGACGGCCCGGGGCGGCGACGGGCCGGGGCGTGACGGGGCGGCGACGCGGGGA
>NC_041382.1:747095502-747135957 GCF_002162155.2 Triticum dicoccoides | reverse complement strand
CGGGGACGGCGCGACGCGGGGACAGCGCGACGCGGGGACGGCGCGACGGCGATGAGGTCGGCGACGAGGATGGGGGCGGCGACGGCAACGGCGCGCGACGGGGGCGGCGTAGGACGGGGGCGGCGACGGCGTCGATCGATCGGGAAACAGAGGAAGAAACAGAGGGAGAATGAAATTTTTCGAAGTGATGTATATATAGAAGGCACCTTTAGTACCGGTTGGAGCCACCAACCGGTACTAAAGGCCTGTTTTGGCCAGGCCAAGCGGCGGGAAGCACCCCCCTTTAGTACCGGTTCCTAGCTGCAACCAGTACTAAAGGCCCCCCCTTTAGTACCGGTTGGTGCCACGAACCGGTACTAAAGGGGGTATGCTGCCAGGCGAGGGGAACAAAAGTTTAGTCCCACCTCGCTATCCGAGGGGCACTCGCACCTGCTTATAAGCCCCGCCGTCGCTGCTGTCTCGAGCTCCTCTCTTAAGCAGGCCTTCTGGGCCTACCTCTTCTGCGATGCCCTGTTGGGCCTACTGGGCTAGCGGGCCTGCATCCTGGCCCAACTTGAATTTGGGTTTCTAGTCGTATGCAGGCCGCTATGGCCCAGTAGGTGGGCTTTTTTTCTTATTTTTTTTGCTTTATTTATTTTTGTGAATAACTTAACTTTGAAAATAGATTTTTCAGTGATTCTTTTTTCTTATGTTTAATATTAGTGTGTTTTATCATTATATTCAATTTGGTAATGCTTAGGTTATTTAAAAATGAAATGCCTTTGTAACGGATGAGTTTTCGTCTGAAACCCTGATACTTCGAAACAGATTGTCCATTTTGTACACGAAGTGCATCCAGTTTTTGCGGTAACCCTCTCTACTTTTTTGCACATGCTATGTGGGTGAAATTATGATACCATGCCAACTTTCATCCTTTTCTGAGTTCATTTGAAATGCTTTTCAATTTCAGGGTCATTTAGCTAAAAAATCAGTAAATGCATGAAAGAATTTGCTTGCACATAAAATTTCTTCGCGTTTCAAATGCCAAAACACATAACTAGCTACCCTAACTATTACAGAGATTCCCTCCTGGGTGTGAAACAAAGAAGAAAGTGATGATAGTTAAGCCGATCACATCCCAGATCTTTGGGTGTGAAACTTTTTCTTTGCATGTGTCCCTTTGCGTCGTAGCCATGGAAAATCTTCATCATTTAACGGGATGCTCGGGTCAATATTCACTGTGAATGGAGCAATTTCATCAAACTTTTCATAATCTTCTGACTTGTCTGTCTTGTCATCCACTCCCACGATGTTTCTCTTCCCAGAAAGAACTATGTGCCGCTTTTGCTCATCGTACAATGCATTCGCTTCCTTATCTTTTCTTTTTCTTGGCTTGGTAGACATGTCCTTCACATAGAAAACCTGTGCCACATAATTGGCTAGGACGAATGGTTCGTCTGCATACGCAAGATTGTTGAGATCCACTGTTGTCATTCCGTACTGCGGGTCTTCCGTTACCCCTCCTCGTGTCATATTGACCCATTTGCACCGAAACAAAGGGACCTTCAAACCACGTCGATAGTCAAGTTCCCATATGTCCTGTATATAACCATAATATGTTTCCTTTCCCGTCTTGGTTTCTACATCAAAGCGGACACCACTGTTTTGGTTGGTGCTCTTCTTATCTAGGGTGATCGTGTAAAATGTATTACCATTTATCTCGTACCCTTTGAAAGTCATTATATTCGAAGATGGTAACTGGGACAGCAAATACAGGTCATCTTCAATAGAGGTGTCATGCATGGTACGTGCTTGCAACCAGCTGGCGAAACTCCTTGTTTGTTCACGTGTAATCCAGTCATCAGACCACTCCGGGTGTTTGGAGCATAGCAAATTCTTGTGTTCATCCATATACGGAGCCACCAAGGCGGAATTCTGTAGAACTATGTAGTGTGCTTCAGTGAGAGAATGTCCGTCCATACATATTATTTGTTCCCCTCCTAGCGTGCCTTTTCCATCCAGTCTGCCCTTATGCCGCGATTCAGGAACACCAATCGGCTTAAGGTCAGGAATAAAGTCAATACAAAACTCAATGACCTCCTCATTTTGACGGTCCTTGGAGATGCTTCCTTCTGGCCTAGCACGGTTATGAACATATTTCTTTAAGACTCCCATGAACCTCTCAAAGGGGAACATATTGTGTAGAAATACAGGACCCAAAATGTTAATCTCTTCGCATAGGTGAACTAGGATGTGCGTCATGATGTTGAAGAAGGATGGTGGGAACACCAACTCGAAACTGACAAGACATTGCACCAAATCATTCTGTAACCTTGGTATGATTTCTGGATCGATTACCTTCTAAGAGATTGCATTGAGAAATGCACACAGCTTCACAATGGTAATCGAACGTTTTCTGGTAGAAGCCCCCTCAATGCAACCGGAAGCAGTTGCGTCATAATCACGTGGCAGTCATGAGACTTTAGGTTCTGGAACTTTTTCTCTGCCATGTTTATTATTCCCTTTATATTCGACGAGAAGCCAGACGGTACCTTAATACTGAGTAGGTATTCAAAGAAGATTTCCTTCTCTTCTTTGGTAAGAGCGTAGCTTGCATGACCCTGATGTATGCCGTCTTTTCCGTGCATACGTTGCTGGTCCTCCCGTGCCTCAGGTGTATCTTTTGTCTTCCCATACACGCCCAAGAATCCAAGCAGGGCCACACAAAGATTCTTCGTCACGTGCATCATGTCGATTGCGGAGCGGACCTCGAGGTCTTTCCAATAGGGCAGGTCCCAAAATATAGATCTTCTTCCACATGGGTGCGCGTCCGTCAGCGTCATTTGGAACAGGTTGTCCACCAGGACCCTTTCCAAAGACCACCTTCAAATCCTTGACCATATCATGTACATCAGCACCAGTACGGTGGCGAGGCTTCGTCCGGTGATCCGCCTCACCTTTGAAATGCTTGCCTTTCTTTCTTACGGGATGCCTGCTCGGAACAAATCGATGATGTCCCAGGTACACATTCTTATTAGCCAAATATATACTGTCGGTATCGTCCAAACAGCGCGTGCATGCGCGGTATCCCTTGTTTGTCTGTCCGGAAAGGTTACTGAGAGCAGGCCAATCATTGATGGTCACGAACAGCAACGCCTTTAGGTCAAATTCTTCCCCCATGTGCTCATCCCACGCACATACACCTGTTCCATTCCACAGTTGTAAGAGTTCTTCAACTAATGGCCTTAGGTACACATCAATGTCGTTGCCGGGTTGCTTAGGGCCTTGGATGAGCACTGGCATCATAATGAACTTCCGCTTCATGCACAACCAAGGAGGAAGGTTATACAAACATAGAGTCACAGGCCAGGTGCTATGGTTGCTGCTCTGCTCCCCAAAAGGATTAATGCCATCTGCGCTTAGACCAAACCATATGCTCCTTGCGTCATCTGCAAACTCCTTCCAGTACTTTCTTTCGATTTTTCTCCACTGTGACCCGTCAGCGGGTACTCTCAACTTTCCGTCTTTCTTACGGTCTTCTCTGTGCCATCGCATCGCCTTGGCATGCTCTTTGTTTTGGAACAAACGTTTCAACCGTGGTATTATAGGAGCATACCACATCACGTTGGCAGGAATCTTCTTCCTGGGGCGCCGGCCCTCGACATCACCAGGGTCATCGCGGCTGATCTTATAGCGCAATGCACCACATACCGGGCAAGCGTTCAAATCCTCGTACTCACCGCGGTAGAGGATGCAATCATTAGGGCATGCATGTATCTTCTGCACCTCTAACCCTAGAGGGCAGACATCCTTCTTTGCTTCGTACGTAGTCTCGGGCAATTTGTTGTCCTTTCAAAGCATATCCTTTATCATTACCAGCAACTTTCCAAATCCCTTGTCAGATACACCATTCTCTGCCTTCCATTGCAGCAATTCTAGTGTGGTGCCCAGCTTTTTCTTGTCACCTACGCAATTCGGGTACAACAATTTTTTGTGATCCTCTAACATGCGCTGCAACTTCTTCTTCTCCAAATCACTTGCGCAGTTTCTCTTTGCATCGGCAATAGCCCGACCTAGATCATCAACGGGCTCATTTGATGCCTCTTCTTCAGCTTCTTCCCGCATTGCCGGCTCAGCTTCTTCCCGCATTACCGGCTCAGCTTCTTCCCCCATTGTTGTATCATCGTATTCAGGGAACCCATGGCCAGGATAGCTGTCGTCGTCCTCTTCTTCTTCATTGTCTTCCATCATAACCCCTCTTTCTCCGTGCTTGGTCCAAACATTATAATGGGGCATGAAACCGGACTTAAACAGGTGGACGTGAATGGTTCTTGACGTAGAGTAATTGTGACCATTCTTACAGCGAGCACATGGACAAGGCATAAAACCATCCGCCCGCTTGTTTGCCTCAGCCGCAAGCAGAAAAGTATGCACGCCCTCAACGAACTGGGGAGAGCATCGGTCATCGTACATCCATTGCCGGCTCATGTTCATTACACAACACCGAATAGACCAAATTAATACATGTTCATACATAAAGTTCATACAACACTTACATGCAACAAACAAATAACTCTCTAGCTAAAGCATTTAAATGCAACAACAAATACGATCAAGATCGCAACTAAGGTAATAATGGATCCAATAGCATAATGATACCAAGCCTCACTATCGATGGCATATTTTCTAATCTTTCTAATCTTCAAGCGCATTTTCTCCATCTTGATCTTGTGATCATCGACGACATCGGCAACATGCAACTCCAATTCCATCTTCTCCCCCTCAATTCTTTTCAATTTTTCTTTCAAGTACTCGTTTTCTCTTTCAACTAAATTTAACCTCTCGGCAATAGGGTCAGTTGGAATTTCCGGTTCACATACCTCCTAGAAAAAATTTCTATGTCAACTTGATGGGCATAATTTGTCATAAACACGAAATTCAACTAGTTTTAAAAGAGAATATACATACCACATCCGAATCATAACAAGGACTAGGGCCGACGGGGACGGATATCAAAACCATGGCACTATATGTATAACAAACAACGTACGGGTAAGATAATTATACGAGTAACTATATATCCAAATCACACAAACATCAATTTTTATATAAAATTACATGAACAAGAGGCTCACCACAAGGTGGTGCCGGCGACGGGACGGTGCGGGCGACCGACGGTGGCTACGACGGAGATTTAGAAGGAACTAAGTAAACCACACCTACATATGCAAACTAAGTGTTATTTTTGACCTCAAATTGCATATAAATCAAATACTAGCACATATATATATATATATCCTCCCAAATTACTAAACTCACAAATTAATCACTATATAAAGCATTGCAAGAGCTAATCTAGCAATGAGAGATGAAAGGACAAAGTTGCTAACCTTTGTGATCATTTGAATGGATGGGGGCCTTCAAATCTTGACAAATTTTGGGAAAAATGTGTGCTGAGCTCGAGAGGAAGAGAGGAAGAACAGAGACGAGAGGGGAAAGGGGAAGAACAGAGCGAGCTCGGGTGGACGAAGGGTTTATGTAGGATGACCTTTAGTACCGGTTCGTGCCAAGGACCGGTACTAAAGGGGCTGGAGGGGCCCCAGTCTGACAACATCCTGCCACCACCCTCATTAGTACCGGTTCGTGGCACGAACCGGTGCTAAAGGTTCGCCACGAACTGGTACTAATGAAAGCGGCCCGGCTAGCCGTTGGAACCGGCACTAATGTGCTTCACGTTTGACCCTTTTTCTACTAGTGCTCTGGCTCCCAGGTGGCTTCATCCTCCGTGTGGTGGCTCCACTGAACTTTGCAAAACTTGATAACCTTACTACGGGTGACTCGAATGGCATACTCTAGAATCTTAACTGGTTTCTCCTCATAGGTCAAATCACTGTCCAACTGGATTGCTTCCAGCGGCACTGTATCTCTCAGCGGTATATCGGCCATCTCTGCGTGGCACTTCTTCAAATGGGAAACGTGGAACACGTCGTGAACTTCTGACAATCCTTCAGGCAAGTCCAACTTATAGGCAACTTCTCCCATACGTTCCAAAACTTTGTATGGGCCTACAAAACGTGGCGCTAATTTTCCCTTAACTCCAAAGCGCTTAACTCCTCGAAGTGGTGACACTCGAAGATAGACCCTGTCTCGGACTTCGTAAGTTGTCTCCTTGTGTTTAGAATCTGTGTAGCTCTTCTGCCTGGATTGGGCTACCTTGAGCCTATCTCAAATCAATTTCACTTTCTGTTCAGACTCCTTTATCAGATCCTGTCCAAACAACTGACAGTCTCCAACTTCATCCCATGACAATGGGGTCCTGCACCTCCTTCCGTACAAGGCTTCGTAAGGGGCCATCTTCAAACTAGATTGATAGCTGTTGTTGTAAGAGAACTATGCATATGGCAAATTTTTGTCCCAACTAGATCCGTAATCTAGCGCACAAGCTCTTAGCATATCCTCCAAAATCTGATTGACTCTGTCAGTCTGTCCATCTGTTTGTGGGTGGAAAGCTGTGCTAAACTCCAGCCTGGTTCCCAAAGTTTCATGCAACTGATTCCAGAACTTTGAGGTAAAGTGGGTTCCTCTATCTGATACTATACTCCTAGCAACTCCATGCAGACATATGATCCTGGTCATGTATATCTTTGCCAACTTTGCACTGGTATAGGTAGTCTTCACAGGAATGAAATGAGCTACCTTGTCAAACGATCGACTACAATCCAAATCAAGTCATAGCCTGAACGTTTTCTCGGCAATCCTGTGATGAAATCCATGCCTAACTTATCCCACTTCCATTCGGGTATCGGCAATGGCTGTAGCAATCCGGCTGGCTTCTTATGCTCTCCCTTTACTCTCTGATATACATCACAAACTGCTACATATTCTGCAATATCCTTCTTCATTCCGGTCCACCAGAAAATATCCTTCAAATCCAAATACATCTTGGTATTTCCGGGGTGTATCGAATACGGTGAATCATGGGCCTCTTGTAAAATTAACTTCCTGATCTCCGAATCATTTGGTACATAAACACGGTCTTCAAACCATAAGGTATCGTGCTCATCCTCACAAAATCCCTTAGCTTTTCCTTTGCTCATTTTCTCCTTAATAGAGGCAATCTCCTTGTCAGTCTTTTGGGCTTCTCTAATCCTATCCATCAATGTAGACTGAATCTCCAATGCTGCTACATAGCCTCTTGGAACTATTTCCAAACATAGCTCCCGAAGGTTTTCTGCTAACTCACTTGGTAAATCTCCCGTCATTAAGGTGTTGACATGACTTTTACGGCTCAACGTGTCAGCTACTACGTTAGTCTTTCTAGGGTGATAATGCAATCTCATATCATAATCCTTGATGAGCTCCAACCATCTCCTTTGTCTGAGATTCAACTCCTTCTATGTGAAAATATATTTCAAGCTCTTGTGATCCGTATACACCTCGCAATGGTTTCCAATGAGAAAATGTCTCCAAGTCTTCAATGCATGCACTACGGCTGCTAACTCCAAATCATGCGTAGCATAATTCAACTCATGGGGCTTAAGCTGTCGTGAGGCATATGAAGAAACTCTTCCTTCCTGCATAAGCACTGCTCCAAGTCCTCGACGTGAAGTGTCAGAATACACCTCATAATCCTTGGTCTGATCCGGTAAAATCAACACTGGTGAGGTAACCAAACGTTTCTTCAACTCCTGAAAACTAGCCTCACATTCCTCAGTCCATATGAACTTGGTATCCTTCTTCAACAACTCCGCCATGGGTTTCGCAATCTTTGAGAAATTCTCAATAAACCTTCGGTAGTATCCTGCGAGTCCAAGAAAACTCCGGATCTCTCCAACTGTGGTTGGCGCTTCCCACTTGGTCACGGTATCAACTTTAGTGGGATCTACTACTATACCTTCTCCGGATATAACGTGTCCGAGAAATCCAACTTCTTTCAACCAAAACTCACATTTGCTAAACTTGGCATATAACTGATGTTCTCTGAGCTTACCAAGTACCAAACGCAAATGCTCCTTATGCTCCTCTTCATTCTTCGAGTAAACTAGGATATCATCAATGAACACTATGACCAACTTATCCAAGAACTCCATAAACACTTTGTTCATCATGTTCACAAAATATGCAGGTGCGTTAGTCAGACCAAATGACATAACGGTATACTCGTACAGCCCATACCTGGTGGTAAAAGCCGTCTTGGGTATATCCTGTTCCCGAATCTTCAACTGGTGGTATCCTGATCGCAGATCGATCTTAGAAAATACCTTAGCTCCTTGCAATCGATCAAACAGATCATTGATCATCGGTAGTGGGTACTTGTTATTGTTGGTTACTTCATTCAATCCTCGATAATCAACAACCATCCTTAACGATTGTAACACCCCGGATATGACTTACCCAATTTGTATTCCAACTCTTGCCGTTTCCGGCGTTAAGTTATTTTATTTTCTCGGGTTCGGGTCTTTGTCTCCGTGTGTTGTTATCATTGTCATGCATCTCATATCATGTCATCATGTGCATTGCATTTGCATACATGTTCATCTAATGCATTCGAGCATTTTCCCCGTTGTCCGTTTTGCATTCCGGCGCTTCGTTCTCCTCCGGTGATCATTTCTACCTTTCTTTCATGTGTGGGGTTTAAACATTTCCGGATTGGACCGAGACATGCCAAGCGGCCTTGGTTTACTACCAGTAGACCGCCTGTCAAGTTTCGTATCATTTGGACTTCGTTTGATACTCCAACGGTTAACCGAGGGACCGAAAAGGCCTCGTGCGTGTTGCAGCCCAACAGCCATCCAATTTGGCCCAAAACCCACCTAACCCTTCTCCATCATCTAGAGCGTTCGATCACGACCGCGTGGCTGAAAACCGCACCTCATTTGGACACTCCTAGCTCCCTCGACCTCTATTTATAGCCCCCCTCCTCCAAATTACGGTTCCCTTTCGTCCAAACCCTAGTCCCCTTCGTCTCCACGCGCCGGCGGACAAATTTACGTCCGGCCGGACATGTCCATTCCGCCCCCGCCGCCGAGTCCAGCGACCACTATCGCCGCTCCAGCCTCCTCTCGCCGGGATCCGGATTCGGCGCCCCGGTCACCTTCCCCGACGAACTCCGGCGGCCGTCGACTTTTCCGGCGACCTCGGCATCCGTGCGCTACAGTGTTCTCAGATCTGGAAATAATATCTCGGGTTGACTTTTGTTCCTAACCCTAGTTCATGTGCTCATGTTCATCATGCTATATCTCCGCATCCGTAGCTTCAATTTGGGCATATAATATATTAAATTGTTCGTCTCAGAGAGTACATCATTTCATTCCATTGCATCATTTTCATTTGAGTTTATCTTGATGCCCGAAATGCTGTTAGAAGAGGGCTACTTGAGATATTTGTCAGATCTACTACTCCATTTAGACATTTGTCATTTTGCCATGATTTTTGTGTGCATGATATGCCCTGATGCTCTACATATGTTTTGTTAAGGGTTTTGTCATCTTTCCAGAGGTGCAACCCATGTATTTTTGTGATGTGTGTGGTGACTAGCACAAGCTTGCAAAGTGAGGCACTTGGTAATTCTGATTTCAGGGACTTAGCATTTCCACTAAGTCCTTGAGCTGTTTATCTCATGTTGTCATATGTTCATGTTGTTTCCGAGTGATCCGTGCCTCTTTTGAGGATGATCAGTAATGATGTTTTATTAATCTTGTAGTGCTCTATCCATCAATGTATTTGTTTGCATTTATGGAGCACCCTAGCTTGAGTCAATCGAGCTCCACTTTTGCTACTTAGTGAATCTGGGCAGATTGTCAACTTGTTTGCAATTTTGCCGATGATGTTGTAGTTGATCCGTGCATGCTATGCTATTGTTCTTGCCATGTCTAGCTTGCATTTTGTGTGTTCTTGATAGATGTATGCTTAGATTTTCATGACTTGCTCCATAGTGAGTGCATCGAGCTGGTTAACATGCCTACTTGAGTTATGTTTCAGCATGTGCCAGTTTTCACTAAGTCTGAAAACTGATTATGCTTTTGCTATGTTCACATGCTTGCTAATATGTTTTCTGATCCCTTTTGGGTCAAGGTCTCTAAGGGACTTTTGTTAAGATTTTTGAGTAGCTCCATGCCATGTTTTACTTTTTCATGTTCAGGTCCTGTAGCATATATTTTTTTTGCTCCGAAGAGTGCTACCTGATCTGAAATTCCAGACAAGTGTTAATTTCACTAAGTCTGAGATCCGTTTACCATATGCATTTTTGCCATGCTTGTTTGAACCTGTTAATGGATGAATTGACCGTAGCTCAGTGCTAGACTTTTGTTAAGCATCTTGTATGCATCCCTGCCATGTATTTTGATGCCATGTTTGGGTGCTGTAGCATGTTCATCTCATTGCATTTAGATGGCTACTTGCTGTAAATCGCAGATCGGGGTCATATTTGAATCGCTTGCCATTTCCAAACCGTAACTCCGATTCCGGCGTTCTTTATATCGTTTTCAAGCAATTTCATCTCATCTTTCCAGTGGAACACTTGGATTCCCAAGTTGAGGCCAGGTTCATGCATTACTTGTAACATCTTGCATATGCATCCCGCATCGCATCCCGCATAACATATCATCATTGCATCATATTGTTTGAGCCTTGCACGTGGTTGATTGTGTTCTGTTTGTTTGTATGTTTGGGTAGAGCCGGGAGACGAGTTCACTAACAAGGAGCCCGTTGAGTTTGCTTTCGAGGATCCAGTCAACTCTGAGAGCTTTGCAGGCAAGATGATCATACCCTCGAAATCACTACTATCTTTGTTATGCTAGTTTGCTTGCTCTTTTGCTATGCCAATGCTATGATGCCTACCATTTGCTTTCCAGCCTCCCAAATTGCCATGTCAAACCTCTAATCCACCATGACCTAGCAAACCCTTGATTGGCTATGTTACTGCTTTGCTCAACCCCTCTTATAGCGTTGCTAGTTGCAGGTGAAGATTGGAGACCGTTCCTTGTTGGAACATTTATTTACTTGTTGGGATATCATTATATTGCCATGTTATCTTAATGCATCTATATACTTGGTAAAGGGTGGAAGGCTCGGCCTCTCGCCTAGTGTTTTGTTCCACTCTTGCCGCCCTAGTTTCCGTCATATCGGTGTTATGTTCCCGGATTTTGCGTTCCTTACGTGGTTGGGTTATAATGGGAACCCCTTGATAGTTCGCCTTGATTAAAGCTTTTCCAGCGATGCCCAACCTTGGTTTTACCATTTGCCACCTAGCCTCTTTTCCCTTGGGTTTCCGGAGCCCGAGGGTCATCTTATTTTAAATCCCCCCGGGCCAGTGCTCCTCTGAGTGTTGGTCCGAACTAGAGTCCTGTGCAGCGCCCCCTCGGGGAAACTCAAGGTTTGGTTTTAGTTGTGTGGAGCACTCATCTGAGTGTGCCCTGAGAACGAGATATGTGCATCTCCTATGGGGATTTGTCGGCACATTCGGGCGGTCTTGCTGGATTAGTTTTAACCTGTCGAAGTGTCTTGAAGAACCGAGGTACCGAGTCTGATCGGAATGTCTCGGGAGGAGGTCTATTCCTTCGTTGACCGTGAGAGCTTGTCATGGGCTAAGTTGGGACTCCCCTGCAGGGATTTGAACTTTCGAAAGCCGTGCCCGCGGTTATGGGCAGATGGGAATTTGTTAATGTCCGGTTGTAGATAACTTGAACCTTAATTTAATTAAAATGAATCAACTGAGTGTGTTACCGTGATGGCCTCTTCTCGGCGGAGTCCGGGAAGTGGACACGGTGTTGGAGTAATGTCTGCGCAGGTTGCTCTCTAGTTTCTCGCTCGCGCTTTTCCTCCTCTTCTCGCTCTCTTTTGCGAATAGGTTAGCCAGCATATATGCTAGTCGCTTGCTGCAGCTCCACACATATTTTCCTTGCCATCCCTTTTAAGCTTAAATAGTCTTGATCGCGAGGGTGCGAGATTGTTGAGTCCCCGTGGCTCAAAGATTACTATTACACCAGATGCAGGGCCTGATGATTCCACTCCAGGTGACGCGCTCGAGCTCAAGTGGGAGTTCGACGAGGACTCTCAACGTTACTATGTTTCCTTTCCTAATGATCAATAGTGGTGCCCTGTTGGGGTGATCGGGACCATGTCGCTTGTTGGGTTATCTTTTATTTTGGCGCCGTAGTCGGGCCATGAGTGTTTGGATGATGTAATGTTATTTATGTACCTTGATTGACGTGGCGAGTGTAAGCCAACTATGTTATCCCTTTTTATTATCTATATTACATGGGATGTTTGTGAAGATTGCCTAACTTGCAACATATGCCTTCAATGCGATTATGCCTCTAAGTCGTGCCTCGACACGTGGGAGATATAGTCGCATCGAGGGTGTTACAACGATCCATCCTTCTTTTCCACTAGAAGTACTGGCGATCCCCAAGGTGAAGAACTTGGGAGAATGTATCCTTTATCCAATAACTCCTTAATTTGCTTCTTAATCTCCACCAAATCCTTTGCGGGCATCCTATATGGTCTCTTTCATATTGGCCCCGTGCCTGGCAAAAGCTCAATCAAAAACTCAATATCTCTATCCGGCGGCATGCCTGGAAATATACATCGGGGAAATCCTTCACTACTGGTACTTCCTCCTGCACAACTCCTGTTAAACAATTTGCTTGAGTCCTCTTTGGCACATGTCGGGATACATACTTGATCCTTCTCCCTTCTGGGGTGCTAAGCAAAATTGACTTATTGGCACATTCAATATTCCCTTCATACTTTGACAGCCAATCCATGCCTAATATCACATCCAATCCCTGAGATTCCAACACTATTAGGTCTGATGGAAATATGTAGTTACCAATCCTTAATGGTAACCGATCACACCATAGACTAGCCATATATTCTACTCCGGGCAAGGTTACTAACATGGGTGACCTAAGGGCTTGGGTTGGCAGTTTATACTTATCCACAAATCCCCTTGATATGTATGAATGCGATGCACCAGTATCGAAAAGAACAAGTGCAGTAAATAACATAACCAAAAACTTACCGATTACTGCATCCGGCTGCTCTTCAACCTCTTCCACGTTAACGTGGTTCACCTTTCCCCTATTGAACGGGTTCAGCTTCTTCCCAGAGCTTCCATTGCCATTTCCATTCTGGGATTCAGGACATTCATTGGCATAATGTCCGATCTTCTGACACTTAAAGCAAGTGACTTGGCTCAGGTCTCTCTTGGCTGGGGTCGATGGGTTGGGGCGGTTCTGGCCGTTGCTTCCTCCATTCCCATTACCATTCTTGGTGCCGTTGTGGTTGTGCGAGCTACCTCCTCCATGGGTATGCTGAAAATGTCCTCCCGGCCTAGGGGTAAAATGTAGCTTCTGCTGAGCTCCTGAATTGTGCTTCCCTTGTCCATACTACCTCTTGCGATTCTCAATCTGCTGTTCCTTCCCTTCAATCATGAGAGCACGATCTACCAACTCCTGGTAGTTGTTGAAGGTTGCTACCATCAACTACAGGCTCAACTCATCATTCAGTCCTTCCAGAAACTTCTCCCGCTTTGCTACATCCGTAGCAACGTCATCTGGGGCATAACGTGCTAATTTACTAAAGTCCTCCACATACTGGCCAACTGTCCGTCCTCCTTGGTGCAAGTTGCGAAACTCTTGCTTCTTTATGGCCATATCTCCTACTGAAACATGGGCAGTTTGAAAAGCCTGCTGAAACTGGTCCCATGTGACAGTGTCAACAGGGAAAGTGGCTGTGAAATTCTCCCACCATGATGCTGCGGGTCCTTCAAGCTGATGTGCGGCAAACTTCACCTTTTCCGCATCCGTACATCCTGGTGTGGTCAACTCTCTAGCTGTCTTGAGGAGCCAATCATCTGCTACTATCGGCTCGGTGCTACTGGAAAACACTGGCGGATTCAGCCTAAGAAAACGGGCTAAGTGATCAACAGGTGGTGGTGGTGGTGATGGGTTGTTGTTGTTGTTCCCCTGATTCTGATTCTGGACTAGCAACTGCATCAATGTGTTCTGCTGTTGGATCAACTGGGTGAGCTCCGGTGGGAAGGTAAATCCGGGGTCACGTCTCGGAGGCATCTAAGGGTTTAGAAAAGATGAGATTTAAGAATAGAGGGGGTCTATAGAGAAATACTACCCATATGGACATGAGGCAAAACAAAAAATTCACTTCATTCAAACAATCAAACAAGGGCATACAAGCAATCTAACTATCGAAAAGTGATCGGACTACAATATTTACATGGTGGACTACTACTACTGATGAGGAGGTCTACTAAAAATATTCTTTGGTTGCAGATTCCATGATATCTACTCCAGCTTCATCAACATAGTAATCATCGCTATCATATGGATCCGAGTCGGTGTCGTCGATGATGATGTAATCTTCCGGGCGAATCTCCTTGGGTTCCTCGTCTTCTTCTACTGGTGTAGGGCCTCCCATGAATATTCCGATCTTCTTGATCAGATCGTCATTCTTTTCCACTAATACTTCGATTTCCTCTTCGTAATCTTCACTAGTACCCTTGAGTTCTTCCTCCAGTTCCTTGATTCTTGTCTTTGCCTTCTTCAAATCTATCATGTCGACGCACATCTGGTTCTCCTTACATCGAATGTGCTGGTTTAAATCTTGGATAAAATCTGCAACTGATCTATCCTTCCTGGTGCTGATCATCTCCCAGTGCTCATCTCGGCGCCCACAAATCTGGTAGATAGTATCCTTGAGATCATTGCGTTAGACTTCTCCAATGTGTCCCATGGCGATGTGAGCTGCCATGCTCTTTCCTAGACTCCAAGTTGGTGCATCAAAAGAAAACTCTATGGGCTCAGTGACTGGCATGAACGTTCTTCCTGGAACTTGAACTTAAATCATCCAGCATTCCTCTTCAGGTAAAGTGGCGTTGTAGGGTCCGGTGAAGCTTGGTACTCCTATGTTCAGGTATCTAGTGACTTCCTTCAAGTGACGTCCAAAGGGTGTATCTTCATCCGGTTGAGTGAACTTGTTCCTTGCATCCATCATCCTAAAAGAATAGAGAAGATGAGGAGTCAGAAAAGAGAAGAGAGTGAATAGTGATCTAGGTCTTTAGCTTAGTCGTTGTGTCCTACAGTCAGCATGTGCTCTGATACCATCTTGTAGCGACCAGACCTCAAACGGTCCATTCTCTATGCTCAGGTGTCATCCCTGGATCAGTAATGCTGACACCACACAGTACTTGAAGGATTTATAACAGAGTAGAAGTCACACACTTATTACATCGAGTGTCTCAAAAGAGAACTTATTACAATAAATATGGCTTAAGGCCATCTAATAACAATAACAGCGGAAGGCTTGGAAGATAAGTGAGTCCATCAACTCCAACGGCATCACTGAGTATAGAACCATGACCTAAAAACTCCTTAATCGTCGTCTGAAAAGTCTGCAACATTAACGTTGCAGCCCGAAACGGGTCAGCACATGGAATATGCTGGCAAAGTAACACATAGAGAGTAATGGAATGAAACAGCTATACTATATGCATATTTGGCTGGTAGAAAGCTCTATGGTTACAGTTTTGCGTAAAGCCAATGTTTCCCTACTGCAAAGGAATAGATTTTATTTCACTATCATGGTAGTTGTTAAACACTGAGAATGGTTGACAGCATTCTCAATCCCAATTAAGCATCATCATTAAACAAAACCCAACAAATTAAATTTTAGAGTAACATGTTGAGATTCACAGGATAATCCAGGTACTAGATACTCAAGATGTCCATAACCGGGGACACGGCTAACCATGATTAGTTTATACACTCTGCAGAGGTTTGCGCACTTTTCCCCACAAGACTCGATCTCCTCCATTGGTTTTCTCGCACTACATGGTGTTTGAGAAATGGATGACCGAGACATAGTCTTTCAGAAGCGCTAGCACCTTACAAACGGGTAGACCGTACCAACCTATATCCCCTACATCTGCTAGTCTACCACTGTAAGAGTTCGCACAACTTAGTCAACTATTCTAGAGCCCATAATAGCTTGTGGCTGCACACGGAAGTTTCTAGCATGAATAATCTCATTATCCCTTTGAGCCTGGGTGGCGGTCCATAAAGAAAAACAGGCAATCGCTGGAATACCCAGGTGCATCAATCCACCCAGATGTGTATTTAAGTTGCCACCTTAGATAAACCATTAATTAACAATCTCACTTATGTCATGGATACACTCACCCAATCCACGTCTACTAGCATAGCATGGCATAATAAGCAAACGTAGAAGTAACTCCCAAAGGTTTGATAATAACAGGTAATAGGTACTACCTCAACTACTTCCCAAACCCACAATTTAATATTATCCTAATCATGCAATGTGTAAGGATTGATCTAATGCAATAAAACTGGGTAGAGGGAAAACATGATCAAAGTGTTACTTGCCTTGCTGATTATCCTAGCGATTCGAAGTAGCAAGCGGCGCACACCGGGTACTCTATCGCAAAAAAACAAGCATACAATAAGTACTCAGCCAATGCACAAGTAAAACTCAAATATGAGATCTAACCAGAAAGTTCAACTTAAGAACTCCGGTTGGCAAAAAGAATCAAATCGAACGAAGCAACAGAAGACAAACGGCAAAAAAAACAGGCTTCGTTTACTATTCTGGATCTAAGGCAATTTTTTACAGTGGCACAAACTTATTTAAGTTGGCTAAATAGAAAGAGGGTTTCGAGACGAAACTCCAGGCGCTTGAATCGCCTGATTCCGATAAACGAGCGAAAGGTTAAACTAACACGAAAATCGGATCAGAAATCGCGATCAGAAAATCGTGGATTTAATTCGAGAAAAGAAAAACAACGAACAGTTTAACGAACAAACGTTCATTAACTGGATCTAAACAAAGAATGCGTTCGTTAAAACGAACGAACGAGCGAACGCTCGCTAATTAACCTAAACCGAAAAAAACCAATCTAAAGAAAAAAAACGGAAACTAAAAAAACCGAACGAAAACCGGCGAAAACCGAACAGTTTTTTCGGGAAAACCGGCAGTGGGTCAACCTCGGCGGTTCGGGCGGCGAGACGGGCGGCGGCGGCTCCGGCGAGGCGGCGGCGTCGGCGGGGTCCGGCCGGGCGGCGCGAGGCGGCGGCGGCGGTGGCGCAGGGTTCGAGGCGCGCCGGCTAGGGTTTCGGCCCGGGACGGGACGATGGCTTATAAAGGCTGAGGCCTGGAGGAGTCCGGGCCTAGCACGGCCCATAGGTCGGTTCAGTTTTTTTAAATAGTTACGCTCAGAAAAAAACAAAAGGACTACTAAACGGACTCCAAAAATACCGAAATAAATTTTCCCCGG
Organism: Triticum dicoccoides; assembly: GCF_002162155.2. Classification (NCBI taxonomy): domain Eukaryota; kingdom Viridiplantae; phylum Streptophyta; class Magnoliopsida; order Poales; family Poaceae; genus Triticum; species Triticum dicoccoides. The sequence continues at coordinate 747,118,667 of NC_041382.1, read as the reverse complement.
CTTCTAAAATCAAACCGCACAGGATGAACATTTATTTGGGGCCTAAATACAATTTTTAAAAACAGGCATTTTTCCTAAATTCAAATAAAATAGCAAATAAATCCAAAATAAATCTTATTTGATTTTTTTATCAAATCCTCAATATTTCTTTATTTTGGGAAAGTCATTTTATTCCCTCTCTCATAATTTTTGTAATAGAAATAATTGAAGATAAAATAAATAAAATCAAATGACCCTATTTTCAAAATTTGAGACAACTCAAATATGAAAATAACGAAATCCCCAACTCTCTCCGTGGGTCCTTGAGTTGCGTAAAATTTCTAGGATCAACCAAAATGCAATAAATATGATATGCAATGATTATCTAGTGTATAACATTCCAAATTGAAAATTTCGGATGTTACAATTTTATTGTTCTTGACATAGATTGCAATCCTTCATGTCCTATTATTCTTGGTAGACCTTTCCTTTGAACGATTGGTGCAATTATTGACATGAAGGATGGGAATATTAGATTCCAATTTCTGTTAAGGAAAGGCATGGAACACTTCCCTAGAAAGAAAATTAATTTACCATATGAATCTATTATGAGATCCACTTATGTATTGCCTACCAAAGATGGCAATACCTAGATCTATCCTTGCTTTTCTGCCTAGCTAGGGGCGTTAAACGATAGCGCTTGTTGGGAGGCAACCAAATTTTATTTTTATTATTTTCTTTTTGCTCCTGTTTAGTAATAAATAATTTATATAGCCTCTGTTTTGATTGCATTTTTTGGGTTTAATTAGTGTTTGTGCCAAGTAGAACCGTTGGGAAGACTTGGGGATAGTCTTTTTAATCTTACTATAAAATACAGAAACTTTAGCGCTCACGAGAATTGCTGCCATTTTTATTTGGAAAGTACTATTTAGTTAATTATTTTTTCAGATGATTAATAGATAAATTCCTCACGTCCAGCAATTTATTTTAGAATTTTTGGGGTTCCAGAACTTGCGTTAGCTATAGATTACTTCAAACTGTTCTGTTTTTGACAGATTCTGTTTTTCGTGTGTTGTTTGCTTATTTTGATGAATCGATGGCTAGTAAAATAGTTTATAAACCATAGAGAAGTTGGAATACAGTAGGTTTAACACCAATATAAATAAATAATGAGTTCATTACAGTACCTTGAAGTGGTGTTTTGTTTTCTTTCGCTAACGGAGCTCACGAGATTTTCTACTTTAAGTTTTGTGTTGTGAAGTTTTCAAGTTTTGGGTGAAATATTTGATGGATTATGGAACAAGGAGTGGCAATAGACTAATCTTGTGGATACGCATGGCACCCCAAGATAATCTAAGGACACCTAAAAGCCCAAGCTTGGGGATGCCCCGGAAAGCATCCCCTCTTTCGTCTACTTCCATCGGTAACTTTACATGGTGCTATATTTTTATTTACCACATGATATGTGTTTTGCTTGGAGTGTCTTGTATTATTTGAGTCTTTATTTGTTAGTTTTCCACAATCATATTTGCTGTACACACATTTTGAGAGACACACACATGATTCGGAAATTGTTAAAATACTCTATGTGCTTCACTTATATCTTTTGAGTTATATAGTTTTTGCTCTAGTGCTTCACTTATATCTTTTAGGGCACGATGGTAGATTTGTTTTATAGAAACTATTGTTCTCTCATGCTTCACTTAGATTATTTTTAGAGTCCTACAAAACAGCATGGTAATTTTCTTTAATTATGTTAGGCATTCAAGATTAATAATTTTTTTTCTTATGAGTGTGTTGAATACTATGAGAAGTTTGATACTTGATAATTGTTTTGAGATATGGAGATGGTGGTATTAGAGTCGTGCTAGTTGAGTAGTTGTGAATTTGAGAAATGTTTGTGTTCAAGTTTGTGATTCCAGTAGCATGCATGTATGGTGAACCGTTATGTGATGAAGTCGGAGCATGATTTATTTATTGATTGTCTTCCTTATGAGTGGCAGTTCGGGGCGAGCGATGGTCATTTCCTACTAATCTATCCCCCTAGGAGCATGCGCGTAATACTTTGTTTCGATAACTAATAGATTTTTGCAATAAGTATGTGAGTTCTTTATGACTAATGTTGAGTCCATGGATTATACGCACTCTCACCCTTTCATCATTGCTAGCCTCTCTAATACCGCGCACCTTTCGCCGGTATCATACACCCACCATATACCTTCCTCAAAACAGCCACCCTATAATGGCATTTCCATAGCCATTCCGAGATATATAGCCATGCAACTTTCCACCATTCCATTTATTATGACACGCTCCATCATTGTCATATTGCTTGCATGATCATGTAGTTGACATCGTATTTGTGGCAAAGCCACCGCTCATAATTCTTTCATACATGTCACTCATACATCATTGCATATCCTGGTACACTGCCGGAGGCATTCACATAGAGTCCTATTTTGTTCTAAGTATTGAGTTGTAATTGTTGAGTTGTAAGTAAATAAAAGTGTGATGATCATCATTTTTAGAGCATTGTCCCAAGTGAGGAAAGGATGATGGAGACTATGATTCCCCCACAAGTCGGGATGAGACTCTGGACTAAAAAAAAGAGGCCATAAAAAAGAGAGAGAAAAGGCCCAAATAAAAAAATGAGAGAAAAAGAGAGAAGGAACAATTCTACTATCCATTTACCACACTTGTGCTTCAAAGTAGCACCATGATCTTCATGATAGAGAGTCTCCTATGATATCACTCCCATATACTAGTGGGAACCTTTCATTATAGACTTGACTTGTATATTCCAATGATGGGCTTCCTCAAAATGCCCTAGGTCTTCGTTAGCAAGTGAGTTGGATGCACACCCACTTAGTTCTTTTTGTTTAGCTTTCATATACTTATATCTCTAGTGCATCCGTTGCATGGCAATCCCTACTCACTCACATTGATATCTATTAATGGGCATCTCCATACCCGTTGATATGCCTAGTTGATGTGAGACTATCTTCTCCCTTTTTGTCTTCCCAACAACCACCATTCTATTCCATATATAGTGCTATGTCCATTGCTCATGCTCATGTATTGCGTGAAGATTGAAAAAAGTTTGAGAACATCAAAAGTATGAAACAATTGCTTGGCTTGTCATCGGGCTTGTGCATGATTTAAATACTTTGTGTGGTGAAGATGGAGCATATCCAGACAATATGATTTTGTAGGGATAACTTTCTTTGGCCATGTTATTTTGAAGAGACATAATTGCTTAGTTAGTGTGCTTGAAGTATTATTATTTCTATGTCAATATTGAACTTTTGTCTTGAATCTTTCGGATCTGAATATTCATATCGCAATTAAGAGAATTAGATTGAAATTATGCCAAGTAGCATTCCACATCAAAATTTCTTTTTTTATCATTTACCTACTCGAGGACGAGCAGGAATTAAACTTGGGGATGCTTGATACGTCTCCAACGTATCTATAATTTTTTATTGTTCCATGATATATTATATCTTGTTTTGGACATTATTGGGCTTTACTATACACTTTTATATTATTTTTGGGACTAACCTATTAACCGGAGGCCCAACCCAGAATTGTTATTTTTGCCTATTTCAGAGTTTCGCAGAAAAAGAATATCAAACGGAGTCCAAACGGAATGAAACCTTCAGGAACATGATTTTCAGAACGAACGTGATCCAGAGGACTTGGACCCTACGTCAAGAAAGCTACCAGGAAGGCACGAGGTAGGGGGCGCGCCTACCCCCCCAGACGCGCCCTCCACCCTCGTGGGCCCCATGTTGTTCCACCGACGTACTCCTTCCTCCTATATATACCTACGTACCCCAAACTACCAGATATGGAGCAAAAACCCTAATTCCACCACCGTAACTTTCTGTATCCATGAGATCCCATTTTGGGGCCTTTTTCGGAGCTCCGCCGGAGGGGGCATCGATCACGGAGGGCTTCTACATCAACACCATAGCCTCTCCGATGAAGTGTGAGTAGTTTACTTCAGACCTTCGGGTCCATAGTTATTAGCTAGATGGCTTCTTCTCTCTTTTTGTATCTCAATACAAAGTTCTCCCCCTCTCTTGTGGAGATCTATTCGATGTAATCTTCTTTTGCGGTGTGTTTGTTGTGACTGATGAATTGTGGGTTTATGATCAAGTTTATCTATGAACAATATTTGAATCTTCTCTGAATTATTTTATGTATGATTGGTTATCTTTGCAAGTCGCTTCGAATTATCAGTTCGGTTTGGCCTACTAGATTGTTCTTTCTTGCAATGGGAGAAGTGCTTAGCTTTGGGCTCAATCTTGCAGTGTCCTTTCCCAGTGATAGTAGGGGCAGTAAGGCACGTATTGTATTGTTGCCATCGAGGATAACAAGATGGGGTTTATTTCATATTGCATGAGTTTATCCCTCTACATCATGTCATCTTGCTTAAAGCGTTACTCTATTCTTTTGAACTTAATACTCTAGATGCATGCTGGATAGCGGTCGATGTGTGGAGTAATAGTAGTAGATGCAGGCAGGAGTCGGTCTACTTGTCTCGGACGTGATGCCTATATACATGATCATACCTAGATATTCTCATAACTGTGCTCAATTCTGTCAATTTCTCAACAATAATTTGTTTACCCACCATAATACTTATGCTCTCGAGAGAAGCCACTAGTGAAACCTATGCCCCCCGGGTCTATTCTCCATCATATTAATCTTCTGTCAATAAGCTATTTCTTTTTCCATTTTTTTTGCTTTCCTTACTTTGCATCTTTATCATAAAAATACCAAAAATATTATCTTATCATATCTATCATATCTCACTTTCGTAAGTGACCGTGAAGGGATTGACAACCCCTTTATTGCGTTGGTTGCGAGGATTTTATTTGTTTGTGTAGGTGCGAGGGACTCGTGCGTGGCCTCCTACTGGATTGATATCTTGGTTCTCAAAAACTGAGGTAAATACTTACGCTACTTTGATGCATCACCCTTTTCTCTTCAAGGGAAAACCAACGCAGTGCTCAAGAGGTAGCAGCGGCGGCGGCAGAGGGAGGAGAGGCGGTGGCGGCTAGGGTAGGGTAGGCTCTAATACCAAGTTTGAGAATAGGGTTTAGGGTTTTCCGTGGGGCAATGCCTCTCCACATCTCTCTATATATAATGATCAGCACATACAATTACATAAATACAAAGTACGTGTACATGACATGCTAGACCTATTTTAACACTGACAGCGCTTAACGCACTGCTGATGTCTACTACACAACCTTCTTCTTGTAGACGTTGTTGGGCCTCCAAGTGCAGAGGTTTGTAGGACAGTAGCAAATTTCCCTCAAGTGGATGACCTAAGGTTTATTAATCCGTGGGAGGCGTAGGATGAAGATGGTCTCTCTCAAGCAACCCTGCAACCAAATAACAAAGAGTCTCTTGTGTCCCCAACACACCCAATACAATGGTAAATTGTATAGGTGCACTGGTTCGGCGAAGAGATGATGATACAAGTGGTATATGGATGGCAGATAAAGGTATTTGTAATCTGAAAATATAAAAACAGCAAGGTAACTAATGATAAAAGTGAGCGTAAACGGTATTGCAATGCGTTGAAACAAGGCCTAGGGTTCATACTATCACTAGTGCATGTTCCCTCAACAAGAGCAGCATAATTGGATCACATAACTATCCCTCAACATGCAACAAAGAGTCACTCCAAAGTCACTAATAGGGGAAAACAAACGAAGAGATTATGGTAGGGTACGAAACCACCTCAAAGTTATTCTTTCCAATCAATCCGTTGGGCTATTCCTATAAGTGTCACAAACAGCCCTAGAGTTCGTACTAGAATAACACCTTAAGACACAAATCAACCAAAACCCTAATGTCACCTAGACACTCCAATGTCACCTCAAGTATCCGTGGGTCTGATTATATGATATGCGTCACACAATTTCAGATTCATCTATTCAACCAACACATAGAACCTCAAAGAGTGCCCCAAAGTTTCTACCGGAGAATCACGACGAAAACGTGTGCCAACCCCTATGCATAGATTCATGGGCGGAACCCGCAAGTTGGTCACCAAAACATACTTCAAGTGAAACACGTGATATCCCATTGTCACCACAGATATGCACGGCAAGACATACATCAAGTGTTCTCAAATCTTTAAAGACTCAATCAGATAAGATAACTTCAAAGGGGAAACGCAATCCATTACAAGAGAGTATAGGGGGGAAGAAACATCATAGTGATCCAAATATGATAGCAAAGCTCGCGATACATCAAGATCGTACCACCTCAAGAACACGAGAGAGAGAGAGAGATCAAACACATAGCTACTGGTACATACCCTCAGCCCCGAGGGAGAACTACTCCCTCCTCATCAAGGAGAGCACCGGGATGATGAAGATGGCCACCGGAGAGGGATTCCCCCCTCCGGCAGGGTGCCGGAATGGGTCTAGATTGGTTTTCGGTGGCTACGGAGGCTTCTGGCGGTGGAACTCCCGATCTATTTTGCTCCCCGATAGTTTTAGGGTATATGGAGATATATAGGCGGAAGAAGTACGTTAAGGGAGCCACGAGGGGCCCATGAGGGTGGAGGGCGCGCCTAGGGGGGTGGGCGCGCCCCCTGCCTCGTGGCTGCCTCGTTGCTTCCCTTACGTGGACTCCAAGTCTCCCGGGTTGCTTTCCTTCCAAAAATAAGTTCCATGAAGTTTCAGGTCAATTGGACTCTGTTTGATTTTCCTTTTCTGTGATACTCTAAAACAAGGGAAAAAATAAAAACTAGCACTGGGCTCTAGGTTAATAGGTAAGTCCCAAAAATCATATAAAATAGCATATAAAGGCATATAAAACATCCAAGGTTGATAATATAATAGCATGGAACAATCAAAAATTATAGATACGTTGGTGACGTATCAGCATCCCCAAGCTTAATTCCTGCTCTTTCTCGAGTAGGTAAATGATAAAAACAGAATTTTTGATGTGGAATGCTACCTAACATATTTCCTTAAGTAATTCTTCTTTATTTTGGCATAAATGTTTAGATCCATAAGATTCAAGACAAAAGTTTAATATTGACATACAAACAATAATATTTCAAGTATACTAACTAAGCAATCATGTCTTCTCAAAATAACATGGCCAAAGAAAGTTCATCCCTACAAAATCATATAGTTTAGTCATGCTTCATTTTCGTCACACAAGAATGCTCTCATCATGCACAACCCCGATGACAAGCCAAGCAATTGTTTCATACTTTAGTAATCTCAAACCCATAAACCTTCATGCAATACATGAGCGCGAGCCATGGACAAAGCACTATGGGTGGAATAGAATATGATGATGGGGGTTGTCGGTGTCAAAACCGGCGGATCTCGGGTAGGGGGTCCCGAACTGTGCATCTAAGGCGGATGGTAACAGGAGGAAGGGGACACGATGTTTACCCAGGTTCGGGCCCTCTTGATGGAGGTAATACCCTACGTCCTGCTTGATTGTTCTTGATGATATGAGTATTACAAGAGTTGATCTACCACGAGATCAAAGAGGCTAAACCCTAGAAGCTAGCCTATGGTATGATTGTATGTTGTCCTACGGACTAAAACCCTCCGGTTTATATAGACACCGGAGGGGGCTAGGGTTACACAAGGTCGGTTACAAAGGAGGAGATATACATATCCGTATTGCCAAGCTTGCCTTCCACGCCAAGTAGAGTCCCATCCGGACACGGGACGAAGTATTCAATCTTGTATCTTCATAGTCCAACAGTCCGGCCAAAGGATATAGTCCGGCTGTCCGGAGACCCCCCAATCCAGGACTCTCTCAGTAGCCCCTGAACCAGGCTTCAATGACGATGAGTCCGGCGTGCAGTGTTGTGTTCCGCATTGCAAGGCGGGTTCCTCCTCTGCATACATCATGGAAGAGTTTTGAATACAAGGATAGTGTCCGGCCCTGCAAAATAAGTTCCACATACCACCGTAGAGAGAATGATATTTCCACAAATCTAATCTACTGACATGTTTCGACAGCACGACGTTACGCCATGGCCCGGTTATCATTCAAAGCGCTTTTCTCAACCAGCTCCGCACATATCGCGAGGCAGTTTTCTTGACACGTCTTGTCAAAGCAGAGATCATGTTCCCTTTATCACGGGATTCTCATCAATACGGACGTGGGTAACCCAACCGCGCCATCAATTACGGTGCCTGGGGAATAAGCGGTTTTACCAGGCAAGTGGGGAGACACGCCGCCTCTTCCGCCCTTATAAAGGGATAAGGATTTACTTTTTTCAACCACGCCTTCTTCTTCCTCGCTTACCCATTCCCGCACACTCGAGCTCTAGCGCCAAGATCGCATTCTTCTTATCAAACCACTCCAAGCATGTGTGGAGCAGGAGGCAAGTGGATGATCTCTTCCGTCACGGAGGAGAACATCAAAGAGTTATGGGAAGCCGAATATCTGGCTGCGGATATCGCGCACCGGCTGCCCGATGCGGGGCAGATCATCCCAACGCCTGAACCCCATGAGAGGGTAGGTTTTCTTACCCATTTCGTCCGCGGACTGGGATTTCCCCTCCACCCGTTTGTCCGCGGGCTCATGTTCTACTATGGGCTGGATTTTCATGATCAGGCCCCCAACTTCATCCTCAACATCTCGGCGTTTATCGTCGTGTGCGAGGCCTTCCTCCGCATCAGGCCCCACTTTGGCCTATGGCTGAAAACCTTCATTGTTAAACCGAAGGTGGTGAGCGGCTAGCAAGCAGAGTGCGGAGGCGCCATGGTGGGAAAGATGCCTAATGTCACCTGGCTCGAGGGCACCTATGTGGATACCATAAAGGGGTGGCAATCGGGGTGGTTCTACATCACCGAGCTGCGCGACTCCAACTGGGTGGGGGGGCCCAAATTTCGATCCGGAATCCCCACGCGGCTCACCTCCTGGAAAAAGAAGGGCCTGTCCTGGGGCTCATCGGTAGAGTTGACCGGACTCCAGACTTGCATCCAGAACATGACGAGCACAAAAATCAAGCTTGTCAATGTGGTCCAGGTTATGCTCTTCCGCCGGATCCTTCCGTGCCAAAGATGGGCATTCAATTTGTGGGAGTTCGACTCGGCCAAGCACCAGACGCTGCGAGAGCTCTATGACACGACGCACAAGGACGTCTGGAGGGTGCTGTTCAAGAGCGCCGAGATGCCTCCCTCCATCATCGAGGACCGCGGACTCAGCGCAAAGCTCCGCGCCAATCCGGTAGGCTTTTATATCTCTCAGGGTATTTATTTGCCCCGGTTTAGTTATGTGCTGGATATGAGCTTCCATGTCATTAACAGGACTGGATAGAGATAGCGGAGCAACTTGATTGTCCAGCCCCCTGCCTGAAGATCCTGCAGACACTCTTCTAACGAAGATGCTGACTCCGGCACCTTACGAGGTGTCGGCAAAGAAGGCCAAGAAGAAGGCCACAGGGACCCGGAAGGGTCTCCGGTGCAAGGTTGTATCGGACTCATCGTCCGATGACTCCCACACGCACTCCTCCCACGGAAACGAGGAGGAGGAGAAAAGTTCTCCTCCCCCCCTAGCCGGGGGAGACAAGAAAAGGAAGGTCGACCCATCCGGGGAGGCCGAAGGGTCCAAGAAGGGAAGGACCCTCCTTCCGGACTGTGCCACGACGGCCGCCGACAGTGGCGACGAGTGGCTACCCAGGGACATGCCCTTGGCGAAGACATAAGTGTCCGGACACAATAGTACTTCATGGTATGTTTTATTGTACTGCCTTTCCTCATGCCGAACATGATTATGCAGTCTGTCCCAAGCTCATCTCGACGTACCCTCATCGAGCGGCTCTTTGGACTCGTCAGATATGAACAGCGGTTCTCTTCCGACCGCTTCCACCCCTCGCCCTACAGACAACGCCGAGGTGTTGTCTAAACAGGCACTGAGCCAAGGGGAGGTCGTCCTGGGGGCGCCTCGCGGCGACTTCCAGGACCCTGGGTACCAAGGGAGCGAGGCTCCCATGGGCTTCGAGTTCGGGCCCCAGCCGGACACTGCGCCGGAACCTTTGATGGTTCCGGACTCTGGCAGGCGGTCTCCCGTCAAGGGGGGCCAACCGTCCGTGCCGGTGTCCTCCGTCCAACCAGAGGCATCGTACAACCTGCTGGAAGCGCTTTGAAGTGCTTCCATCGAAGAAGAGCACCACACTTTCATGCGTGCGGTGGTCGAGAAGGTTTGGTCCGCCAAAAAAGGACTGACCGAAGCTTGCGCCAGCCTCCTAATAGGCTTTGAGGTAAGCAATCAAAATATAAGAAAATATTACCACATAGATAGTAGCCCCTGATGCTCTGTTCGGCGTTCGCGAATAAAAGCCGAATAGAGGATCAAATGATAACTCAGGAGTCTAATTAGAGTATGTCTATGTGTATGTGCAAGCTTCACTGCTGGCCGCGGCCGCACGTACTGCGGAGGTCGCTGCACTGAAGCAGGACCTGAAGCGTTCCAAGGACGAGCTCGGCCTTACCAAGAGGCAACTCGAAGAGAGCAAAGGTAAGAAATACGCCTGTCTATATAGTTAAAAAGAAGTTCTGGTGTAAAGTAATAGGATCGTCATGGATTTGTCAGGGGCCACGACCGAGGTGGCGACCCTGAGGAAGGCGTTGTCCGAGGCCGAAGATAAAGCGGCCAAAGAACGCATTGAATGGGAGAAGCAAGAAGCCCGAGTAGGCAAGGTGGAGCAAGAGCTCGAGGCTCTCGCCAAAAAGCACGAGTCCTTGGAGCTTGACTCTAAGACACGAGAGTCCGAGCTCGCGCAGGCGCTTGAAAGTGTCCGGAGCGCCAAGGCTGAAGCCCACAAGGCCCTCCAGGCGATTGATGCGGTGAAGAAGATAGCGGCGGGTAACGCATTCATTATGCAAAGCAAACACATGAAGGAGACTTTCCTTTTTCCGACCCTAGTTCGGAGCTCTCCAGGAGCGTTTGTAGATCTTCCCCGCAGTGTACTGGATGCCGCGGAGTTTAACCGGGCTGAGGAGGGGAGCTCAACGGAGAAGTTTTTCTGGTCGCAGTATATTGGGACCGAACACCCCGTGCCCTTGAGTGACCAGCTGAAGCAGTTGGTCGAACTTCACAAGGCGGCCGAACAGGCCATGAAGGGCCTTATAGTCCGAATGTGGCCTGGCGAGCCCCTGTCCGACGGCTACTTCGGTCTGGTGAGGCGGCTTGTGGAAGCCTGCCCATGGCTTGAAGTCATCAAGCGGTCCGTCTGCATCAAGGGTGCACGCAGGGCTTTGGCCGGGCGAAGTTGCACTGGGCGAAGCTGGACGCCGTGAAGCTGGTGAAGGAGGGGCCGCCGGAGGGCATGGAGCATCGATGCCCCGAGAATTACTATGAGAGTGTGCTGAAGGGTTCCCACTTAGTGGCAGATGAGTGTGCCAAGGATGTAATTTTTGAATGAACATGCTCATGTGATCCTGTAATATGAAACGAGTTCGTTTGCGCCATGCAACGCTTTCTTAATTTAAAATATTACCTTTTGTGCGGCCGTTTATAAAATCTGAGAGTTGGCCAGTCGTCGGCTTCTACCCCCATGTAACTAGTACTGGGGTGTTCGGTATAAATCTGAACACTCTTTACCCCAATTTTGGGTCCTTCAAGGGAGGTGTTCAGCGCAACGAACCAGAAAATTGGACTATAATGCTTTATCACTCTCACTTAGCCATAGAAGTCTAAGATTTTAAATTTTTGGCGAAGCCCCTAGTATTCGGAGGGCTGAATTTGGGGCGCTATACATGCCTAAGACGGACAAGGCCGACTCCTCGCCCGAAGCGGAAAAAGTCTTTAAGGACTTGAGACCTCTCGAACAGCGACCAGTCTCTCACCTTATCATGATAGTCGGTTTTTGGCTTTCTCTACTGAGGTGCTCGTCCGGAAGAACCGGGACACAATAGGAGTAGTTCTCCCACCACTACCTTAGCCGATATAGCGGAACATAAGGTACCAAAGCACGGGAGCCGGGCAACCCAACATTTGACCAAAGACATGATTCAGAGCTGATGCATATAATGCTATAAGTTCGGGGTGCCGCACTGTCGAAAGTGTTCGGACTTCTTGCGCCGTATTATGGGGTAAATGAGAACCCCTCCAGAACTGACCGTACCCGAACGTGCGGGTGCGGATTGTCGTAAGTGGACATATAAGAGAAAGATAAAAACTTAAATAATGCAATGACAGATTAATGATATGCATTGTTATTTAAATAATACGTCGAAGCGTACTGGTACAAGTAGTGCAATAAGTGTAAAGTAGGACAATTCGAAATGTCCTATCCCAGGGCAAGCTACGCATAAATAGTGAAAAGCGGGTATATCAATTATTACTAGAGAGCACCTGTTGGTTCCCGTGTTCATCTTAGCTTCTTGCCACCTTGGTTGTTGCTTCCGGAATGTGTCCGGCAATCCTACTGCCGGAAAGGGCTTCCAGGGAGGTAGGCCCCGAAAGAGAGAAGGAATGACAAAGGTATACAGCCCCTAGTGTGGTTAAGCCACAATGCGGGGATGATCGTGCCCCCGCCTATGTCCATGGTATTTTCAATGCGTAATTATGTACGTGCGGCACGGATTTCGTCGCTTCACCGGGACTAGGACGGGGGCCGAATTGCTAGGCGAGCTCTGATCATGCCAGGCGATCCTGTTGCAGCTTGTTCCAGACTCGCTTGAAGGTGTCCGGGGGCTGTATCGCCGAATGGGTGGTCTGCCTGAACAGGCTGCTTTGTGCTTCTGCCGCAAGGGCCGCAGTGTGCTCTTTCATACAGAGCGAGCGTTCCGTGTTTCCACTTACTATTATGACCCCGCGAGGTCCTGGAATCTTGAGCTTGAGGTATGTGTAATGCGGCACTACATTGAATTTTGCAAATGCTATCCGTCCGAGCAGTGCATGATAGCCGCTGCGAAACGGGACGATGTCGAAGATTAACTCTTTGCTTCAGAAGTTATCTAGTGATCCGAAGACCACTTCTAGTGTGATTGAGCCTGTGCAATGGGCGTCTACACCTGGGATGACGCCTTTAAAGGTGGTTTTGCTGGGTTTGATCCTCGAGGGATCGATACCCATTTTCGCACTGTATCCTAATAAAGCAGGTTCAGGCTGCTGCCGCCATCCATAAGGACTCGAGTGAGGTGAAATCCGTCAATGATGGGGTCTAGGACCAGTGCGGCGGATCTGCCATGACGGATGCTAGTGGGGTGGTCCTTGCGATCGAAGGTGATCAGACAGGCGGACCATGGGTTGAACTTCGGGGTGACGGGCTCCATCGCATAGACGTCCCTTAGTGCATGCTTCTGCTCCCTCTTGGGAATGTGGGTTGCGTATATCATGTTCACCGTCTTCACTTGTGGGGGAAACCCCTTCTGTCCTCCTGTGTTCGATGGCCGGGGCTCCTCCTCGTCATCGCTATGCAGCCCCTTGTCCTTGTTCTTGGCATTTAACTTGCTGGCCTGCTTGAACACCCAGCATTCTCTATTGGTGTGATTGGCTGGCTTGTCGGGGGTGCCGTGGATCCAGACTTGAACAGGAGCGATCTAGTATGCGATCCTGACTGGACGGAGCCAGAGTATTTCTTTTAAATGGCTTTTTCCGCTGACCAGATCTAGAGCCTCTGAATCTGGGATTGACTGCCGTATCTTCGGTGTTATCGCCGTTATTCCGGCGCTTTGGTCTATTACGACGCTGCCTACCGTTAACATCTTTGGTATCCGAGGTATCTGGATTCCTCGATGTGTTGTTGCTGCGAGCCAGCCAGCTGTCCTCGCCCGCGCAAAAGCGGGTCATGAGTGTCGTGAGGGCTGCCATAGATTTCGGCTTCTCCTGGCCAAGGTGGCGGGCGAGCCACTTGTCGCGGATGTTATGCTTGAATGCCGCTAGGGCCACTGCATCCGGACAGTCTACAATTTGATTTTTCTTAGTCAAGAACCATGTCCAGAATTGTCTGGCCGATTCCCCTGGTTGCTGGGTCATGTGGCTCAAGTCTTCAGCATTCAGTGGCCGCACATAAGTGCCCTGGAAGCTGTCAAGAAATGTGTCTTCCAAATCCTCCCAACTGCCGATGGAATCTGCTCGCAAGCTATTCAGCCAATGTCGAGCTGGTCCTTTGAGTTTTAGTGGGAGGTACTTGATGGCGTGTAGATCATCACCACGAGCCATGTGGATGTGAAGGACAAAATCCTCAATCCATACAGCGAGATCTGTTGTGCCATCGTATGATTCGATATTTACGGGTTTGAAACCCTCCAGGAATTCATGATTCATAACTTCATCAGTGAAGCATAGGGGGTGTGCGGCACCTCTGTGCTAGGCTATATCTCGACGCAGTTCGCATGAGTCTTGTTTGCTGTATTCGGCCCGGCCGGATTTACTCTTGGTGTATCCAATGCGACGATCATCATCCCGTGTGGGTGCACGTGCCCGTGTCCCGTATATTGACCTTGCGATTTTTGCCTTACTGTCCAGGATGTCTCGCAGGTCCTCTGTGTTGCCCCGGGCCTTAGTATTTTTGACTGAGTGGCGACGGGGTGCGGTCTGAACTTTAGGCTAAAACACCTCTCTGGCTTGGTCGCGTAGTGGACGGTCAGCCGCATCGTACACTGGTGAATGAGGTTTCAATGCTTCCTCCTCGAGGTGAGGTAGCAACCTGCGTTTTGGGTAACTCTTGGACGGGCGCTTGAGTTCATGCTCCTCGGCCGCAAGGACTTCGGTCCACCTGTCTGCTAGCAAGTCTTGATCAGCTTGAAGCTGTTGCTATTTTTTCTTTAGGCTATTTGCCGTGGCCATAAGTCGGCACTTGAAGCGCTCTTGCTCGGCGGGGTCCTCAGGCACGATAAACACGTCGTCGCCGAGGCTCGCCTCGTCTTCGGAGAGAGGCATGTAATTGTCATCCTCCGGTTCTCTGTTTGTTGCCTGCTCTGGAGGGCTAGCTTGTTCGTCCTCTAGCTCTACACTGTGTTGGAGGGGATTGTTGTTGTCTTCGGCGCTATCCGGAGTGTTATTGTCTCCTGTGCCAGTATCACTACTGTTGCTATGGTGGGACTTAGAGCGGCGCTGCTGACATCGGCGCTTGGGTTGCTTCTTGGAGGGGTCATCCTCCACTGTCTCGTCGCCATTGCCTTCTTTGGGGGTGTCCACCATGTATATATCATATGATGAGGTGGCGGTCCAGCAACCTAATTGCGGTGGTTCCTGTTCGTCTCCTGCATCATCGTCCATACCGTCGATGTCTTCGGAGTCGAAGTCGTGCATGTCGGTTAAGTCGTCGACAGTGGCTACTAAGTGGGTGGTGGGTGGCACTACAAAAAAATACACTTCCGTGATGATACGTGTTTGTCACAGTAGGTCGCTTTTTTTGTCATGCATGTACATCCATGACAAATTTATGACAGAATCAAGATAGTCATACTTGTGCTGTCGTAGAAGTGTTCCATGACATTACCAAAATTATCATCACGGAAGTGTCCACTTCCATGACGATAAATCGCGCATCACAGAAGTGCTTTCGTCAAGGGTGACCGACACGTGGCATCCACCGTAACGGAACGCCGAGAAGCTATCGGGTCGGGTTTTGGATCCGATAACCCGTTAACAGCCCCGACCAATGGGAAATTTCCACGTGTAAAATTCTTATTGGCCGGACGAAACACGTGTCAGCTAGTCAGTGGGTCAGATAGGCGCCTATGATACGTCGACACGTGGCACGGCCCAAGAGAGGTCCATTCCTGTGAAAAGGCCGGCCCGTTTGACTTGGTTAAAAGGTGGCGGGTCGGCCGATGGAAAGCCTGTTAACGGTCTGTTCGCATATAGCCCATTTACAGCCCGCTAACCCAAGGCCCGTTACGCCCTATCCGAATTAGGCCCAGTAGCGTCATCTGGGCCATCCAATATGATTCCAGCCCATTTCCACTTCTGGCCCATATGAGGCCCTATGTAACTCTTGGCCTATTAACGGCCCGTGGTGAAACTGGCCCATAATGAACCGTGTATCACTTTATACCCATTAACGGCCCGTTATTCCGTTGGGTTGTTTCCAGCCCATGTTATCTTTTGGCCTTCTCAGAGCCCATTTATTCTTGGGCTCATTTCCAGCATTCGTTTACTTACGGCCCGTTACTGTCATTTTCTGCTTGTGGGCCAAATTCAGCCCATGGTTATAGTCAGCCCGTTTGTGGTCCATTAATACGTTGGGCCGTTTTCATAGCGTCATCAAATACGGCCTATTAACGATGGCCCGTTACGGTCGGCCCATGAACGGACAATTCCAACTCTACCCTGTTTACGGCCATAATGCGGAATGTTATTGGCCCATGTTTGGCGAATCGATCATACGGCCTGTATAAGGCCCATTGATGATACGACCCGTAGAAGGCCCATTGTTTCTACGGCCCATAGAAAGCCTACTATTTCTACGGCCCGTAGAAGGCCCACTATTTCTACGGCCCGTAGGAGGCCCAGTGTCACTACAGTAAATATTAGCCCATGGTTATTGTGGCCTAGTTTTAAAAAATAGGTTATTGCAGCCACTAGTTAACTGCGGAAAAAGAACTGCAATGACTACAAGCAAACAAATAAACAAGACAACAAGGAAATAAATAAATAAGCAAGCAACTAACGCTAGGCTATCACAGCTATTACACATATTACATCCACTGGGCATCAAAGTTCGCCACCAGTGCAAATATAGGGAACAAAGTAGCATATCATATACACTAGCCGTCAAAATTGGCCAGCAGTGCAAATAAACGCGGCAGCAAAACAAGAGCATATCTAAAAGAACTTCAGAAGAGCTCAAGAAACGTTATCCTGGGTATCCACCATGCTGGCAATAAGCTTAGCAAGCTGATTAGTTTTGTCCTGTTTGGCGCTAAAATCCTCCAACGCTTGCTATTGCACCAGAAAGTATGCATCTGAATGCTCCAGGGACTTCCGCAGTCCTTCCGCTTCTTGTTGCAGCACAGCTGAACGATGTCTTTCAGCTTGTAGTTGAGACTCAAGAAACCGAACTGATTCAGACAGTGAGTTTGAATAGCTTGTGCAAGCGGTAGTGGCCAGTAACTCCAACACTAAACCAAGACAGGATGTGTCACTATCCTGAACCTTATCTTCATTACTTCCTTTACCGTTGCTTAATAAGGCACTCTTCCCCAATATTCTGTCAGCATTCTAGAAGAAGAAATAAGCAAACACATAACAAGTTTAGCATGTACTAGTATATGAAACTCATTTCGGTGAACCTGTTCATTAGTAAGGTGGACAAGATTAAACTACCAAGTCTTCTATTGCCAAGTACTAGTACGTAATAAAAGCATCAAACAAACATATATCTATGTCCTATTGTAGCAATGGAATCTTAAATTAGAATAGTTGTTCTTCAAGTTTAGGCACTTGTTCTACATGAACAGAGTACTGTAAGACGCAAGAATATAATACTTAAAAACAGAAAATGAGCTCATAGACCTTACCACATTCTTTGTTCGGGACCAGTACAGAACAAGGCATTCCCAGTCATCGTCCAGTAAATGTGTCTCAGGAGAACGTAAGGGAATTTGATGAGTTTCTTTGCCGGTGAAGTATGTTTTCTTCAGGTAATTCTGATACTGCCACCAAGCATTCTTGAAGATTGCAGAGGTATTAGCACAGGTTACCTCATCCTGATTTTCCAAATCGGTCCTTCTCTATAGAGAAAAATGGGAAAATTTGCTGTATTATAACCATCATGGAGGTAGGATGTATGGGACGAAGCAAAGTAATTTCCATGAATAACATTACTTACACATAACTCCTGGATAAACACCTGCAACTGGCATTTTCCTTCATCTTTAGTATAATAATTCCAAGATGGGAAGATACGGACATACGATTTAACAACATCAAATGCGATAGATGATAAACTACGACTAGATGGTTGTGCTTCCTCCATAGTTATAGGCGTACTAACTGGTGGAGTTGGGGTTCGCCGTGATAGTACTGGCCCTTTGGGCACTGGAGCTGCCTTACTAACTGCTCTTGTTTGGGAGCTCTATGGTGGAGATGGTGTTGTGTCAACATGAACTGGGTTACTATCGGCTGGGGTTGGGGTTACATTGGGTGAAGCTGGTTCTCTGTCCATCGTAGTAGGGGTACAATCTGCGAGAGGTTGGGTTATGTGTGGTAGGGTTGGTTCTTGTGCTTGTACAACCGGGGTGCTATCTCCACCAAGAGGTAGCATTGTTTTATTTGAAGACCGTGTTTTTAGTCCGCTAGATACTGGCATCACCCGCTCCAATTCAAATGGCTGATAAACAGGAAACATAGTTGAATGTACATACATTGTATGAGAGAGGGCATGAAATAGTTGACATGTATATTGTTTAACTAAAATGATAGAAGGACATAATTTCACATATATGATGTCTATCTAAACTGGATAGCATAGCATAACATAATTCAAAGATATGATGAATAACTAAACAGGATCGCATGACATAATTCACCTACATGTTATCTAAGTAATCAGGATCGCATCATTTAATTCACATATGTGATTTATATGCTAAAAAGAGGGCATTCGATATGATGTCTGAACTAAGAACATGGTGTTGAATATTGTGTATATGATGTCTAAACTATGCAATGCAAGACACCGTATGCATGATATGAGCAGTATAACCGTGCCAAGTTAGAGCATACACCTCAGTGGGGGAATAGGACTGGTCATGTGTCTCTGAATCCATCTCTAAGGAGCTATCAGGACCCAACAAGAGATCTGCTTCGACAGGTAGCACTATCTGCTCTGAAGGCCTTGTTTTCACTCTAGATTTTTCCATCTCCCACCCAAATGGCTGATTCACAGGAAGAGTAGTTTAATGTACAAACATTGTCGACAAATGGAAATGTAATGAAGAAAAGGATGGGCAAGATATCATTCAAATATATGATGCCTGGTTAAACAGGATGGCATTGCACATTTCACATATATTATGGCTGGCTAAAAGACATGAGACTGCATAATTCTCATATATGATATAGAAACTAAACAGGTGGCATTACAGAACATGTCCAAACTAAGCAGATGACATATATGATGTCAAAAGTAGGCACTGCAAGGCAACATATGCATGATATGACTAACATCATCATGCCAAGGTAGAGCAAACACCTGGGGGCGGGTAAATAGGAGTGGTCAGCGGCGTCCGAATCCGCCTCAGAACAGATATCTTCCTCTGGATTACAATCTGGAGAGGGGTGGGGAGGGTTTGCCATTGAACCCAAGAGCGATGTCTGCATGACATTGTATTGCCGCGCAAAACTCTTCTCTTTTTCTCTACATGTTCAGCATGACTATGTACAATATCTGACATGCATACGAAAAAAATATGGTGAGATTATGTAAGGAGAGCATGCAGAAATTTAGAGTGATGGTAACAACCAGTGGATCGATGTTTTTCTGTTGAACCAAAATAGACCTAATGGATCGACGTGAATGTATAGTAATAAGTGATGCAACAAGTGTACAACCTCTTGTTGTAGCCGTGTCGACCTCAGCATCATTGGGTTGGTCGCTCAAGTAGTTGAGGCAGAGGTGGCTGTCGGAGGTGTGGAGGAAGATCTGAGGAATCTGTAGACGGCGTCCAGGGCACTGCTCTGCTGTGATGGATCGTTCTATCGTTGGAGCAGCTCCGGTGAGCCGTAAGACGTCAAGGCTGAAGCAGCACAAGACAAACATCATCAATCTCAAGTGGGATTCTAATAGCATCTCCAATAGATGATGTAAAATGGATGTAAAATTAACATCACCAAAAACCACCTGACTACAACAGAGGAGGTAAAAACTGTTGACTCTGAACTTAACTGTCCAAACTAAAATTTACTGTGGAATCTGAATGCTACTTTCGAAACTGAACGCAATGGTAGCAAAGAGGCACTCATGTAGTTTAGGGAGGGCCCGCAGTTCATCTTCAACCTGCACCCCCCTGAGCCGCCAGCCACCACCGGCCGAACCGCCGGCCCTAGTGCCACCTCGCCACCTCGAAACAACTCGCCACCGCCGCCCCGGCCAGCCCTCTAGGCCCCCGCACCACCCCCCACCCTGAACCCTAAGATAGATAGTGGGGTACCTCTCCGGCGAGCCCCTGTCCCCGCTGCTGGTGGTTCTTCCTTAACTCCGGCGAGCCCCCCCAACCCCTGAAAATCGACTGACCCAAAAGTCGATTCAATCGACTGAAGAGTGGCTTAATCGGAGCAGAGCAGCAGCACGAGCGAGGGGAAGAGCAGCAGCAGCAGCAGCTGGGCGAGCGAGCGATCGAGCGAGAGCCGGAGCAGCAGCAACAGATCCGGCTGGTATGGACGTCGCCGCCGTAGGGGGCCTCGCACTAGGGGAGAGCCGCCGTGGAGATGTCTCCCGCGGCGCTGGCTTCAAGGTAGCCGCTCCATGGGGGTGTGGGATGGAGCACCGTCGGCGCCGGGAGGTCGAGTTAAGGAGAAGGTGCGATGCGATGAGTGTACAACCTCTTTGGTGGCGCCGAGTAGGCCTCGGCTTCGTCCGAGGAGTCGGTGAGGATGATGCGGTTCCGATGGAGCAGGTTAAGGCGGCGCTGTGGGGATCGAGCAGCCGTGATAGACGGGGCGATCGTCGGAGCAGCTCCTTGGAGGTGCAGGATGGGGCGGCTGAACCGGCGAGACGGCGAGATGGACGACGGATCCTCATCCGGGGAGGTGGACGAAGGACATCGAGATGTTGTGGTAGACGACGTCGTCGGGAAGAGGCTCCGGCTGGGCAGCGGTGACGTGGCGGACGGAGGAGGGTGGGGTTTCGCGGCTGGAGCGGAGAGGTTATGGTGGCCTGGGATTTCGAATGGCGAAAAGGGGGCGATGGGAGGGGGTGAAGCATGACTTAGGAACGCGCTTGTCCAAAATATAGGGTGTGTTACAAAAGTACCCCCCCCCCACTAATTTGAACTAGCGACCCTTTCACCTCAGGGTTAGAAGGGGGATTTCACGTGTCGGGATTTGGCAGCTGGAGGGAGTTTTCGCGCGCGTTGTAATTTCGGGATAGCACGGGGTGGGTTGTGAAGGCGCCAGTTTTGGGATCACAATATCTGAATTTTCGGGATATAACAAGACACGGGTTGAATTTTAGGGACAATCCTTACGTGTAGTAATATTGTACTTGTACGTACCAAATCAATTCGCACTTCCCTCAACCAAAAAGAAAACGAAAAAATAAAACTATTCACACCACACAAAGAGAGAGTCTTGCCCTGTTTTACTATACAAATGCTATTCAAAGCTACTCCCTCCTTCCATCTATATAGGGCCTAATGCGTTTTTCGATGCTAACTTTGACCAAATATTAGAGCAATGATATATGACATGCAACTTACACAAAGCACGCCGTTAAATTCGTCTGTGAAAGGTTCTTTCAATGATATAATTTTCACATTGTGCATGTCATGTACTATTAATCTTGTCAATAGTCAAAGGCGGTCTTAAAAATCTCATTACGCCCTATATACATGGAATGAGGGAGTATGAATCCATGTTATGTCGGATTAAATTTTTTCGCTTGCTGTATAATGCATGTAACCTACTCATACCAACATTTTAGTGCATTCCAAATGTCTATACTACCGCTGCAATTCGAACTAAATTTGAATTCATTTCTCTATTTCAATAAGAATCTACAATCATGATTGTTGCCAACTTCAACCATCATAGTTTCCTTGCTATCCGCCAGATATAAATCAGACGGCCTATAATGCAGGATGGCAGGCACACCATCAGCAACAACTCCGTTTTTTTATAAGAGTAGAGATAAAATATATGAAATGTAGTATACCATGTTCATAACCACACCATGTGTATCACCGTTATATATATTCACACATCCGTCGGTTTGAAACACTATGATAAATTCTTCAAATATCTGAATTCGCTTTTTATAATGAAGTATATATGATCTCTATTCGTCTTTTACACCCACACAACCTCTTATCTTTGTAGCCAGCGCTAACTTTCTCTTGTGCATGCACACGCCCGCATCCCTCTCACCCTCCCTCAGCATTCTCTAGCTCCATCGCGCATATTCGTCTTTTCACTTTAGGTCATTCACCCACGATGTGTGTATAGGCCCCCCAGCTCCTTCTTTACGGCACACATCGATCGATATGCCTCTCTAGCCCGGTGTGCCTAGCACAAACACAAGCTTCCCCTCTTCTCTTGTCACCGTCCACGCCTCACTCCCACCACTCTTTTCATCGTTCTCGTACTCGCACACTCCTCCCCTCGATATAGTATGCCTCTCGTACCACCTCCTATATGCATCCCTCTCTCTATCTATCCTTCTCCTCGTGCCTCATTTGCTTCTAACACACACATGCATGTATACCGATCGATCTCCCAACATATACCTAGATCGACTTTAACTACCCCACCCCCTCATCGATCGACGTACCTCACAAGTTATGTCTCTCCTTTCTCTTACAAAGGGTGATTGATCTTCCTATGTAGTTACATCTGCTTACCACAACCATATCGTCCCCCTCATCATTCGTGCATGCCTCCTGACCCGTCTCTCGCACGCACGTGCATAGACAACAAGCAGCCATCTCCTCTCTTATTGATATTGCGGGCGTGCCCTCCGTTTGTCTAGCAAGCCTATCCCACCATTTGTTAGAAGAAACTCCACTACCACCCCCTCCAACATTCTAGCTCTGTCTCTCCCAACCTTATTCATCTCCTGCACATATGCATGGATGCCGATCGATCTCCCTTAATACATGAGGCAGATCAATCTCCTTAATACATGAGGTAGGCCTCTCTCCTCCTCCACACATATACCAGCCATTGTACCTCTATAGTTAATTGGGCCTCCCTCTCCCCCCACCACACACCGATAGTCGAGCGCTGCAGGTAGGTATCCATGCCACAGAGACAAACTGCACATGTCCCATCTCACATTCCAGTAGGCCAGCCACTCTATATCTTTGACGTGGGCACACACAAATTCGATGGCACTCTTTATTGATCAGGCGCGCGCACACACACACATCATCATCATCATCATCATCATCCCTCTCTTCGATTCTATGGACATCTCAAGCTGATGATACCTCCACTCTCTTCTCGTGGATCGCCCCCTCTATATATATGTTATATCCAGGACACTATTTCACACACATTGCATATGT